>NC_142777.1:36422128-36757128 GCF_988280905.1 Pimephales promelas
AGCGGACAGATACGATATTCGATTCCGGAGGAGATGAAGAAAGGTTCACTCATAGGTAATGTAGCACAAGATCTGGGGCTGGATTTGAACAGGCTTCGAGCGGGTCGAGCGCGTATAGTGACCGGAGAAAGCACTCAATACGCAGAGCTTAAAGCAGACAAAGGGATGCTAGTCGTGAGTGAGAGAATAGACCGAGAGCAGCTTTGCGGTGACATCACACCATGCAGCTTCAGCTTCGAGATGATTTTAGAGAACCCAATGGAGCTGCACCCTGTTACCATTGAGATATTGGATGAAAACGATCACGCGCCGTCGTTCCAGAACAAATAATTAAAATTCGAAATTAGTGAGTCTGCAACGCTGGGTTCACGTTTTTTGTTGGAAAGCGCAGATGATCACGATGTCGGCGTGAACTCGCTGCAGAATTACATTTTATCACCAAATAGCCATTTTGTTATAAAGCAACACTCGAGTCCAGACGGCAGTAAATACGCGGAAATGGTTTTACAGAAAGCCTTAGACCGGGAGGAGCATCCTCATCTATCTCTGAAGCTGATCGCTGTAGATGGCGGAAACCCGCAGAGGTCTGGCTCTGTTAATATAGATGTTACTGTTTTAGATGCGAATGACAATGCACCGGTGTTTAACCAGACTGTTTACAGGGCATCTGTGATGGAGAACGCACAGAAAGGCACGTACATTACAACAGTTAACGCCACAGATGCAGACGCTGGTTCAAATGGGCGAATAACATACAATTTCTATAAACAAAAAGGAACATCTGCGCAGCTATTCAACATTGACAGCAACACTGGCATTGTTTCTGTTGATGGAGAAATTGATCATGAAAAAGATACTAAATTTGAACTAACAGTCGAGGCTAGGGATCAGGGTGGATTAACCGATTCGAGTAAAATTGCATTAGAGGTCATTGATGTAAACGATAATGCACCTGCCATCAATATAATGTCTTTCTCGAGCTCAGTATCCGAAAACGCTCCCGCTGATACTACAATCGCAATAATTAATGTTAAGGACTCAGACACTGATGATAATGGCAAAGTCAATTGTTTTATCGAAGGATCTGAAGATTTTGCTATAAAATCGACTTTGAGAAATTATTATTCTTTAGTCACGAATGCTATTTTAGATCGCGAGAAGTTGTCAGAGTACAACATCACTGTTATCGCCACTGATTCCGGAAAGCCGCCTTTAACAAGCAGAAAAACGTTTCATCTGAAAGTAACGGATGTTAATGATAATGCCCCAGTTTTTAAGGACAGTGTTTATAACTCGTACTTGCTCGAGAATAATTCACCCGGCGTTTCTATCCTCAGAATCAGAGCTTATGACCCGGATGAAAACCAGAATGCGCGTATATCTTACATTCTGGAAGAAAATGACTTGGGCGGGTCTCCCGTAGGAACGTATGTTTCTGTAAACGCGGAGAGTGGGGTTGTACATGCAGTGCGCTCTTTCGATTATGAACAGATCAAAAACATTAAGGTGACTATAAAAGCGCAGGATGGCGGCTCTCCTCCTCTTTGTACGAACGTAACCGTGAACATTTTCATCCAAGATCAGAATGACAACGCGCCTCAGGTTCTGTACCCGGTCCAGTCAGGTGTTTCTGTGGTGGCTGAAATAGTGCCTCGATCGGCAGATGTGGGTTATCTGGTGACTAAAGTGGTGGCTGTAGATGTGGACTCTGGTCAGAACGCCTGGCTCTCATATAAACTGCAGAAAGCCACAGACAGGGCGCTGTTTGAAGTGGGCGCACAGAATGGAGAAATAAGAACTGTACGCCAAGTGACAGATAAAGATGCTGTCAAACAAAGACTCACTGTTGTAGTGGAGGACAACGGACAGCCCTCTCGATCAGCTACAGTCATTGTTAACGTGGCGGTGGCGGACAGCTTCCCTGAAGTGCTCTCGGAGTTCACTGACTTTACGCACGACAAGGAATACAACAACTTGACTTTTTACTTAGTATTGGCCTTGGCTGCAGTCTCATTTCTTTTCATAACATGTTTAGTCGTCATAATATCTGTTAAGATCTACAGGTGGAGACAATCACGTATGTATTACAAGTCGAATCTGCCAGTTATCCCGTATTATCCACCGCGTTACGCGGACACTGTTGGCACAGGAACTCTACAGCACGCGTATAATTATGAGGTTTACAGAACGACCGATTCCAGAAGAAGTGACTGTAAATTTGTTGGACCTGCAAGTCAGAACGTGTTGATAGTGGATCCTAATTCTACAGGAACACTGCAGCGCGCGCCCAACGAGAACAACGTGCTGAATGAATTAAATTCGCCAGTAGAGGTGAGACATTATTATTATTTTTATTTTATCGATCTATTTGTCAGGAACCATGCATACACACACAAACTCACAGGAGGAGAAATGCTTGCACCTAATTTCCATCTGCAGTCCCTGTGAAAATTATTCGCCTATTATTATTCACTAAATTAATGTAATATGATAATATAATGAACTGTTAAAAGTCTGCATTGAAGATCAGTTCATACCAAGAAAAGTTTAATTTTTGTCTCATATTAGGAGCAACTGTGACATTTTACTCATTTATCTTTATTTGTCTGTATTGAGGTTGGGCAACGCTGATGTCGATTTAAATGCATTTTTTATTTGTCTAACTTTTGATATGTATATTTATTCTGTTAATGCTTATGTTGAACTCTAAGGGCCGCTGTTGGTCAGTGAAATACTTTGTGTGCAATAAGCTTGACTAACAGTAAACCTTGTCCCCGCCCAATCATTACGCGCTGTGAGCCTGTGACGCATCTCTCCCTCTGTTTCATTCCTTACGGGATGGTGAGAGGGTGACTATCTCTTTCCTTTTCTCTTCCTACCGAATATAAAACGGGTTTTGTGGTCCTACCTTGGAATGGTCTATTCCATTGAATACTGGAAATATTATTGAACTTGCTTTCTAATCAGTATGGCTGTTAAGGATTTGTATCGAAATGGATGTGCTCGATGGCCTGTTTTCTTCCGACCGCAGTGGCAAGTATTGTTTTTCATCTCCTGCTGCATTCCTTTTGCCATCTCTCAAATCCGGTACTCCATCCCTGAAGAAATGAGTAAAGGCTCGCTTATTGGTAATGTCGCACAGGATCTGGGGCTGGATTTGAAAAGGCTTCGAGCGGGTCGAGCGCGCATCGTGACCGGAGAAAGCGCCCAATACGCAGAGCTTAGAACAGACAAAGGAGTTCTAGTCGTGAGTGAGAGAATAGACCGAGAGCAGCTATGCGGCGACGTCACACCGTGCAGCTTCAGCTTCGAGATCATTCTAGAGAACCCAATGGAGCTGCACCAGGTTACTGTGGAAATAACCGATGTTAATGATAATTCTCCAGTATTTGAAAATAATAAAATTAGTTTTGAAATAAGTGAATCGGCAGCTCTTGGTTCGGGGTTTGCTTTAGAAAGGGCGTATGACCCTGACGTAGAATTGAACTCATTGCAAAATTACATTCTCACACGAAATGATTATTTTGTTCTTAAACAAAACTCAAATCCAGACGGCAGTAAATACGTTGAAATGGTTCTTGATAAAGCTTTAGACCGGGAGGAGCATCCTCATCTATCTCTGAAGCTGATCGCTGTAGATGGCGGAAACCCGCAGAGGTCTGGCTCTGTTAATATAGATGTTACTGTTTTAGATGTTAATGACAATGCACCTGTGTTTAACCAGAGTGTTTATAGGGCATCTGTGATGGAGAACGCACAGAAAGGCACTTATCTAATCACTGTAAATGCGACAGATGCAGACAGTGGTACAAACGGACAAATATTGTATTCGTTTTCTGATATAAAAGAACAATTTAAAGACATGTTTAACATTGACGGCGATTCAGGTCAGATAACTGTTATAGGTGATGTTGATTTTGAAAAAGAAAGGCGGTTTGAAATAAGAGTTAAGGCCAAAGACCAAGGGGGGTTGACGAGCACAAGTAAACTAATAATTGATGTAACAGACATTAATGATAACGCACCTGCAATAAACGTGATGTCTCTCTCGAGCACTATAGCAGAAGATTCGCCCCCAAGTACTACTATTGCTATAATTCATGTGAAAGACGCGGACTCGGGAAGAAATGGGCAGGTTACGTGTTTTATTGGCAAAAACCTCTTGTTCAGTATCAAATCATCCCTCTCTAATTATTATAATTTGATCACAGATGCGTTTCTTGACCGTGAAACTCAATCGGAATATAATATAACGGTGACAGCGACTGATTCAGGTTCACCTGCACTCTCGAGCTCAACGACACTTCGACTTAAGATTTCTGACATCAATGACAACGCGCCAGTTTTTGAACGAAATATCTATACAGCACACCTTCCTGAAAATAACGCAGCAGGGTTTTCCATATGTAGTGTGACGGCGAGAGATTTAGATTGGAATCAAAACGCCAGAGTGTCATATTTTTTAGAAGATACTCATATTGGTGGAGCGCCGATTTCGTCGTACGTGTCTATAAACTCTGAGAATGGTGTGATACACGCAGTTCGTTCGTTTGATTATGAGCAAATTAAACAGCTTAGTTTCGTTGTAAAAGCGCAGGACGGAGGCTCTCCTCCTCTCAGCAGCAACGCGAGCGTCAAAATCATCATTCAGGACCAGAATGACAACGCGCCTCAGGTTCTGTACCCGGTCCAGTCAGGTGTTTCTGTGGTGGCTGAAATAGTGCCTCGATCGGCAGATGTGGGTTATCTGGTGACTAAAGTGGTGGCTGTAGATGTGGACTCTGGTCAGAACGCCTGGCTCTCATATAAACTGCAGAAAGCCACAGACAGGGCGCTGTTTGAAGTGGGCGCACAGAATGGAGAAATAAGAACTGTACGCCAAGTGACAGATAAAGATGCTGTCAAACAAAGACTCACTGTTGTAGTGGAGGACAACGGACAGCCCTCTCGATCAGCTACAGTCATTGTTAACGTGGCGGTGGCGGACAGCTTCCCTGAAGTGCTCTCGGAGTTCACTGACTTTACGCACGACAAGGAATACAACGAGAACCTGACTTTCTATCTGGTCTTGGCTTTGGCTGTGGTTTCATTTCTCTTTATCGTGTCTATCATCGCCATACTGTCAGTCAAATGCTACAGATGGAGACGCGAGCGGATGTTTTATAAATCTGGAGCGAATCTTCCAGTTATTCCGTATTATCCGCCTCTTTACGCAGACGTAGGCGGCACAGGAACTTTACAGCACGTGTACAATTATGAGGTTTGCAGAACCACTGACTCCAGAAAGAGTGATCTGAAATACGCCAGACCTTGCAGTGAGAGCATCATTAGTCTGGACACCAGTGGAACACAGACACTCACGCATGCGCAAAGGGAAAATCCGACCAACCGTTTCAATGATCAGGTGAGGTTTACTGTATATATGTCTCTGATAGAGTTGAAATTGTTTGATGTTTTCTGTAAAACACACATTTTTTTAGTACAATGTTTGATAATCATTATGTGATTGTCGTATATAATTTGTATAAAACCCTTGTGTAGAATATGTGCCTTCGAATCGCTGACCATGGTGCTGAAATGATGAGAACGCGTTGAAATGTTAGTTCAGTTCCTCCTTGTGACTTTACAATTTTCCCCTTAGAATATTATACAGTTCATTATTTATTTTCATTCAGTTTTGTTGTAAATTACATATGGGAAATTTATTATTATTATTTTTTTCATTGTTTTCTTATATTTTAAATTGATTTTATCATTGCGGATACATGACAGTTTAAAGACAAATCAAGGACAGATTTTTTTTCTCTGTGATGTTTATTGCTGTCCAAATTTATAGGAATTAATGTAGCATTTTTTTCTTGAAACATTTTTTTTCTATTATATACTGTTGCTTTATTGACGCTTTTTTAATAAACTGTAGACGTTTGAATTAAAATAGAAATAAGAAAAGCATACGTGTATTCACTTGTTTCTGTAGTTCATCAGACTGGACTCATAGTGCCGCTGTTGGTCAATCTGTCAGTTTATAGAGCAGATCTGCTGCAGTTCCACCCCCATCATCTCCATATTATTAGAGAGAGAGACAGAAGCTGAGAGCGCAGTCTGAAGAGGAGAGAGAAGGACAATCACGGAGATACTGTATTTAATACAATTCTCTTGGATTCCAGACTTTTCTTGTTCTTTTCACTTTGGATATATTCATGATCTCCTCCAGCATTTTGGATTGATTTCTTTGTTTTCGGTCTTAATCTTCATCCCGTGATCTTCTGCAAAATGTCGGACAGAACAATGGCGCGGCAAGTACTGCTGTTTATCTGGTTTCTCTCTCTCAGTTCAGCTCTCGGGCAGGTCAGTTACTCCATTCCTGAAGAAATGGCGAAAGGCTCTTTAGTCGGGAACATAGCGCAGGATTTGGGTTTAGATTTAAAGAGACTGAAATCGGGTAAAGCGCGTATTTATACAGGAGACAGCGCTGAATACATCGAGCTGAATAAAGAAAGAGGAGTCCTCCTTATCAAAGAGAGAATAGACCGAGAGGCGCTATGCGGACAGACAACGCCTTGCGCGCTGCATTTTCAGATTATTCTGGAAAACCCGATGCAATTGTACCGCGTTACAGTTGAGGTCACAGATATAAATGACAATGCGCCGATGTTTAGTAAGAGTGAGGTGAGATTTGAAATAAACGAAATGTCTTTAGCAGGAGCCAGATTTATACTGGACAGGGCTATTGATCATGACGTTGGTCGAAATGGTCTGCAGAGTTATTCTTTAGAGCCAACAGATAATTTCGTTTTGAAATTTCAGAATCTCCCTGATGGAAATAAAGCCGTAGAAATGGTTCTTCAAACACCCTTAGACCGAGAGAAACAAGACCATATCTCGTTACTTTTAACAGCATTTGATGGAGGCGATCCACAGATGTCCGGTACAATGAAGATACTCATTACTGTTTTAGATGCTAATGATAACGCCCCTGTGTGTTCACAATCCGTATACAAAACCAGCATAGCTGAAAACTCACCAAAAGGCACAGTTTTAACAACAGTTGGTGCTTCTGATGCTGATCAGGGTGCGAATGGTAGAATATCGTTTTCTATTTCAAATACGGCCGACAAATCGGCAGATATTTTTGAAATAGACCCGGATGTTGGTGTTGTAAAGCTCACTGGGGGTATAGATTATGAAATGAGTAAGTATTATCAAATTGATGTTCAAGCACGAGATGATGGTGGTCATACGGATTCGTGTAAGATAATTGTTGACGTTATTGATATAAACGATAACAATCCAGCTATTAATATTATTTCAAAATCAAGCCAGATATCAGAGGATTCCAAATCTGGCACTGTTCTTGCAATATTAAACATTCAAGACGTAGACTCGAATGAAGGAGGTAAAGTTAATTGTCTCTTAAATGACAATGTTCCGTTTGTCATTCAGTCATCGCCCGATGGTTTTTATAGTCTAGTGACAGACAGTGATTTAGATCGAGAGCGAGAGTCTGAGTATAACATCAGTGTGACGTGCGCTGATGAGGGCGTGCCCTCTCTCTCCAGCAGCGTCACTCTCTCCTTACAGATATCAGATGTCAATGATAACGCGCCCGTCTTTGAGAAGAGCTCATATGAGGCCTCTGTTCAAGAAAACAACACACCTGGTCTTTCCATATTCACAGTCAGAGCCAGAGACGCAGATTTTAACCAGAATGCCCGTGTGTCTTACATACTGGAGGACTCGTCGGTCAACGGAGTGCCCGTGTCCTCGTTAGTGTCCGTTAGTGCTGATAGTGGAGTCATACATGCAGTGCGATCTTTCGATTACGAGCAGATCAAAGATTTCCAGTTCCGCGTAAAAGCGCAGGACGGAGGCTCTCCTCCTCTCAGCAGCAACGCGAGCGTCAAAATCATCATTCAGGACCAGAATGACAACGCGCCTCAGGTTCTGTACCCGGTCCAGTCAGGTGTTTCTGTGGTGGCTGAAATAGTGCCTCGATCGGCAGATGTGGGTTATCTGGTGACTAAAGTGGTGGCTGTAGATGTGGACTCTGGTCAGAACGCCTGGCTCTCATATAAACTGCAGAAAGCCACAGACAGGGCGCTGTTTGAAGTGGGCGCACAGAATGGAGAAATAAGAACTGTACGCCAAGTGACGGATAAAGATGCTGTCAAACAAAGACTCACTGTTGTAGTGGAGGACAACGGACAGCCCTCTCGATCAGCTACAGTCATTGTTAACGTGGCGGTGGCGGACAGCTTCCCTGAAGTGCTCTCGGAGTTCACTGACTTTACGCACGACAAGGAATACAACGAAAACCTGACTTTCTATCTAGTCTTGGCTTTGGCTGTGGTTTCATTTCTCTTTATCGTGTCTATCATCGCCATACTGTCAGTCAAATGCTACAGATGGAGACGCGAGCGGATGTTTTATAAATCTGGAGCGAATCTTCCAGTTATTCCGTATTATCCGCCTCTTTACGCAGACGTAGGCGGCACAGGAACTTTACAGCACGTGTACAATTATGAGGTTTGCAGAACCACTGACTCCAGAAAGAGTGATCTGAAATACGCCAGACCTTGCAGTGAGAGCATCATTAGTCTGGACACCAGTGGAACACACACACTCACGCATGCGCAGAGAGGAAAACTGAATAATGATGATTCTTTTGATCAGGTGAGAATCATTTTATAACTAATTTATGTGATATTTTAAAATGTTTGTCTTGATTGAATAATTTTTCCTTGAGTTGTTGACACGGTCACTGACAGGTTTTCTGAACTGAAGTGTCTCTGCAATTTTAATAAGTGTTTAAATCAATTTAGTAGGAAATAACACGAATTATCTGCAATTTATTTGTATCTGTTTATTATAGTCTGATCGACATTTTACTTTTGCATTTGGTGCAGTTGTGTACTTAAAATTCATTCTCTTGTTAGAGGTCTGGTGTTTTTCGTCGTGTTGTAATTATGTAGTTAATTTGCTTGCTCAGCCATGAAAGACAGAAAACTACAGCTTATTCTGCAGCTTCTTCATTTCCTTTTTTTTTTCTTTAATACTTTTAGTGGAAGTTGCTTTTTATTCCGTTTTAATTTCTTTTCAATTGAAGTCCTAGTATATGACACGTTGCCCCTGTAATGTCAGTAAAAATAGTACACTTTTTTTCTGTCATATGCACAATTTGTTAATTGCCATTTAAAAAAAAAATATTTGTGTGATTTTCACTTGTTTTTGTGAAGAAGTGAGAAACTCTTCAGCGTTTGCACTTGCTGCCCTGGCCATGGTCCTGAATCGCGGTCATTTACTTCATATATTCTTCTGCATCTATTCATTATTCATTTACAACACACAATCTTTTTGAGATTTTTCAACATCTTTCTTGTCTGTGCTCCTGTTCAAAAGTTTAACTATTGACAATTTCATTTCTAATTAGATGTGTTCATTTTAGAGTAGATTTGTGAATAATTATGTTTAGGTAAATCTCTTTTTGATATGGCCACATGAAATCACGAAATATATTTATTTTTCCCCTTCTATCTTTATTAACACAAACACATTCAATCTTTGTATTATAAATGTGTGTTGTTATGGACTTTTTTAGTGTTATACTTTAGAACTTTAGTAAAAACTTATATATTAACTTTTCTCAAACATGTCTGACATTGAGAATAAAGGTTTATTAATTTTATATTATCTGTAGTTCATCAGACTGGACTCATAGTGCCGCTGTTGGTCAATCTGTCAGTTTATAGAGCAGATCTGCTGCAGTTCCACCCCCATCATCTCCATATTATTAGAGAGAGAGACAGAAGCTGAGAGCGCAGTCTGAAGAGGAGAGAGAAGGACAATCACGGAGATACTGTATTTAATATCCCTTTCCTGGATTTACAGACTTTTCTTGTTCTTTTCACTTTGGATATATTCATGATCTCCTCCAGCATTTTGGATTGATTTCTTTGCTTTTTGCCTTAATCTTTATCCCGTGATCCTCCGCAAAATGTCGGACAGAACAATGGCGCGGCAAGTACTGCTGTTTATTTGGTTTCTCTCTCTCAGTTCAGCTCTCGGGCAGGTCAGTTACTCCATTCCTGAAGAAATGGCGAAAGGCTCTTTAGTCGGGAACATAGCGCAGGATTTGGGTTTAGATTTAAAGAGACTGAAATCGGGTAAAGCGCGTATTTATACAGGAGACAGCGCTGAATACATCGAGCTGATTAAAGAAAGAGGAGTCCTCCTTATCAAAGAGAGAATAGACCGAGAGGCGTTATGCGGACAGACAACGCCTTGCGCGCTGCATTTACAGATTATTCTGGAAAACCCGATGGAACTTTTTAGCGTTACCATCGAAATAGTAGATATTAATGACAACGCTCCCAGTTTTGAAAAGGGTAGGATTCATTTCAGGATCAGCGAATCGGCTATTTTGGGGTCAAAGTTTACATTAGAGCCTGCTATAGATCTCGATGTGGGAATTAACGGCCTTCAAAGCTATATGCTAAAACCGACTGATAATTTTAACCTTAAATTTAAAAATCAACCAGGAGATGGAAAAAATGTCGAAATGGTTCTGCAAAAGCCTTTAGACCGTGAAAAACAACATGATGTAATATTAGTGCTCACAGCTGTTGATGGAGGAGATCCTCAGTTGTCTGGCAGTATAGAGATTCACATTTCTGTTTTAGACGCAAACGACAATGCCCCTGTTTTCTCGCAGTCAGTGTATAAAGCGTCTGTGACCGAGAATGCGCCAAAAGACACTATTGTGTCAACAGTGAGCGCAACTGACGCCGATGAGGGTATAAATAGTAAGATAGAGTATTCCATTACTAACATGCAAGATAATGTGCGTCAGTTATTTGACATAAATAAAAATAACGGGCAGGTTACAGTGGTCGGAATAATAGATTTTGAAAAAGCGCGCAATTATGAGATACGCGTTCAGGCGAGTGATCACGGAGGTCTGACTGATTCCTGTAAAATCATTGTTGATGTCATTGATATCAATGATAATAAGCCCGTGATCAATATTATATCCAAAACAAACGTAATAGCAGAAAATGTTATCTCTGACACGGTGGTTATAATGATAAATGTTCAGGATCCTGATTCAGGAGAAAATGGGAAAGTTCAGTGTTCAGTTAATGAAAATATTCCCTTTTCTCTGAAATCCACTAATACTAATTTCTTCAGTCTAGTGACAGATAATGATTTAGATCGAGAGCGAGAGTCTGAGTATAACATCAGTGTGACGTGCGCTGATGAGGGCGTGCCCTCTCTCTCCAGCAGCGTCACTCTCTCCTTACAGATATCAGATGTCAATGATAACGCGCCCGTCTTTGAGAAGAGCTCATATGAGGCCTCTGTTCAAGAAAACAACACACCTGGTCTTTCCATATTCACAGTCAGAGCCAGAGACGCAGATTTTAACCAGAATGCCCGTGTGTCTTACATACTGGAGGACTCGTCGGTCAACGGAGTGCCCGTGTCCTCGTTAGTGTCCGTTAGTGCTGATAGTGGAGTCATACATGCAGTGCGATCTTTCGATTACGAGCAGATCAAAGATTTCCAGTTCCGCGTAAAAGCGCAAGACGGAGGCTCTCCTCCTCTCAGCAGCAACGCGAGCGTCAAAATCATCATTCAGGACCAGAATGACAACGCGCCTCAGGTTCTGTACCCGGTCCAGTCAGGTGTTTCTGTGGTGGCTGAAATAGTGCCTCGATCGGCAGATGTGGGTTATCTGGTGACTAAAGTGGTGGCTGTAGATGTGGACTCTGGTCAGAACGCCTGGCTCTCATATAAACTGCAGAAAGCCACAGACAGGGCGCTGTTTGAAGTGGGCGCACAGAATGGAGAAATAAGAACTGTACGCCAAGTGACAGATAAAGATGCTGTCAAACAAAGACTCACTGTTGTGGTGGAGGACAACGGACAGCCCTCTCGATCAGCTACAGTCATTGTTAACGTGGCGGTGGCGGACAGCTTCCCTGAAGTGCTCTCGGAGTTCACTGACTTTACGCACGACAAGGAATACAACGAGAACCTGACTTTCTATCTAGTCTTGGCCTTGGCTGTTGTTTCATTTCTCTTTATCGTGTCTATCATCGCCATACTGTCAGTCAAATGCTACAGATGGAGACGCGAGCGGATGTTTTATAAATCTGGAGCGAATCTTCCAGTTATTCCGTATTATCCGCCTCTTTACGCAGACGTAGGCGGCACAGGAACTTTACAGCACGTGTACAATTATGAGGTTTGCAGAACCACTGACTCCAGAAAGAGTGATCTGAAATACGTCAGACCTTGCAGTGAGAGCATCATTAGCCTGGACACCAGTGGAACACAGACACTCACGCATGCGCAAAGGGAGAAACTGACCTTTGATGATTCTGGTGATCAGGTGAGAATAATTTTATAACTAATTTATGTGATATTTTAAAATGTTTCTCATGACTGAACATTTTTGCTTGAACTGCTGACAATGTCGCTGTTTTTTATTTTATTTATTTTTTTATGAAGTGTCTGCAATTTTAAGAAATGTTTAAATAATGTGAGCAGGAAATCGCACGAATCACGGGTGTTTTGTATCCGTTTAAAGTGTAACCAATTGTTTTGTTGTTTTTTGTTATACTTTATAGTTCATATTTTCTGTACAGCCATGAAAGACAATTGAGTGCTTATTTTTTTCAGCTTATAAATTGTGTTGTCTTTTTTCCTTTATGTCAAGTGGGACTTTTTATTCCTTTTTTTATTCGTTTAATTTTAGATTTTATTTCCACTGTATTCAGAGTTCGTCGTTTTTATTTTTTTTATTTTTCTTGTTAATTTATTTCTTCAAGGCGTGAGAAACTGTATTCAGCGTTTCGCTTTCCTGGCCATGGTCCTGAATCGAGGCGACGCGGTTATTTATATAAATAAATTCTTCTGCATCTCTTTACAGCAGACCGTCTTTTTGAGATTTTTAGCAAATTACTGTTCTGTCCTCCTGTTCAAAAGTTAAACGATACAGTATTTTATCACTGCCTAGATATTTCTTATGTCTATAATAATTGTATTTAAGGTATTTATCCATGTATGTCTGTTCAGCACTCATATACTAATATGGCATCAGCAAAACTATGAGCAAACTCGAAATGTATTTCTTTCTTTTTCCCCCCTTCAATCTTTATTTACACAAACTCTTATAATATTTGTATCTCAGACGTTTACTGATATGGACTTTTTCATACTTTAGATCTTTGTTCAGTAAACTGCTTTTCTCAGATATCTGACACTCAGATAAAGGTTTATTAATTTTATATTATCTGTAGTTCATCAGACTGGACTCATAGTGCCGCTGTTGGTCAATCTGTCAGTTTATAGAGCAGATCTGCTGCAGTTCCACCCCCATCATCTCCATATTATTAGAGAGAGAGACAGAAGCTGAGAGCGCAGTCTGAAGAGGAGAGAGAAGGACAATCACGGAAATACTGTATTTAATACAATTCTCTTGGATTCCAGACTTTTCTTGTTCTTTTCACTTTGGATATATTCATGATCTCCTCCAGCATTTTGGATTGATTTCTTTGCTTTCTGTCTTAATCTTCATCCCGTGATCTTCTGCAAAATGTCGGACAGAACAATGGCGCGGCAAGTACTGCTGTTTATTTGGTTTCTCTCTCTCAGTTCAGCTCTCGGGCAGGTCAGTTACTCCATTCCTGAAGAAATGGCGAAAGGCTCTTTAGTCGGGAACATAGCGCAGGATTTGGGTTTAGATTTAAAGAGACTGAAATCGGGTAAAGCGCGTATTTATACAGGAGACAGCGCTGAATACATCGAGCTGAATAAAGAAAGAGGAGTCCTCCTTATCAAAGAGAGAATAGACCGAGAGGCGCTATGCGGACAGACAACGCCTTGCGCGCTGCATTTACAGATTATACTGGAAAACCCGATGGAACTTTTTAGCGTTACCATCGAAATAGTAGATATTAATGACAACACTCCCAGTTTTAAAAAGAGTAGAATTAATTTCAGGATCAGCGAGACCGCTATATCGGGGTCTAAATTTATGTTAGAGCCTGCTATAGATCTCGATGTGGGAATCAACGGCCTTCAAAGCTATATGCTAAAACCGACTGATAATTTTAACCTTAAATTTAAAAATCAACCAGGCGATGGGAAAAATGTCGAAATGGTTCTGCAAAAGCCTTTAGACCGTGAAAAACAACATGATGTAATATTAGTGCTCACAGCTGTTGATGGAGGAGATCCTCAGTTGTCTGGCAGTATAGAGATTCACATTTCTGTTTTAGACGCAAACGACAATGCCCCTGTTTTCTCGCAGTCAGTGTATAAAGCGTCTGTGACCGAGAATGCGCCAAAAGACACTATTGTGTCAACAGTGAGCGCAACTGACGCCGATGAGGGTATAAATAGTAAGATAGAGTATTCCATTGCAAACATGGAAGATGATTCTCAGCAGTTATTCGACATAAATAAAGATAACGGGCAGGTTACGGTGGTCGGAATAATAGATTTTGAAAAAGCGCGCAATTATGAGATACGCGTTCAGGCGAGTGATCACGGAGGTCTGACTGATTCCTGTAAAATCATAGTTGATGTCATTGATATCAATGATAATACGCCCGTGATCAATATTATATCCAAAACAAACGTTATAGCAGAAAATGCTATCTCTGACACTGTGGTTATAATGATAAATGTTCAGGATCCTGATTCAGGAGAAAATGGGAAAGTTCAGTGTTCAGTTAATGAAGATATTCCATTTTCTCTAAAATCTACGAATACTAATTTCTTTAGTTTAGTCACAGACGGTGATTTAGACCGAGAGAGAGAGTCTGAGTATAACATCAGTGTGACGTGCGCAGATGAGGGCGTGCCCTCTCTCTCCAGCAGCGTCACTCTCTCCTTACAGATATCAGATGTCAATGATAACGCGCCCGTCTTTGAGAAGAGCTCATATGAGGCCTCTGTTCAAGAAAACAACACACCGGGTCTTTCCATATTCACAGTCAGAGCCAGAGACGCAGATTTTAACCAGAATGCCCGCGTGTCTTACATACTGGAGGACTCGTCGGTTAACGGAGTGCCCGTGTCCTCGTTAGTGTCTGTTAGTGCTGATAGTGGAGTCATACATGCAGTGCGATCTTTCGATTACGAGCAGATCAAAAATTTCCAGTTCCGCGTAAAAGCGCAGGACGGAGGCTCTCCTCCTCTCAGCAGCAACGCGAGCGTCAAAATCATCATTCAGGACCAGAATGACAACGCGCCTCAGGTTCTGTACCCGGTCCAGTCAGGTGTTTCTGTGGTGGCTGAAATAGTGCCTCGATCGGCAGATGTGGGTTATCTGGTGACTAAAGTGGTGGCTGTAGATGTGGACTCTGGTCAGAACGCCTGGCTCTCATATAAACTGCAGAAAGCCACAGACAGGGCGCTGTTTGAAGTGGGCGCACAGAATGGAGAAATAAGAACTGTACGCCAAGTGACAGATAAAGATGCTGTCAAACAAAGACTCACTGTTGTAGTGGAGGACAACGGACAGCCCTCTCGATCAGCTACAGTCATTGTTAACGTGGCGGTGGCGGACAGCTTCCCTGAAGTGCTCTCGGAGTTCACTGACTTTACGCACGACAAGGAATACAACGAGAACCTGACTTTCTATCTAGTCTTGGCTTTGGCTGTGGTTTCATTTCTCTTTATCGTGTCTATCATCGCCATACTGTCAGTCAAATGCTACAGATGGAGACGCGAGCGGATGTTTTATAAATCTGGAGCGAATCTTCCAGTTATTCCGTATTATCCGCCTCTTTACGCAGACGTAGGCGGCACAGGAACTTTACAGCACGTGTACAATTATGAGGTTTGCAGAACCACTGACTCCAGAAAGAGTGATCTGAAATACGTCAGACCTTGCAGTGAGAGCATCATTAGTCTGGACACCAGTGGAACACAGACACTGACGCAGGCGCAAAGGGAGAGACTGAACTTTGATGATTGTGGTGATCAGGTGAGAATCATTTTATAACTAATTAATGATATTTTGATTACTTCGTTATTGTTTGAACCGTTAACGCAGTTGCTAAATAGTTTTCTTAGAATAATCGTTTCTGTTATTTTAATGTATATTTTATTTAATTGTTATCTTATAGTATATTTTGGTCAGCATTTGTGTATATTTTCTACAGTTACATTACTCCATTTTTGTCTTCCTACATGGGCCTTGTGTAATCCGATATGTACTCATGTCATCACTTTTTGCACAGACAAGAAAAAAAATACGTTTTGATTTTTTTTACTTAGTCAAGTATTTATTAATTTATTTATGCTTCGATGCGTTAAGTGGTATAATTTCTTTATATATGTCCTTGCCATCTTTAAATTTAGTTTTATTTTCCCTTTCAGTCCGAAAAGAGTATAGTACATACTCTACCTGCCACTGCTTTTGCTTTGCACGAAAACAACTTTTGTCTGTCTTTGTCATGAAGTGAAAACTCCAGTCAGTTTCGCTGACCATGGTCCTGAAAGCCAGTCATAACTAATTAATGGCGCGGTCACTTCGTGTATTCTGTTGCATTTCTTTACAGCAGACCGCCTGTTTGAGATTTTCATCTGTATCGGTCTCTCCTCCTTTTGAAAGTCAACTACACTATTTCAGTCGTATCTAGATATTTATTATGCCTATAGTTGAATTTTAGATATCTATCCCTGTGTTTCTGATCAAGATATTGCAAGTTTGCAACTAATGAATCAATTATTGTTTACTCAGTGTTTTTCTTAATTATTTACACAAACTTATACGATCATTTTATTTAACAGATATTTGTATTTTCATTGCCATTTGTTTGGCTTGCTTCATAACTTTTAGTAAAATGCTTTTCTCAGATGTCTGACACTGAGATAAAAGAATAATAATTTTATATTATCTGTAGTTCATCAGACTGGACTCATAGTGCCGCTGTTGGTCAATCTGTCAGTTTCTAGAGCAGATCTGCTGCAGTTCCACCCCCATCATCTCCATATTATTAGAGAGAGAGACAGAAGCTGAGAGCGCAGTCTGAAGAGGAGAGAGAAGGACAATCACGGAGATACTGTATTTAATACAATTCTCTTGGATTACAGACTTTTCTTGTTCTTTTCAATTTGGATATATTCATGATCTCCTCCAGCATTTTGGATTGATTTCTTTGCTTTCTGTCTTAATCTTCATCCCGTGATCTTCTGCAAAATGTCGGACAGAACAATGGCGCGGCAAGTACTGCTGTTTATTTGGTTTCTCTCTCTCAGTTCAGCTCTCGGGCAGGTCAGTTACTCCATTCCTGAAGAAATGGCGAAAGGCTCTTTAGTCGGGAACATAGCGCAGGATTTGGGTTTAGATTTAAAGAGACTGAAATCGGGTAAAGCGCGTATTTATACAGGAGACAGCGCTGAATACATCGAGCTGAATAAAGAAAGAGGAGTCCTCCTTATCAAAGAGAGAATAGACCGAGAGGCGCTATGCGGACAGACAACGCCTTGCGCGCTGCATTTACAGATTATTCTGGAAAACCCGATGGAGTTTTACAGTGTTAATGTTGAAGTGCTTGATATTAATGACAATGCGCCATTTTTGGAAAAAACTGAGATGAATTTTAGAATTAGTGAATCTGCGTCGATTGGCGCAAAATTCACAATAGAACCTGCTAGGGATTTAGACGTTGGAATTAATGGTCTTCAGACCTACTCGTTAAAACCAACAGATAATTTTGTACTGAAATTCAAGACTCAGCCAGGAGGAGACCATCATATCGAAATGACTTTACAAAAGCCTCTAGACCGCGAAAAGCAGGAGCTTTTGACTTTAACGTTAACAGCCTTTGACGGGGGAGATCCACAAATGTCTGGTAATATACAAATACATATTGTTGTTTTAGATGCGAATGATAACTCTCCTGTTTTCACACAATCCGTTTATAAAGCCACTGTAACTGAAAATTCACCAAAAGGAACCATTGTAGCGACAGTTAGTGCGTCAGACCAAGACCAAGGAGTAAACAGTGAAATTATCTATACAATAACAAACACTAATGATGTCCGTAGTAAATTTGAAATAAACGAGACTGATGGTAAAGTAAGATTGACAGATCTAGTTGATTATGAAACAGCTCGACGCTATGAGATACGCGTTCAGGCGAGTGATCACGGAGGTCTGACTGACTCCTGTAAAATCATAGTTGATGTCATTGATATCAATGATAATACGCCAGTGATCAATATTATGTCCAAAACAAACGTGATTGCTGAAAATTCCGCTTCTGAGACCGTGGTTACAATGATAAATGTTCAGGATCCTGATTCAGGAGAAAATGGGAAAGTTCAGTGTTCAGTTAATGAAAATATTCCATTTTCTCTTAAATCCACTAATAGTAATTTCTTCAGTCTAGTGACAGACGGTTATTTAGACCGAGAGAGAGAGTCTGAGTATAACATCAGTGTGACGTGCGCTGATGAGGGCGTGCCCTCTCTCTCCAGCAGCGTCACTCTCTCCTTACAGATATCAGATGTCAATGATAACGCGCCCGTCTTTGAGAAGAGCTCATATGAGGCCTCTGTTCAAGAAAACAACACACCGGGTCTTTCCATATTCACAGTCAGAGCCAGAGACGCAGATTTTAACCAGAATGCCCGCGTGTCTTACATACTGGAGGACTCGTCGGTCAACGGAGTGCCCGTGTCCTCGTTAGTGTCCGTTAGTGCTGATAGTGGAGTCATACATGCAGTGCGATCTTTCGATTACGAGCAGATCAAAGATTTCCAGTTCCGCGTAAAAGCGCAGGACGGAGGCTCTCCTCCTCTCAGCAGCAACGCGAGCGTCAAAATCATCATTCAGGACCAGAATGACAACGCGCCTCAGGTTCTGTACCCGGTCCAGTCAGGTGTTTCTGTGGTGGCTGAAATAGTGCCTCGATCGGCAGATGTGGGTTATCTGGTGACTAAAGTGGTGGCTGTAGATGTGGACTCTGGTCAGAACGCCTGGCTCTCATATAAACTGCAGAAAGCCACAGACAGGGCGCTGTTTGAAGTGGGCGCACAGAATGGAGAAATAAGAACTGTACGCCAAGTGACAGATAAAGATGCTGTCAAACAAAGACTCACTGTTGTAGTGGAGGACAACGGACAGCCCTCTCGATCAGCTACAGTCATTGTTAATGTGGCGGTGGCGGACAGCTTCCCTGAAGTGCTCTCGGAGTTCACTGACTTTACGCACGACAAGGAATACAACGAGAACCTGACTTTCTATCTGGTCTTGGCTTTGGCTGTGGTTTCATTTCTCTTTATCGTGTCTATCATCGCCATACTGTCAGTCAAATGCTACAGATGGAGGCGCGAGCGGATGTTTTATAAATCTGGAGCGAATCTTCCAGTTATTCCGTATTATCCGTCTCTTTACGCAGACGTAGGCGGCACAGGAACTTTACAGCACGTGTACAATTATGAGGTTTGCAGAACCACTGACTCCAGAAAGAGTGATCTGAAATACGTCAGACCTTGCAGTGAGAGCATCATTAGTCTGGACACCAGTGGGACACAGACACTCACGCATGCGCAAAGGGAGAAACTGACCTTTGATGATTGTGGTGATCAGGTGAGAATAATTTTATAACCAATTTATGTGATGTTTTAAAATGTTTCTCGTGATTGAACAATTTTACTTGAATTTTTGACGGTTTTACACGGTCACTGACATGTTTTCTGAAATGAAGTGTCTCTGCAATTTTAATAAGTGTTTAAATCATTGGAAAAAGAAATGAAACAAATCATTTGCTATTTATTTTTATATGTTTTTTATTGTCTGAGCGAAATTTTAGTTGATTATCTAGTGCAGTTGTGTACTTAAAATATTTATTCTCTTATTGGTCTGGTGTTTTTCCTCGTATTGTATTTATGTAGTTAATTTGCTTGTTCAGCCATGAAAGAAAGAAAATTACTGCTTATGTTTGATCTTCCGAATGATTTTCTTTTTTTCTCTTTTGATACATTAAGTAGAAGTTGCTTTTTATTCTTGTTTTTATTCAGTTTGTTATTTGCCATTTAAAAAAAAAATCTTTGAGTGATTTTCACTTGTTTTTGTGAAGAAGTGAGAAACTCTTCAGCGTTTGCACTTGCTGCCCTGGCCATGGTCCTGAATCGCGGTCGTTTACTTCATATATTCTTTTGCATCTCTTTACGGAAGAGCGACATTTTAGTTTAGCATCTAGTGCAGTTTTGTAATTCAAATCTTTATTCTCTTGTTAGGGGTCTGGTGTTTTTCGTCGTATTGTAATTATATAGTTAATTTGCTTGTTCAGTCATGAAAGAAAGAAAATTACTGCTTATTCTGCAGCTTCTTCATTTTCATTTTTTCTTTTATACGTTTAGTGGAAGTTGCTTTTTATTTCGTTTTTATATTTATTTTCAGTTGAAGTCCTAGTATATGACACGTTGCCACTGAAATGGCAGTAAAAAGTAAACCTTTTTTCTGTTGCATGCACTATTTGTTATTTGCCATTTAAAAAAATAAATAAATCGAGTGATTTTCACATGTTTTTGTGAAAAAGTGAGAAACTCTTCAGCGTTTGCACTTGTTGCCCTGGCCATAGTCCTGAATCGCGGTCATTTACTTCATGTATTCTTCTGTATCTCTTTACAACACACAATCTTTTTGAGATTTATAACATATTTTTGTCTGTACTCCTGTTCAAAAGTTTAACTATAGACAATTTCATTTCTAATTAGATGTGTTCATTTTTTGAGTAGATTTGTGAAAAATTATGTTTAGGGAAATCTCTCTTTCTGACTTGATCAGTGTCCATACTGATATGGCCACGTGAAATCACGAAACATATTTATTTTTCCCCTTCTATCTTTATTAACACACACACATTCAATCTTTGTATTATAAATTTGTGTTGTTATGGACTTTTTTAGTGTTATACTTAAGAACTTTAGTAAGAACTTGTATACTAACTTTTCTCAAACATGTCTGACATTAAGAATAAAGGTTTAGTAATTTAAAATTATCTGTAGTTCATCAGACTGGACTCAAAGTGCCGCTGTTGGTCAATCTGTCAGTTTCTAGAGCAGATCTGCTGCAGTTCCACCCCCATCATCTCCATATTATTAGAGAGAGAGACAGAAGCTGAGAGCGCAGTCTGAAGAGGAGAGAGAAGGACAATCACGGAGATACTGTATTTAATACAATTCTCTTGGATTCCAGACTTTTCTTGTTCTTTTCACTTTGGATATATTCATGATCTCCTCCAGCATTTTGGATTGATTTCTTTGCTCTCTGTCTTAATCTTCATCCCGTGATCTTCTGCAAAATGTCGGACAGAACAATGGCGCGGCAAGTACTGCTGTTTATTTGGTTTCTCTCTCTCAGTTCAGCTCTCGGGCAGGTCAGTTACTCCATTCCAGAAGAAATGGCGAAAGGCTCTTTAGTCGGGAACATAGCGCAGGATTTGGGTTTAGATTTAAAGAGACTGAAATCGGGTAAAGCGCGTATTTATACAGGAGACAGCGCTGAATACATCGAGCTGAATAAAGAAAGAGGAGTCCTCTTTATCAAAGAGAGAATAGACCGAGAGGCGCTATGCGGACAGACAACGCCTTGTGCGCTGCATTTACAGATTATTCTGGAAAACCCGATAGAGTTTTACTCTGTTACAATCGAAGTTGTAGATATAAACGACCATTCACCCTCTTTTAAAAGGGATGAGATGAGATTCAGAATCAGCGAGTCAGCTGTAACGGGGGCAGTATTTGTTTTAGAGAGAGCGATGGATTTAGATGTGGGAATAAACGGCCTGCAGACTTATTTACTAAAGCCTTCGGATAATTTTGCATTGAAATTGCAAAGTCAGGCAGACGGTAGTAAGCTTGTAGAAATGGTTCTTCAAAAACCCCTCGATCGTGAAAAGCAAGAGCATTTGTCTCTGGTTCTGACCGCGATAGATGGAGGTGATCCACAATTGTCTGGCACTGCGCAGATATATATTACGGTTTTAGATGCCAACGACAACGCGCCTGTTTTTACGCATAAAATATATAAAGGGAGTATCATTGAAAACGCCCCCAAAGGCACAGTTGTAACGACAGTTAGCGCTTCAGATTTGGACGAGGGCTCAAACGGCAAAGTAAAATATGCTATTACAAATACCCTCGACAATGTTCCAGAATTGTTTGAAATTAACGAAACAAACGGTGAGGTGAGAGTAACAGGGAATATAGATTATGAAAAAGCTCGGCATTATCAAATTCATGTACAGGCGAGCGATGACGGGGGTCTGACTGATTCTTGTAAAATCGATGTAGATGTGATTGATATAAATGACAATAAACCGCTCCTCAACATCATGTCTAAATTAACCACCATATCTGAAAACTCTCATTCTGGAACTGTTGTAACTGTGATAAACGCGCAAGACCCTGATGCTGGTGAAAACGGTCAAATTTATTGTTCAATTAATGAGAATATTCCTTTTACCCTGAAGTCAACAAATAATAATTTCTTCAGTCTGGTGACAGACGGTGATTTAGACCGAGAGAGAGAGTCTGAGTATAACATCAGTGTGACGTGCGCTGATGAGGGCGTGCCCTCTCTCTCCAGCAGCGTCACTCTCTCCTTACAGATATCAGATGTCAATGATAACGCGCCCGTCTTTGAGAAGAGCTCATATGAGGCCTCTGTTCAAGAAAACAACACACCGGGTCTTTCCATATTCACAGTCAGAGCCAGAGACGCAGATTTTAACCAGAATGCCCGTGTGTCTTACATACTGGAGGACTCGTCGGTTAACGGAGTGCCCGTGTCCTCGTTAGTGTCCGTTAGTGCTGATAGTGGAGTCATACATGCAGTGCGATCTTTCGATTACGAGCAGATCAAAGATTTCCAGTTCCGCGTAAAAGCGCAGGACGGAGGCTCTCCTCCTCTCAGCAGCAACGCGAGCGTCAAAATCATCATTCAGGACCAGAATGACAACGCGCCTCAGGTTCTGTACCCGGTCCAGTCAGGAGTTTCTGTGGTGGCTGAAATAGTGCCTCGATCGGCAGATGTGGGTTATCTGGTGACTAAAGTGGTGGCTGTAGATGTGGACTCTGGTCAGAACGCCTGGCTCTCATATAAACTGCAGAAAGCCACAGACAGGGCGCTGTTTGAAGTGGGCGCACAGAATGGAGAAATAAGTACTGTACGCCAAGTGACAGATAAAGATGCTGTCAAACAAAGACTCACTGTTGTAGTGGAGGACAACGGACAGCCCTCTCGATCAGCTACAGTCATTGTTAACGTGGCGGTGGCGGACAGCTTCCCTGAAGTGCTCTCGGAGTTCACTGACTTTACGCACGACAAGGAATACAACGAAAACCTGACTTTCTATCTAGTCTTGGCCTTGGCTGTGGTTTCATTTCTCTTTATCGTGTCTATCATCGCCATACTGTCAGTCAAATGCTACAGATGGAGGCGCGAGCGGATGTTTTATAAATCTGGAGCGAATCTTCCAGTTATTCCGTATTATCCGCCTCTTTACGCAGACGTAGGCGGCACAGGAACTTTACAGCACGTGTACAATTATGAGGTTTGCAGAACCACTGACTCCAGAAAGAGTGATCTGAAATACGTCAGACCTTGCAGTGAGAGCATCATTAGTCTGGACACCAGTGGAACACACACACTCACGCATGCGCAAAGGGAGAGACTGAACTTTGATGATTGTGATGATCAGGTGAGAATTATTTAATAACTAATTAATGAGATATATTTTTATGGATTAATTATTGTTTGAACTGTTAACGCATGTGCTGATACTTTTATGAGAATAATCGTTTCTGCTATTGTAGTAAATGTACATTTTATTTTATATTAATATTTCGGCCAGCTTTTGGTAGTTTTATATTTTCTATCGTTATATTTCTCAAATCATTTCTTCTTTGGGGCCTTGTGTAGTTCAAAATACACTCATGTCATCTCTATTTGTTTATTTATTCGTGTAATTATTCATGTATTTATTCTTTGACGCGTTAAGTAGTACAATTACTTTGCATGTATCCTTGCCAACTTTAAGTTAAGTTTTATTTTCACTTTTTGTCCAAAAATTTATAGCAAATACTCTACCTGCCACTGCTTTTTCTTTGCACGTAAACAACTTTTGTCTGTCTTTGTCATGAAGTGAAAACTCCAGTCAGTTTCGCTGACCATGGTCCTGAAAGCCAGGCAGGCGCGGTCACTTCGTGTATTTTGTTGCATTTCTATAGAACACCAACACGTCTGTTTTAGATTTTCATCTAGTTATCGGTCTGTCCACTTTTTTAAATTTAAAATACACAATTTCAGACGTATCTAGATATACTTTATGCGCACAGTTGTATTTTAGATATGTCTCCTTCTGTCTGTGGTCAAGATATTAAAAAAAACTAATAAGTAAATTCTTGTTTGCTCAATGTTTTCTTTCTTAATTATTTACACAAACTTATACAATAATTTTATTTTACATATATTCGTATATTCATGGGCATTTGTTTGGTTTTATAATTCATAACTTTTAGTAAATTGCTGTCTCAGACATTTCTGACTGAGATAAAGTGTTATTATTTTTTATATTATCTGTAGTTCATCAGACTGGACTCATAGTGCCGCTGTTGGTCAATCTGTCAGTTTATAGAGCAGATCTGCTGCAGTTCCACCCCCATCATCTCCATATTATTAGAGAGAGAGACAGAAGCTGAGAGCGCAGTCTGAAGAGGAGAGAGAAGGACAATCACGGAAATACTGTATTTAATACAATTCTCTTGGATTACAGACTTTTCTTGTTCTTTTCACTTTGGATATATTCATGATCTCCTCCAGCATTTTGGATTGATTTCTTTGCTCTCTGTCTTAATCTTCATCCCGTGATCTTCTGCAAAATGTCGGACAGAACAATGGCGCGGCAAGTACTGCTGTTTATTTGGTTTCTCTCTCTCAGTTCAGCTCTCGGGCAGGTCAGTTACTCCATTCCTGAAGAAATGGCGAAAGGCTCTTTAGTCGGGAACATAGCGCAGGATTTGGGTTTAGATTTAAAGAGACTGAAATCGGGTAAAGCGCGTATTTATACAGGAGACAGCGCTGAATACATCGAGCTGAATAAAGAAAGAGGAGTCCTCCTTATCAAAGAGAGAATAGACCGAGAGGCGCTATGCGGACAGACAACGCCTTGCGCGCTGCATTTACAGATTATACTGGAAAACCCGATGGAATTTTATTCGATCACAGTAGAGATTACAGATATCAACGATAATGCGCCAGTCTTTAAAAAAAACGAAATTAAGTTTGACATAAATGAAATGGCAAAAACGGGGGCTCGGTTTGTCTTAGAGAGAGCGAATGATCTAGATGTTGGCCTCAATAATCTTCAAGATTACACTCTTAGTACGAACGATTTTTTTACTTTAAAACTGCACAATCAACCTGATGGTGAAAAAGCTGTTGAAATGATATTACAGAAGCCATTAGATAGAGAGAAGCAAGATCATATCACACTTTTACTGACAGCAAAGGATGGTGGAGATCCGCATTTGACAGGAACAATGCAGATACAAATTACAGTTATTGACGCCAACGACAATGAACCCGTTTGCAGTCAAGCAGCATATAGAGCGAGTATAGCAGAGAATGCACCATCGGGCACTGTTTTAACCACAGTCAGTGCTTCTGATGCTGATCTGGGCTCTAATGGCATGGTTACATTTTCCATTTCTTCTGATGGTGCACATGATTTGTTTAAGGTAGACGAAACCACTGGAGTCGTGATATTAGTTGGTAAAGTGGATTATGAAAAAAACAAAGTTTATCGAATTGATGTCCAAGCAAAAGACCAAGGTGGACATTCGGATTCTTGTAAAGTTATTATCGACGTCACTGACGTTAATGATAACACACCTGCAATAAACATTATGTCGAGAACAAATAGTGTATCTGAAGATTCTAAACAGGGAACTGTTGTGGCAATATTAACTGTCCAAGACCTCGACACCAGTGAAAATGGAAAGATTACGTGCACAATTGATAAAGACATTCCTTTTATGCTAAAATCAACAGGGAATAATTTCTTCAGTCTAGTGACAGACGGTGATTTAGATCGAGAGAGAGAGTCTGAGTATAACATCAGTGTGACGTGCGCAGATGAGGGCGTGCCCTCTCTCTCCAGCAGCGTCACTCTCTCCTTACAGATATCAGATGTCAATGATAACGCGCCCGTCTTTGAGAAGAGCTCATATGAGGCCTCTGTTCAAGAAAACAACACACCGGGTCTTTCCATATTCACAGTCAGAGCCAGAGACGCAGATTTTAACCAGAATGCCCGTGTGTCTTACATACTGGAGGACTCGTCGGTCAACGGAGTGCCCGTGTCCTCGTTAGTGTCCGTTAGTGCTGATAGTGGAGTCATACATGCAGTGCGATCTTTCGATTACGAGCAGATCAAAGATTTCCAGTTCCGCGTAAAAGCGCAGGACGGAGGCTCTCCTCCTCTCAGCAGCAACGCGAGCGTCAAAATCATCATTCAGGACCAGAATGACAACGCGCCTCAGGTTCTGTACCCGGTCCAGTCAGGTGTTTCTGTGGTGGCTGAAATAGTGCCTCGATCGGCAGATGTGGGTTATCTGGTGACTAAAGTGGTGGCTGTAGATGTGGACTCTGGTCAGAACGCCTGGCTCTCATATAAACTGCAGAAAGCCACAGACAGGGCGCTGTTTGAAGTGGGCGCACAGAATGGAGAAATAAGAACTGTACGCCAAGTGACAGATAAAGATGCTGTCAAACAAAGACTCACTGTTGTAGTGGAGGACAACGGACAGCCCTCTCGGTCAGCTACAGTCATTGTTAACGTGGCGGTGGCGGACAGCTTCCCTGAAGTGCTCTCGGAGTTCACTGACTTTACGCACGACAAGGAATACAACGAGAACCTGACTTTCTATCTAGTCTTGGCTTTGGCTGTGGTTTCATTTCTCTTTATCGTGTCTATCATCGCCATACTGTCAGTCAAATGCTACAGATGGAGGCGCGAGCGGATGTTTTATAAATCTGGAGCGAATCTTCCAGTTATTCCGTATTATCCGTCTCTTTACGCAGACGTAGGCGGCACAGGAACTTTACAGCACGTGTACAATTATGAGGTTTGCAGAACCACTGACTCCAGAAAGAGTGATCTGAAATACGTCAGACCTTGCAGTGAGAGCATCATTAGTCTGGACACCAGTGGGACACAGACACTCACGCATGCGCAAAGGGAGAAACTGACCTTTGATGATTGTGGTGAACAGGTGAGAATTATTTTATAACTAATTTATGTGATATTTTAAAATGTTTCTCGTGATTGAACAATTTTGCTTGACTTTTTGACACTGTCACTGACAGGTTTTCTGAAATGAATCTGCAATTTTAATAAGTGTTTAAATCATTTTAGTTGGAAATTATATGAATTATCTACTATTTATTTTCATATGATTATTATACTCTGATCGACATTTTAGTTTAGCATCTAGTGCAGTTGTGTAATTCAAATATTCATTCTCTTGTTAGAGGTCTGGTGTTTTTCGTCGTGTTGTAATTATATAGTTAATTTGCTTCAGCCATGAAAGAAAGAAAATTGCAGCTTATTCTGCAGCTTCTTCACTTTCTTTTTTATTTATTTTCATAGGTTTAGTGGAATTTGCATTTTATTCCGTTTTTATTTATTTTCAGTTGAAATCCGTATGACGCGTTGCCCCTGAAATGGCAGTAAAAAAAGTAAAAAAAAAAAAAATGTTTCTGTCGCATGCAGAGTTTGTTATTTGCCATTCAAAAAAAAATCTTTGAGTGATTTTCACTTGTTTTTGTGAAGAAGTGAGAAACTCTTCAGCGTTTGCACTTGCTGCCCTGGCCATGGTCCTGAATCGCGGTCATTTACTTCATATATTATTCTGCATCTCTTTACAACACACAATCTTTTTGAGATTTTCAGCATATTTTTGGTCTGTACTCCTGTTCAAAAGTTTAGCTATAGGCTATTTCATTTGTGATTAGATCTGAATAACTGGTATGTCTCTCTTTCTGACTTGATCAGTGTTCATACTGATAGGGCCTCATGAAATCATGAAATATATTTATTTTTCCCCTTCTATCTTTATTAACACAAACACATTCAATCTTTGTATTATAAATATGTGTTGTTATGGACATATTTCGGTGTTATACTTAAGAACTTTAGTAAAAACTTGTATACTGACTTTTCTCAAACTTGTCTGATATTGAGAATAAAGGTTTAGTAATTTTACATTATCTGTAGTTCATCAGACTGGACTCATAGTGCCGCTGTTGGTCAATCTGTCAGTTTCTAGAGCAGATCTGCTGCAGTTCCACCCCCATCATCTCCATATTATTAGAGAGAGAGACAGAAGCTGAGAGCGCAGTCTGAAGAGGAGAGAGAAGGACAATCACGGAGATACTGTATTTAATACAATTCTCTTGGATTCCAGACTTTTCTTGTTCTTTTCACTTTGGATATATTCATGATCTCCTCCAGCATTTTGGATTGATTTCTTTGCTTTCTGTCTTAATCTTCATCCCGTGATCTTCTGCAAAATGTCGGACAGAACAATGGCGCGGCAAGTACTGCTGTTTATTTGGTTTCTCTCTCTCAGTTCAGCTCTCGGGCAGGTCAGTTACTCCATTCCTGAAGAAATGGCGAAAGGCTCTTTAGTCGGGAACATAGCGCAGGATTTGGGTTTAGATTTAAAGAGACTGAAATCGGGTAAAGCGCGTATTTATACAGGAGACAGCGCTGAATACATCGAGCTGAATAAAGAAAGAGGAGTCCTCCTTATCAAAGAGAGAATAGACCGAGAGGCGCTATGCGGACAGACAACGCCTTGCGCGCTGCATTTTCAGATTATTTTAGAAAATCCAATCGAATTTTACCATGTCACTGTCGAGGTAACCGATATAAATGACAATGCTCCTTATTTCAACAAGCCAGATACCTATTTTGAAATAAGCGAGTCTGCTGTAAATGGGGCTAAATTTGATATAGAGCAAGCCGTCGACCAAGATGTCGGGACCAATGCTATTCAAAGCTACATGCTTTCACTGAGCGATCATTTTTCATTAAAGCTGCACAGTCAGGCAGATGGTAGAAAAATAGTTGAGATGGTCTTACAAAAACCACTAGATCGAGAGAATCAGGAAGATATTGCTTTAGTTTTGACAGCGGTTGATGGAGGCGATCCACATCTATCTGGAACAACACAGATTCGTATAAAAGTACTTGATGTTAATGACAACGCGCCTGTTTTCACCCATTCTGTATACAAAGCCACTGTCGTAGAGAATTCGCCGAAAGGGACAGTTGTCATTAGAGTTGAAGCCTCCGATCCGGATCAGAGTTCAAATGGTGAAATTATTTATTCAGTTACCAATACTCACGACGGTGTGCCTGAAATGTTTGAAATAAACAGACACACTGGCGAACTGAGAATAATTGGTGACATCGATTATGAAAAAGCCAGACATTTTCAGATAAATGTTAGAGCGAGTGATCGTGGTGGTCTAACAGATTCAAGTAAAATAATTATCGACGTTTTAGATGTCAATGATAACAAGCCGGTCATCAATATAATGTCAAAGTCAGCTATGTTATCAGAGGATTCTAAGCCTGATACTGTTGTTACTGTAATCAACACGCAAGACGTCGATTCTAATGACAATGGCAAAGTGCAATGCGTTATTAATGAGAATTATCCATTCGCCTTAAAGACGACCACTACTAATTTCTTTAGTTTAGTCACAGACGGTGATTTGGATCGAGAGAGAGAGTCTGAGTATAACATCAGTGTGACGTGCGCTGATGAGGGCGTGCCCTCTCTCTCCAGCAGCGTCACTCTCTCCTTACAGATATCAGATGTCAATGATAACGCGCCCGTCTTTGAGAAGAGCTCATATGAGGCCTCTGTTCAAGAAAACAACACACCGGGTCTTTCCATATTCACAGTCAGAGCCAGAGACGCAGATTTTAACCAGAATGCCCGTGTGTCTTACATACTGGAGGACTCGTCGGTTAACGGAGTGCCCGTGTCCTCGTTAGTGTCCGTTAGTGCTGATAGTGGAGTCATACATGCAGTGCGATCTTTCGATTACGAGCAGATCAAAGATTTCCAATTCCGCGTAAAAGCGCAGGACGGAGGCTCTCCTCCTCTCAGCAGCAACGCGAGCGTCAAAATCATCATTCAGGACCAGAATGACAACGCGCCTCAGGTTCTGTACCCGGTCCAGTCCGGTGTTTCTGTGGTGGCTGAAATAGTGTCTCGATCGGCAGATGTGGGTTATCTGGTGACTAAAGTGGTGGCTGTAGATGTGGACTCTGGTCAGAACGCCTGGCTCTCATATAAACTGCAGAAAGCCACAGACAGGGCGCTGTTTGAAGTGGGCCCACAGAATGGAGAAATAAGAACTGTACGCCAAGTGACAGATAAAGATGCTGTCAAACAAAGACTCACTGTTGTAGTGGAGGACAACGGACAGCCCTCTCGATCAGCTACAGTCATTGTTAACGTGGCGGTGGCGGACAGCTTCCCTGAAGTGCTCTCGGAGTTCACTGACTTTACGCACGACAAGGAATACAACGAGAACCTGACTTTCTATCTAGTCTTGGCCTTGGCTGTGGTTTCATTTCTCTTTATCGTGTCTATCATCGCCATACTGTCAGTCAAATGCTACAGATGGAGGCGCGAGCGGATGTTTTATAAATCTGGAGCGAATCTTCCAGTTATTCCGTATTATCCGCCTCTTTACGCAGACGTAGGCGGCACAGGAACTTTACAGCACGTGTACAATTATGAGGTTTGCAGAACCACTGACTCCAGAAAGAGTGATCTGAAATACGTCAGACCTTGCAGTGAGAGCATCATTAGTCTGGACACCAGTGGAACACACACACTCACGCATGCGCAAAGGGAGAGACTGAACTTTGATGATTGTGATGATCAGGTGAGAGATATTTTATAACTAATTAATGAGATATATTTTTATAGATTAATTATTGTTTGAACTGTTAACGCATGTGCTGATACTTTTATGAGAATAATCGTTTCTGCTATTGTAAATGTACATTTTATTTTATATTAATATTTCGGTCAGCTTTTGGTAGTTTTATATTTTCTATCGTTATATTTCTCAAATCATTTCTTCTTAGGGGCCTTGTGTAGTTCAAAATGCACTCATGTCATCTCTATTTATTTATTTATTCGTGTAATTATTCATGTATTTATTCTTTGATGCGTCAAGTAGTACAATTACTTTGTTACAAAGATCACGGGAAAAAGTGGCAAAACTTTACCAACTTTAAATTAAGTTTTATTTTCCCATTTTTTTCCAAAAATATATAGCAAATACTCTACCTGCCACTGTCATGAAGTGAAAACTCCAGTCAGTTTCGCTGACCATGGTCCTGAAAGCCAGTTAGACTCGGTCACCTCGTGTATTCTGTTGCATTTCTATAGAGCAGACCGTCTTTTTGAGATTTTCATTTTTATCGGTCTGTCTTCTTTTTTAAATTTAAACTACACAATTTCAGACGTATCTAGATATACTTTATGCGCACAGTTGTATTTTAGATATGTATCCTTCTGTCTGTGGTCAAGATATTAAAAAAACTAATAAGTCAATTATTGTTTGCTCAATGTTTTCTTTCTTAATTATTTACACAAACTTGTACAATAATTTTATTTTACATATATTCGTATATTCATGGGCATTTGTTTGGTTTTATAATTCATAACTTTTAGTGAATTGCTGTCTCAGACATTTCTGACTGAGATAAAGTGTTTTTAATTTTATATTATCTGTAGTTCATCAGACTGGACTCATAGTGCCGCTGTTGGTCAATCTGTCAGTTTATAGAGCAGATCTGCTGCAGTTCCACCCCCATCATCTCCATATTATTAGAGAGAGAGACAGAAGCTGAGAGCGCAGTCTGAAGAGGAGAGAGAAGGACAATCACGGAGATACTGTATTTAAAATCCCTTTGGATTTTCAGACTTTTCTTGTTCTTTTCACTTTGGATATATTCATGATCTCCTCCAGCATTTTGGATTGATTTCTTTGCTTTCTGTCTTAATCTTCATCCCGTGATCTTCTGCAAAATGTCGGACAGAACAATGGCGCGGCAAGTACTGCTGTTTATTTGGTTTCTCTCTCTCAGTTCAGCTGTCGGGCAGGTCAGTTACTCCATTCCTGAAGAAATGGCGAAAGGTTCTTTAGTCGGGAACATAGCGCAGGATTTGGGTTTAGATTTAAAGAGACTGAAATCGGGTAAAGCGCGTATTTATACAGGAGACAGCGCTGAATACATCGAGCTGAATAAAGAAAGAGGAGTCCTCCTTATCAAAGAGAGAATAGACCGAGAGGCGCTATGCGGACAGACAACGCCTTGCGCGCTGCATTTACAGATTATACTGGAAAACCCGATGCAACTATACAGAGTAACAGTTGAGATACAAGACATTAATGATAACGCCCCTATGTTTAGCCTTAATGAGATGAAATTTGAAATTAGCGAACTGGCCCAGAGTGGAGCTAAATTTGATTTGGAGATTGCAGTTGACACCGATGTGGGTGTGAATGGCCTTCAAAGATACACACTGAAACCAAGTGACAATTTTATTGTGAAAACTCAAAGTTCACCAGATGGTAGTAAAACGGTCGAAATGGTACTACAGAAACCACTAGATCGTGAAAACCAAGACCGTATTTCTTTATTGTTAACGGCAGTCGATGGCGGCGAGGTCCAAATGTCAGGCACAATGCTAATACACATCACAGTTTTAGATGCGAATGATAACGCGCCTGTTTGCAGTCAATCAGTTTACAAAGCCAGTATAGCCGAGAATTCAGCAAAGGGCACCGTGTTGACCACAGTCAGCGCGTCCGACGCAGACCAGGGTTCTAATGGCGTCGTCACATATTCGTTATCATCTGCCGCGTCCGCTAATCTATTTGATATAGGCCAGTATGACGGCATTCTCAAGTTAACTGGTAACGTTGACTACGAAAAAAATAAACACTATCAGATAGCAATTCAAGCCAGTGATCAAGGTGGACATACCGATTCTTGTAAAGTAATTATTGACGTCACAGATACGAACGACAACAAGCCAGTAATCAGTATAATATCCAAATCAAATGACATTTCTGAAAATGCCCCTCCAGGGACAGTTCTAGCGATGATGAACATTCAAGACGCTGACACAAATGAAAACGGTATCGTAAAATGTGAATTAAATGAAAACATTCCTTTTATCATCCATTCTTCTTCAGATGGATTTTACAGCCTCGTTACTGAGGGCGATTTAGACCGAGAGAGAGAGTCTGAGTATAACATCAGTGTGACGTGCGCTGATGAGGGCGTGCCATCTCTCTCCAGCAGCGTCACTCTCTCCTTACATATATCAGATGTCAATGATAACGCGCCCGTCTTTGAGAGGAGCTCATATGAGGCCTCTGTTCAAGAAAACAACACACCGGGTCTTTCCATATTCACAGTCAGAGCCAGAGACGCAGATTTTAACCAGAATGCCCGTGTGTCTTACATACTGGAGGACTCGTCGGTTAACGGAGTGCCCGTGTCCTCGTTAGTGTCCGTTAGTGCTGATAGTGGAGTCATACATGCAGTGCGATCTTTCGATTACGAGCAGATCAAAGATTTCCAGTTCCGCGTAAAAGCACAGGACGGAGGCTCTCCTCCTCTCAGCAGCAACGCGAGCGTCAAAATCATCATTCAGGACCAGAATGACAACGCGCCTCAGGTTCTGTACCCGGTCCAGTCAGGTGTTTCTGTGGTGGCTGAAATAGTGCCTCGATCGGCAGATGTGGGTTATCTGGTGACTAAAGTGGTGGCTGTAGATGTGGACTCTGGTCAGAACGCCTGGCTCTCATATAAACTGCAGAAAGCCACAGACAGGGCGCTGTTTGAAGTGGGCGCACAGAATGGAGAAATAAGAACTGTACGCCAAGTGACAGATAAAGATGCTGTCAAACAAAGACTCACTGTTGTAGTGGAGGACAACGGACAGCCCTCTCGATCAGCTACAGTCATTGTTAACGTGGCGGTGGCGGACAGCTTCCCTGAAGTGCTCTCGGAGTTCACTGACTTTACGCACGACAAGGAATACAACGAGAACCTGACTTTCTATCTAGTCTTGGCTTTGGCTGTGGTTTCATTTCTCTTTATCGTGTCTATCATCGCCATACTGTCAGTCAAATGCTACAGATGGAGACGCGAGCGGATGTTTTATAAATCTGGAGCGAATCTTCCAGTTATTCCGTATTATCCGCCTCTTTACGCAGACGTAGGCGGCACAGGAACTTTACAGCACGTGTACAATTATGAGGTTTGCAGAACCACTGACTCCAGAAAGAGTGATCTGAAATACGCCAGACCTTGCAGTGAGGGCATCATTAGTCTGGACACCAGTGGAACACAGACTCTCACGCATGCGCAAAGGGAGAGACTAAACATTGAGGATTCTCAAAAGGTGAGGTTTACTTTTTCTGTGTAGTGGTTGTTAAATTTTTGTCTTTTTTTCCATTGCAATGTCCTTTTTTCGTTCAGAGAAATCAGAGAAAGTGCCTAAGGAGTAAACACTCTGTATTTATAACGAAATTAACTTTTTTATATTTTTTTTAATATATTATTATTATTATTAATCAACAGGTTCCAGAATCCACCGAGTAGTGGAGGAGCTATCAGTGCTCTGAATAAATATGTCGCTTTCGTTTCGCTGTCCATGGTGCTGAATCGATGTATTGTCTGCATTCAAGCTCTTGTCTCAAAGCAGATGTCCAGTGACATTGCAAAGACTATTTATAAATGATATGTTGACGTCTGTTACTGTATCATTTGTACTGTATTGCTGAATTCGTTTTGTTTGTATTTGAGAATGAGATTATTTAATCAAACGGTCCAGTAGCCTACCTATTACCAAACAAATACTACGGGGATTGCTGGACAGATTTCGTTACAAAACAATCATTTGGCTAATTTAGATTATTTTCTTTATTTTACACAAATATAAATTCAGGTTTTAATTTTGTTTTATTTATATTTCTCGCTGCATATATATTTTGAGTGTATGCATTTTTTAAAATAATTTAGATGCGTTTTGCAGTAACTCAGAATGGTCTCAGTGTGCCGCTGTGTGTCAGAGAAACGTCTGAGAGCGCATAATTCCAGCAATACCCCCCTCTCTAAATGCACGTATAAAGAAGAAAGAGACTGAGGCGAGTGCATAGCGCACACGGGCATAACACTGAGGACACCGTCGCGGCTTTGAACAGTCGTTTATGGATTTATGTTTAGACGTTGTCTTAGAAATTCCCCACTAGTATTGGACCTATTCTATTTTGGACCTGAACACTTTAAGACTCTGATTTGGATACAACGCGACCGCTTTTATTTGGTCTGGAGCAAAATGTCGGACCGAACAATGGCGCGGCAAGTACTGCTGTTTATTTGGTTTCTCTCTCTCAGTTCAGCTCTCGGGCAGGTCAGTTACTCCATTCCTGAAGAAATGGCGAAAGGCTCTTTAGTCGGGAACATAGCGCAGGATTTGGGTTTAGATTTAAAGAGACTGAAATCGGGTAAAGCGCGTATTTATACAGGAGACAGCGCTGAATACATCGAGCTGAATAAAGAAAGAGGAGTCCTCCTTATCAAAGAGAGAATAGACCGAGAGGCGCTATGCGGACAGACAACGCCTTGCGCGCTGCATTTACAGATTATACTCGATAATCCTATGGAACTGTTTAGGGTAACTGTTGAAATTACAGACATAAATGACAATTCTCCCATTTTCAAAAGAGACGAGAGAAGATTTGAGATAAGCGAATCAGCAGTGGTAGGATCAAAATTCATGCTGGAGAAAGCGATAGATGCAGACATCGGCGATAATGACCTACGGAGTTATTTTCTGCAACCTACTGATCATTTTAATTTAAAAATTCATGGTCAGAGTGATGGGAGTAAAAAGGTTGAAATGATTCTTCAGAAGCCTTTAGACAGAGAAAAACAGGAAAACATGTCTCTGGTATTAACCGCAATAGATGGTGGGGAACCAGCTAAATCAGGCACGGTTCAGATTCATATTACAGTGCTTGATGCAAACGATAATGCTCCAGTTTTTACGAAGCCTATATATAGAGCGATTATCACAGAAAATTCACCGAGCGGCACGTCACTCATCACTGTTAGCGCTTCTGATTCAGATAAAGGGACAAATGGAGAAGTCAGTTATTTAATTGCAAACAGTGACAGCGTATCTGATATTTTTCATATCGATGAAAATGGATTGATGACGTTGGTCGGACAAATTGACTTTGAAACATTTAAGCATTACCAAATTGATATAGAAGCTGTAGATAAAGGTGGGCTGTCTGATTCTAGTAAAATAATGGTCGACGTGATTGATGTAAATGATAATGCGCCGGTCATCACAGTGATGTCCAAATCTAATGCGATACCGGAGGACTCGCCACAGAGTACTGTGATTGCCATCATCAGTGTTAATGATCCGGATTCTGACAGCAACGGTCAGGTTCAGTGCAGTGTCAATGAAAACATTCCTTTTACAATCAAAACGACTTCTAATGGATTTTATAGTATCGTGACTGATAATGATTTGGATCGAGAGAGAGAGTCTGAGTATAACATCAGTGTGACGTGCGCTGATGAGGGCGTGCCCTCTCTCTCCAGCAGCGTCACTCTCTCCTTACAGATATCAGATGTCAATGATAACGCGCCCGTCTTTGAGAAGAGCTCATATGAGGCCTCTGTTCAAGAAAACAACACACCGGGTCTTTCCATATTCACAGTCAGAGCCAGAGACGCAGATTTTAACCAGAATGCCCGTGTGTCTTACATACTGGAGGACTCGTCGGTTAACGGAGTGCCCGTGTCCTCGTTAGTGTCCGTTAGTGCTGATAGTGGAGTCATACATGCAGTGCGATCTTTCGATTACGAGCAGATCAAAGAGTTCCAGTTCCGCGTAAAAGCGCAGGACGGAGGCTCTCCTCCTCTCAGCAGCAACGCGAGCGTCAAAATCATCATTCAAGACCAGAATGACAACGCGCCTCAGGTTCTGTACCCGGTCCAGTCAGGTGTTTCTGTGGTGGCTGAAATAGTGCCTCGATCGGCAGATGTGGGTTATCTGGTGACTAAAGTGGTGGCTGTAGATGTGGACTCTGGTCAGAACGCCTGGCTCTCATATAAACTGCAGAAAGCCACAGACAGGGCGCTGTTTGAAGTGGGCGCACAGAATGGAGAAATACGAACTGTACGCCAAGTGACAGATAAAGATGCTGTCAAACAAAGACTCACTGTTGTAGTGGAGGACAACGGACAGCCCTCTCGATCAGCTACAGTCATTGTTAACGTGGCGGTGGCGGACAGCTTCCCTGAAGTGCTCTCGGAGTTCACTGACTTTACGCACGACAAGGAATACAACGAAAACCTGACTTTCTATCTGGTCTTGGCTTTGGCTGTGGTTTCATTTCTCTTTATCGTGTCTATCATCGCCATACTGTCAGTCAAATGCTACAGATGGAGACGCGAGCGGATGTTTTATAAATCTGGAGCGAATCTTCCAGTTATTCCGTATTATCCGCCTCTTTACGCAGACGTAGGCGGCACAGGAACTTTACAGCACGTGTACAATTATGAGGTTTGCAGAACCACTGACTCCAGAAAGAGTGATCTGAAATACGTCAGACCTTGCAGTGAGAGCATCATTAGTCTGGACACCAGTGGAACACAGACACTCACGCATGCGCAAAGAGGAAATCTGAATAATGATGATTCTTTTGATCAGGTGAGCTCGATTAAATAGTTATTCATTTGATTTTCTGTTTTTCATTTAACTTTTTTTTTCTTTTCCTGACTTCATAAGTTATATATAACTGATGAAAAGTATATATATATATATATATATATATATATATATATATATATATATATATATATACTTTTCAAACTGTATATATATATATAATTGATAAAAAATAACACTGGCAGCTATAGTTGAAATTTACTGTATAATATCATTTTGGTGACTACATTTTTCACACTTTTTCATATTAAAGTCGTACCTTTTCGACTATAGTTAATAGGATATTACATACATAGTCTTTATATATATATATATATATATATATATATATATATATATATATATATATATAGTTAAGTAAAGTAAAGTTTTTTATTATTATTATGCGTATTTGCGCGCATAGGTGAGTCATATAATAAATTGCTCCTGCAATATTTAAATGCCGTTTTATATTTTGCTTTTGACTTTTTTCCTCTCAACATACTTTACGTGTTCAGTTCAAAATATTTTTTATTTATATTTCAGCTGTTTTAACGCAAATGTACACTACAATGGTCGCAGTTCACATAGTTTTTGTATTTCTCTTCATCAGTATTTTTCCGTGTAATATTTCTGTGATGCACTAAGTGCCGCTGTTGGTCAGTATGTTCGTGTTTTAAACACTCATTTTTAGATCCTCCTCCACTTTCTGACATCATACAGTCTGCAGAATATCTCTTTCATTCGGACGGTCTCTTTTAACACTGAAGCGTCGAGACATTCGCTTCTCAGTGTTTTCGGGTGAAGTTTGATTTTTCACCCTTTTTAAATCTTTTGTTCTTTGTCTTTTCTTCCGTATGGAATAGAAGATTTGGATGATGTCGGTTCTTTGTTGTTTTTACGCCCAGAGAGGCGCATCTTCGACGCGGATTTCATCATGGCTAATGCAGCGTCTCGTGCTCTGCGTCTTTGTCATGGCCGTTGCGCGCGGGCAGGTCCGTTATTCTATTCCAGAGGAGATGACAAAGGGCTCTCTGGTGGGAAATATCGTTCAGGATCTCGGTTTGGATGTTAAGAGGCTGAAATCTGGTCGAGCGCGGATCTTTACGGAGGACAGTCGTGAGTACATCGGTCTGAATGTGGATAAAGGGACGCTGATAGTGAAAGAGAGGATAGATAGAGAGGAGCTGTGCGCGCAAGTGTCTCCCTGCTCCTTACATTTTCAGATCATTCTAGAAAACCCCATGGAGCTGCATAGAATTGATGTAGAAATATTAGATATCAATGATCATGCTCCTTCTTTCACTAACAAAGAGATTACTTTTCAAATAAGTGAACTTGCTTTGTCAGGGGCTCGATATTCAATCGATAGCGCAAATGATCCAGATGTAGGTCTAAATTCTCTTCAGACATATAAATTAACTCCAAACGACAATTTTGTGCTCAAAACGTTGTCACACACTGATGGTACTAAATATGTGGAAATGGTCTTGCAGACATCATTAGATAGAGAAAAACATGAGGTGCATGATCTGATTTTGACGGCGTTTGATGGTGGAACGCCCCAGAAAACCGGGACAGTAAAAATAAACGTCAGTGTCTTGGATGCAAATGACAATGCGCCTGTTTTTAGTCAATCTGTATATACTGCACTTGTCGCTGAAAATGCGCAAAAGGGTTCATTAGTCGTAAAGGTTAGTGCAACTGACGCAGATCAAGGAACAAATAAACAAGTGTCCTATTCATTTTCACAAAACAGCAAAAACATCTTGAATATTTTCAGTATTGAACCCAATAATGGTGATATTATTGTTGTTGCCGGTCTAGACTTTGAAAAATCCAAGAAATACGAACTGAATGTGGTGGCAACAGACAATGGGGGGTTAACAGATACTGCTAAAGTGATGGTGGAAATTACAGATGTTAATGACAATGCCCCTGTAATTAGTGTAATATCTTTGACAAACCCTTTACCAGAAAACTCAGCTCCTGAAATCGTGATAGCGATGCTAAATGTCAAAGATTTGGATTCAGGGAAAAATGGACAGGTGAGATGTTTAATTAATCCGAGTTTACCATTTCAAATCAGACAATCATCCTCAAATTTCTATAGTTTGATCACTGATCAGCCTTTAGACCGTGAAAATATGTCTGAATATAATATCACAATAACTGCTATTGATGAGGGCTCGCCATCTTTCTCTACTAATAAAACACTGACTCTGAAAATCTCTGATGTCAATGACAACGCCCCTGTGTTTCAGCGTCAGTCATACACCGCATATGTGCTGGAAAATAATTCCCCCGGAGTCTCTGTTTTATCTGTTAAAGCGCATGACAAAGACTCTGACAATAACGCGCGCGTTTCATATTTTCTAGAGGATGTTCTCGTGAATGGCGTCTCTGCCTCGACTTATATTTCAGTGAATGCAGAGAGCGGAGAGATTCTTGCTGTTCGTTCTTTTGATTATGAGCAAACAAAAGAGTTTAACATTCGCGTAAAAGCGCAGGACGGAGGCTCTCCTCCTCTCAGCAACAACGCGAGCGTCAAAATAATCATTCAGGACCAGAATGACAACGCGCCTCAGGTTCTGTACCCGGTCCAGTCAGGTGTTTCTGTGGTGGCTGAAATAGTGCCTCGATCGGCAGATGTGGGTTATCTGGTGACTAAAGTGGTGGCTGTAGATGTGGACTCTGGTCAGAACGCCTGGCTCTCATATAAACTGCAGAAAGCCACAGACAGGGCGCTGTTTGAAGTGGGCGCACAGAATGGAGAAATAAGAACTGTACGCCAAGTGACAGATAAAGATGCTGTCAAACAAAGACTCACTGTTGTAGTGGAGGACAACGGACAGCCCTCTCGATCAGCTACAGTCATTGTTAACGTGGCGGTGGCGGACAGCTTCCCTGAAGTGCTCTCGGAGTTCACTGACTTTACGCACGACAAGGAATACAACGAGAACCTGACTTTCTATCTAGTCTTGGCTTTGGCTGTGGTTTCATTTCTCTTTATCGTGTCTATCATCGCCATACTGTCAGTCAAATGCTACAGATGGAGACGCGAGCGGATGTTTTATAAATCTGGAGCGAATCTTCCAGTTATTCCGTATTATCCGCCTCTTTACGCAGACGTAGGCGGCACAGGAACTTTACAGCACGTGTACAATTATGAGGTTTGCAGAACCACTGACTCCAGAAAGAGTGATCTGAAATACGTCAGACCTTGCAGTGAGAGCATCATTAGTCTGGACACCAGTGGGACACAGACACTCACGCATGCGCAAAGAGGAAAACTGAATAATGATGATTCTTTTGATCAGGTGAGCTCGATTCAATAGTTATGCATATGATTTTCTGTTTTTCATTTAACTATTATTTTTCTTTTTCTAACTTTATCAGTTTATTGATGTGCACTATACAGATATATGTCTTGGTTATTATTATTAATGCAAAAACACTGGCAGTTGAAATTGTACTAATCATTTTGGTGAATACTTTTTTCAAAGTTTCATATAATAATCGTACCTTTTTGACTATAGTTAATAGGAAGTTACATAGTCTTTAAAAAATATATATTTATACACTCAGTCAAGTAAAAAAAAAAATATTCTGCGTATTTGTGCGCATGGGTAAGTCATATAATGAATTGCTCCTGCAATATTTAAATGCTATTTTATATTTTGCTTTTGATTATTTCCCTCTCATCATAATATAAGTGTTCGGTTCAAATATATTTTATTTATATTACAGCTGTTTTAACGCAAATGTACACTACAATGGTCGCAGTTCACATAGTTTTTGTATGTCTCTTCATCAGTATTTTTCCGTGTAATATTTCTGTGATGCACTAAGTGCCGCTGTTGGTCAGTATGTTCGTCTTTTAAACACTCATTTTTAGATCCTCCTCCACTTTCTGACATCATACAGTCTGCAGAATATCTCTTTCATTCGGACGGTCTCTTTTTAACACTGAAGCGTCGAGACATTCGCTTCTCAGTGTTTTCGGGTGAAGTTTGATTTTTCACCCTTTTTAAATCTTTTGTTCTTTGTCTTTTCTTCTGTATGGAATAGAAGATTTGGATGATGTCGGTTCTTTGTTGTTTTTACGCCCAGAGAGGCGCTTCTTCGACGCGGATTTCATCATGGCTAATGCAGCGTCTCGTGCTCTGCGTCTTTGTCATGGCCGTTGCGCGCGGGCAGGTCCGTTATTCTATTCCAGAGGAGATGACAAAGGGCTCTCTGGTGGGAAATATCGTTCAGGATCTCGGTTTGGATGTTAAGAGGCTGAAATCTGGTCGAGCTCGGATTTTTACGGAGGACAGTCGTGAGTACATCGGTCTGAATGTGGATAAAGGGACGCTGATAGTGAAAGAGAGGATAGATAGAGAGGAGCTGTGCGCGCAAGTGTCTCCCTGCTCCTTACATTTTCAGATCATTCTAGAAAACCCCATGGAGCTGCATAGAATTGATGTAGAAATATTAGATATTAATGATCATGCTCCAGTTTTCATGAAAAAAGAGATTACTTTTCAAATAATTGAATCTGCTTTGTCAGGGGCTCGATATTCAATCGATAGCGCGAAAGATCCAGATGTTGGTCTAAATTCTCTTCAAACATATAAATTATCTCCATCTGATCATTTTACAGTTAAAATACCTGCTCATCTCGACGAAACAAAATACATAGAGATTATTTTGCAAAAAACCCTTGACAGAGAAACGGCAGAGGAACATAAATTGATCTTGACTGCATTCGACGGCGGAAACCCTCAAAAAACGGGCACTATCAAAATAAACGTTATTGTTTTAGATGCAAATGACAATGCGCCTGTTTTCAGTCAGTCGGTCTATAGAGCTTTAATTCCAGAGAATTATTCTAAAGGATCCACTGTGTTAAAGGTTAGTGCAACTGATGGAGACGTGGGGTCTAATGGAGAGGTTACATATTCTTTTACCCAGAGCAGTGAAAGCTCTTTTGGCCTTTTTAACATTGATTCCATTTCTGGAGAAATTACAGTTAATGGTCAGTTGGATTTCGAGAAATCAAAAAAATATGAATTATCCGTGGAAGCAACAGACAAAGGCGGATTAAGTGATACCAGTAAAGTTCATATTGAAATTACTGATATAAATGACAATGCTCCAATAATAAGCGTAATTTCATTTTCAAGCCCAGTGCCGGAGAATTCAGCGCCAGAGACTGTAATAGCAATGTTGAATGTCAAAGATTTAGATTCGGGTAAAAACGGAATAGTAAAGTGCTTCATTCCTCATAATTTACCGTTTAAAATAAAATCATCAACCCCGAATTTCTACAGTTTGGTCACTGATGAGCTTTTGGATCGGGAGTTGATCTCAGAATATAATATCACAATAACTGCTATAGATGAGGGCTCGCCATCTTTCTCTACTAATAAAACACTGACTCTGAAAATCTCTGATGTCAATGACAACGCCCCTGTGTTTCAGCGTCAGTCATACACCGCATTTGTGCTGGAAAATAATTCCCCGGGAGTCTCTGTTTTATCTGTTAAAGCGCATGACAAAGACTCTGGCAATAACGCGCGCGTTTCATATTTTCTAGAGGATGTTCTCGTGAATGGCGTCTCTGCCTCGACTTATATTTCAGTGAATGCAGAGAGCGGAGAGATTCTTGCTGTTCGTTCTTTTGATTATGAGCAAACAAAAGAGTTTAACATTCGCGTAAAAGCGCAGGACGGAGGCTCTCCTCCTCTCAGCAGCAACGCGAGCGTCAAAATCATCATTCAGGACCAGAATGACAACGCGCCTCAGGTTCTGTACCCGGTCCAGTCAGGTGTTTCTGTGGTGGCTGAAATAGTGCCTCGATCGGCAGATGTGGGTTATCTGGTGACTAAAGTGGTGGCTGTAGATGTGGACTCTGGTCAGAACGCCTGGCTCTCATATAAACTGCAGAAAGCCACAGACAGGGCGCTGTTTGAAGTGGGCGCACAGAATGGAGAAATAAGAACTGTACGCCAAGTGACAGATAAAGATGCTGTCAAACAAAGACTCACTGTTGTAGTGGAGGACAACGGACAGCCCTCTCGATCAGCTACAGTCATTGTTAACGTGGCGGTGGCGGACAGCTTCCCTGAAGTGCTCTCGGAGTTCACTGACTTTACGCACGACAAGGAATACAACGAGAACCTGACTTTCTATCTAGTCTTGGCTTTGGCTGTGGTTTCATTTCTCTTTATCGTGTCTATCATCGCCATACTGTCAGTCAAATGCTACAGATGGAGACGCGAGCGGATGTTTTATAAATCTGGAGCGAATCTTCCAGTTATTCCGTATTATCCGCCTCTTTACGCAGACGTAGGCGGCACAGGAACTTTACAGCACGTGTACAATTATGAGGTTTGCAGAACCACTGACTCCAGAAAGAGTGATCTGAAATACGTCAGACCTTGCAGTGAGAGCATCATTAGTCTGGACACCAGTGGAACACACACACTCACGCATGCGCAAAGAGGAAAACTGAATAATGATGATTCTTTTGATCAGGTGAGCTCCTGTAACTAATTATGAATAAGCTTTCCTTGTGTCCATTTGATTATTTATTTATTTTTTCACTTTCCGAGTTTCTCGGTTTTATTGATGTTAATTGTATTTTTATTTTTTTTAACGGTGAACTTTTGTTGACATTTTCTTTACTCATATGATTTTGGTGACTATCATTTTTTCACTATTGTTTATTTTAAAAACATAACATTTCAATATTGTGTAGAAAATTAGATGCACGGTATTTTAAATATATTTTCTAGTTGCACTCAGTCATGTAAGAGGCTGAAATTGTAAGTATGTGTGCGCGCATGGGTGAATCGCACCTGCATTATTTAAAGGCTATATTATATTTTCTGCTTTGCATATTATACTTATATTTCTGCTTTTCTGTTTTTGACCATTTTCCTTTCATCATATTTTAGGCGTTTTGTTGGAATTTTTTTTTTTTTTAAATCTGTCTTAACGACAAATGTACAGTATACTCTGGTTTAATTTATTTCTCTTTTTTACTGTCTCTAACAGTATTTTTCTGTGTAATATTTCTGTGATGCACTAAGTGCCGCTGTTGGTCAGTATGTTCGTCTTTTAAACACTCATTTTTAGATCCTCCTCCTCTTTCTGACATCATACAGTCTGCAGAATATCTCTTTCATTCGGACGGTCTCTTTTTAACACTGAAGCGTCGAGACATTCGCTTCTCAGTGTTTTCGGGTGAAGATCGATTTTACAACCTTTTTTAAATCTTTTGTTCTTTGTCTTTTCTTCTGTATGGAATAGAAGATTTGGATGATGTCGGTTCTTTGTTGTTTTTACGCCCAGAGAGGCGCATCTTCGACGCGGATTTCATCATGGCTAATGCAGCGTCTCGTGCTCTGCGTCTTTGTCATGGCCGTTGCGCGCGGGCAGGTCCGTTATTCTATTCCAGAGGAGATGACAAAGGGCTCTCTGGTGGGAAATATCGTTCAGGATCTCGGTTTGGATGTTAAGAGGCTGAAATCTGGTCGAGCGCGGATCTTTACGGAGGACAGTCGTGAGTACATCGGTCTGAATGTGGATAAAGGGACGCTGATAGTGAAAGAGAGGATAGATAGAGAGGAGCTGTGCGCGCAAGTGTCTCCCTGCTCCTTACATTTTCAGATCATTCTAGAAAACCCCATGGAGCTGCATAGAATTGATGTAGAAATATTAGATATTAATGACCATGCTCCTGTTTTCAAGAAAAAGGAGATTACTTTTCAAATGAGTGAATCTGCTTTGTCAGGGGCTCGGTATTCAATCGATAGCGCTAATGATCCAGATGTTGGTCTAAATTCTCTTCAAACATATAAATTAACTTTGTCTGATCATTTTACAGTTAAAATACCTTCTCATCTCGACGAATCAAAGTACGTAGAGATAATTTTGCAAAAACCCCTTGACAGAGAAACGGCAGAGGAACATAAATTGATATTAACTGCATTCGACGGCGGAAATCCTCAAAAAACGGGCACTATCAAGATAAACGTCATTGTTTTAGATGCAAATGACAATGCGCCTGTTTTCAGTCAGTCGGTCTATAGAGCTTTAATTCCAGAGAATTATTCTAAAGGATCCACTGTGTTAAAGGTTAGTGCAACTGATGGAGACATGGGGTCTAATGGAGAGGTTACATATTCTTTTTCTCAGAGCAGTGAAGGCTCTTCTGTCCTTTTTAACATTGATTCCATTTCTGGAGATATTACAGTTAATGGTCAGTTGGATTTCGAGAAATACAAGAAATATGAATTATCCGTGGAAGCAACAGACAAAGGGGGATTACGAGATACCAGTAAAGTTCATATTGAAATTACTGATATAAATGACAATCCTCCTATAATAAGCGTAATTTCATTTTCAAGCCCAGTGCCGGAGAATTCAGCGCCAGAGACTGTAATAGCAATGTTGAATGTCAAAGATTTAGATTCAGGTAAAAACGGAATAGTAAAGTGCTTCATTCCTCATAATTTACCGTTTAAAATAAAATCATCAACCCCGAATTTCTACAGTTTGATCACTGATGAGCTTTTGGATCGGGAGATGATCTCAGAATATAATATCACAATAACTGCTATAGATGAGGGCTCGCCATCTTTCTCTACTAATAAAACACTGACTCTGAAAATCTCTGATGTCAATGACAACGCCCCTGTGTTTCAGCGTCAGTCATACACCGCATATGTGCTGGAAAATAATTCCCCCGGAGTCTCTGTTTTATCTGTTAAAGCGCATGACAAAGACTCTGACAATAACGCGCGCGTTTCATATTTTCTAGAGGATGTTCTCGTGAATGGCGTCTCTGCCTCGACTTATATTTCAGTGAATGCAGAGAGCGGAGAGATTCTTGCTGTTCGTTCTTTTGATTATGAGCAAACAAAAGAGTTTAACATTCGCGTAAAAGCGCAGGACGGAGGCTCTCCTCCTCTCAGCAGCAACGCGAGCGTCAAAATCATCATTCAGGACCAGAATGACAACGCGCCTCAGGTTCTGTACCCGGTCCAGTCAGGTGTTTCTGTGGTGGCTGAAATAGTGCCTCGATCGGCAGATGTGGGTTATCTGGTGACTAAAGTGGTGGCTGTAGATGTGGACTCTGGTCAGAACGCCTGGCTCTCATATAAACTGCAGAAAGCCACAGACAGGGCGCTGTTTGAAGTGGGCGCACAGAATGGAGAAATAAGAACTGTACGCCAAGTGACAGATAAAGATGCTGTCAAACAAAGACTCACTGTTGTAGTGGAGGACAACGGACAGCCCTCTCGATCAGCTACAGTCATTGTTAACGTGGCGGTGGCGGACAGCTTCCCTGAAGTGCTCTCGGAGTTCACTGACTTTACGCACGACAAGGAATACAACGAAAACCTGACTTTCTATCTAGTCTTGGCTTTGGCTGTGGTTTCATTTCTCTTTATCGTGTCTATCATCGCCATACTGTCAGTCAAATGCTACAGATGGAGACGCGAGCGGATGTTTTATAAATCTGGAGCGAATCTTCCAGTTATTCCGTATTATCCGCCTCTTTACGCAGACGTAGGCGGCACAGGAACTTTACAGCACGTGTACAATTATGAGGTTTGCAGAACCACTGACTCCAGAAAGAGTGATCTGAAATACGTCAGACCTTGCAGTGAGAGCATCATTAGTCTGGACACCAGTGGGACACACACACTCACGCATGCGCAAAGAGGAAACCTGAATGATGATGATTCTTTTGATCAGGTGAGGTCGATGATTTTCCTTTTTTCATTTAACTATTATTTTTCTTTTTCTGACTTCGTCAGTTTTATTGATATTCACTGTACATATGTCTTTATTATTATAATAATAGAAAAACACTGGCAGCTATAGTTGAAAGATACTGTATTATCATATTGGTGACTATTTTTTCAAAATTTCATATTAAATCGTACCTTTTCGACTATAGTTAATAGGAAATTACATGCATAGCCTTTAAATATATATTTCTCCACCTGCACTCAGTCAAGAAAAGTTTTTTTTTATTTTTTTATTTTTTTATTTTTTTTATTCTGCGTATTTGCGCGCATGGGTGAGTCATATAATGAATTTCTCCTGCAATATTTAAATGCTGTTTTATATTTTGTTTTTGACTATTTTCCTCTCATCATATTTTAGGTGTTCGGTTCAAAAATATTTTATTTATATTTCAGCTGTTTTAACGCAAATATAGCCTATACTACAATGGTCGCAGTTTGTGTATTTCTCCTCAACAGTATTTTTCTGTGTAATGTTTCTGTAATGCACTAAGTGCCGCTGTTGGTCAGTATGTTCGTGTTTTAAACACTCATTTTTAGATCCTCCTCCACTTTCTGACATCATACAGTCTGCAGAATATCTCTTTCATTCGGACGGTCTCTTTTTAACACTGAAGCGTCGAGACATTCGCTTCTCAGTGTTTTCGGGTGAAGTTTGATTTTTCACCCTTTTTAAATCTTTTGTTCTTTGTCTTTTCTTCTGTATGGAATAGAAGATTTGGATGATGTCGGTTCTTTGTTGTTTTTACGCCCAGAGAGGCGCATCTTCGACGCGGATTTCATCATGGCTAATGCAGCGTCTCGTGCTCTGCGTCTTTGTCATGGCCGTTGCGCGCGGGCAGGTCCGTTATTCTATTCCAGAGGAGATGACAAAGGGCTCTCTGGTGGGAAATATCGTTCAGGATCTCGGTTTGGATGTTAAGAGGCTGAAATCTGGTCGAGCTCGGATCTTTACGGAGGACAGTCGTGAGTACATCGGTCTGAATGTGGATAAAGGGACGCTGATAGTGAAAGAGAGGATAGATAGAGAGGAGCTGTGCGCGCAAGTGTCTCCCTGCTCCTTACATTTTCAGATCATTCTAGAAAACCCCATGGAGCTGCATAGAATTGATGTAGAAATATTAGATATTAATGATCATGCTCCAGTTTTCAAGAAAAAAGAGATTACTTTTCAAATGAGTGAACTTGCTTTGTCAGGCGCACGGTATTCAATCGATAGCGCTAACGATCCAGATGTAGGTATAAATTCTCTTCAAACATATAAATTAACTCCATCTGATCATTTTACAGTTAAAATACCTGCTCATCTCGACGAAACAAAATACATAGAGATGATTTTGCAAAAACCTCTTGACAGAGAAACGGCAGAGGAACATAAATTGATCTTGACTGCATTCGACGGCGGAAACCCTCAAAAAACGGGCACTATCAAGATAAACGTCATTGTTTTAGATGCAAATGACAATGCGCCTGTTTTCAGTCAGTCGGTCTATAGAGCTTTAATTCCAGAGAATTATTCTAAAGGATCCACTGTGTTAAAGGTTAGTGCAACTGATGGAGACATGGGGTCTAATGGAGAGGTTACATATTCTTTTTCTCAGAGCAGTGAAGGCTCTTCTGTCCTTTTTAACATTGATTCCATTTCTGGAGAAATTACAGTTAATGGTCAGTTGGATTTCGAGAAATCAAAAAAGTATGAATTATATGTGGAAGCAACAGACAAAGGCGGATTAAGTGATACCAGTAAAGTTCATATTGAAATTACTGATATAAATGACAATGCTCCAATAATAAGCGTAATTTCATTTTCAAGCCCAGTGCCGGAGAATTCAGCGCCAGAGACTGTAATAGCAATGTTGAATGTCAAAGATTTAGATTCGGGTAAAAACGGAATAGTAAAGTGTTTAATTCCTCATAATTTACCGTTTAAAATAAAATCATCAACCCCGAATTTCTACAGTGTAGTTACTGATGAGCTTTTGGATCGGGAGATGATCTCAGAATATAATATCACAATAACTGCTATTGATGAGGGCTCGCCATCTTTCTCTACTAATAAAACACTGACTCTGAAAATCTCTGATGTCAATGACAACGCCCCTGTGTTTCAGCGTCAGTCATACACCGCATATGTGCTGGAAAATAATTCCCCCGGAGTCTCTGTTTTATCTGTTAAAGCGCATGACAAAGACTCTGGCAATAACGCGCGCGTTTCATATTTCCTAGAGGATGTTCTCGTGAATGGCGTCTCTGCCTCGACTTATATTTCAGTGAATGCAGAGAGCGGAGAGATTCTTGCTGTTCGTTCTTTTGATTATGAGCAAACAAAAGAGTTTAACATTCGCGTAAAAGCGCAGGACGGAGGCTCTCCTCCTCTCAGCAGCAACGCGAGCGTCAAAATCATCATTCAGGACCAGAATGACAACGCGCCTCAGGTTCTGTACCCGGTCCAGTCAGGTGTTTCTGTGGTGGCTGAAATAGTGCCTCGATCGGCAGATGTGGGTTATCTGGTGACTAAAGTGGTGGCTGTAGATGTGGACTCTGGTCAGAACGCCTGGCTCTCATATAAACTGCAGAAAGCCACAGACAGGGCGCTGTTTGAAGTGGGCGCACAGAATGGAGAAATAAGAACTGTACGCCAAGTGACAGATAAAGATGCTGTCAAACAAAGACTCACTGTTGTAGTGGAGGACAACGGACAGCCCTCTCGATCAGCTACAGTCATTGTTAACGTGGCGGTGGCGGACAGCTTCCCTGAAGTGCTCTCGGAGTTCACTGACTTTACGCACGACAAGGAATACAACGAGAACCTGACTTTCTATCTAGTCTTGGCTTTGGCTGTGGTTTCATTTCTCTTTATCGTGTCTATCATCGCCATACTGTCAGTCAAATGCTACAGATGGAGGCGCGAGCGGATGTTTTATAAATCTGGAGCGAATCTTCCAGTTATTCCGTATTATCCGCCTCTTTACGCAGACGTAGGCGGCACAGGAACTTTACAGCACGTGTACAATTATGAGGTTTGCAGAACCACTGACTCCAGAAAGAGTGATCTGAAATACGTCAGACCTTGCAGTGAGAGCATCATTAGTCTGGACACCAGTGGGACACACACACTCACGCATGCGCAAAGAGGAAAACTGAATAATGATTCTTTTGATCAGGTGAGCTCCGGTAAATAATTTTGAATAAGCTTTTCTTGTGTCCATTTGATTATTATTATTTTTTTCTCTTTCCGACTTTCTCGGTTTTATTAATGTTCATTGTATTTTTTTAAACGGTGAACTGTTGTTGATATTTCCTTTACTGATATGATTTTGGTGCCTATATTTTTCACATTTGTTCATTTTAAAACCATAATATTTCAATATTGTATAGAAAATTAGATGCACGGTATTTTAAATAAATTTTTCTAGTTGCACTCAGTCATGTAAGAGGTTGAAATTGTAAGTGTGTGTGCGCGCATGGGTGAGTCGAAATGAATCGCACCTGCATTATTTAAAGGTTATATTATATTTTCTGCTTTGCATATTATACTAATATTTCTGCTTTTCTGTTTTTGACTATTTTTTTTTTATCATATTTTAGGCGTTCTGTTGGAAACCTTTTTAAAAATCTAAATGTACAGTATACTTCTTTGGTTTCATTTATTTCTCTCTTTTTACTATCTCTAACAGCGTTTTTCTGTGTAATATTTCTGTGATGCACTAAGTGCCGCTGTTGGTCAGTATGTTCGTGTTTTAAACACTCATTTTTAGATCCTCCTCCACTTTCTGACATCATACAGTCTGCAGAATATCTCTTTCATTCGGACGGTCTCTTTTTAACACTGAAGCGTCGAGACATTCGCTTCTCAGTGTTTTCGGGTGAAGTTGGATTTTTCACCATTTTTAAATCTTTTTTTCTTTGTCTTTTCTTTTGTATGGAATAGAAGATTTGGATGATGTCGGTTCTTTGTTGTTTTTACGCCCAGAGAGGCGCATCTTCGACGCGGATTTCATCATGGCTAATGCAGCGTCTCGTGCTCTGCGTCTTTGTCATGGCCGTTGCGCGCGGGCAGGTCCGTTATTCTATTCCAGAGGAGATGACAAAGGGCTCTCTGGTGGGAAATATCGTTCAGGATCTCGGTTTGGATGTTAAGAGGCTGAAATCTGGTCGAGCGCGGATCTTTACGGAGGACAGTCGTGAGTACATCGGTCTGAATGTGGATAAAGGGACGCTGATAGTGAAAGAGAGGATAGATAGAGAGGAGCTGTGCGCGCAAGTGTCTCCCTGCTCTTTACATTTTCAGATCATTCTAGAAAACCCAATGGAGCTGCATAGAATTGATGTAGAAATATTAGATATTAATGATCATGCTCCCGTTTTTGCCAGAAAGGAAATAGATTTTCAAATAAGTGAATCTGCACTTCCCGGGGCTCGATTTTCATTAGACAGCGCGCACGATCCTGACACTGGCACTAACGCGCTCAAGTCATACACTTTAAATCCAACAGATAATTTTGATTTGAAGGTTCTATCACGAAACGATGGCTCCAAATACGTCGAAATGGTTCTTAAATTACCTTTAGACAGAGAGACTCAGGAGGAGCACAAGTTAACCCTTACAGCCTTTGATGGCGGCAATCCGCAGAGAACTGGCACTGTTAGGATAAGTGTTACTGTCATAGACGCAAACGATAACGCCCCTGTTTTCAGTCTACCGGTTTACCGTGTTTCTTTATTTGAGAATTCACCTAAGGGTGCTGTAGTAATCAAGGTAAGCGCCACTGATAATGACCAAGGCGCAAACGGTGAGATTACATATTCTTTTTCACGTAGTTCAGGGAAAGCCCTTGATTTATTCCATATTGACACAAATACAGGTGAAATTACCACAAAGGGGGTTTTGGATTACGAGAGGGCGAAGCAGTTTGAGTTAAACATAGATGCTACAGACAAAGGTGGTTTAACTGACTCTAGTAAAGTTGTAATCGACATTACAGATGTAAACGACAACCCCCCTGTAATTAGTGTGATTTCATTTTCTAACCCAATACCCGAGGACGCAGCACCGGACACTGTGATAGCGATGCTGAATGTCAAAGATGTGGATTCGGGGAGAAACGGACAGGTTAAATGTTTAATTGGTCCAAATTTGACATTCAAAATTAGATCATCTGCCCCAAATTTCTATAGTGTGACAACTGATCAATTATTAGACCGTGAAAACATGTCTGAATATAATATCACAATAACTGCTATAGATGAGGGCTCGCCATCTTTCTCTACTAATAAAACACTGACTCTGAAAATCTCTGATGTCAATGACAACGCCCCTGTGTTTCAGCGTCAGTCATACACCGCATATGTGCTGGAAAATAATTCCCCCGGAGTCTCTGTTTTATCTGTTAAAGCGCATGACAAAGACTCTGGCAATAACGCGCGCGTTTCATATTTTCTAGAGGATGTTCTCGTGAATGGCGTCTCTGCCTCGACTTATATTTCAGTGAATGCAGAGAGCGGAGAGATTCTTGCTGTTCGTTCTTTTGATTATGAGCAAACAAAAGAGTTTAACATTCGCGTAAAAGCGCAGGACGGAGGCTCTCCTCCTCTCAGCAGCAACGCGAGCGTCAAAATCATCATTCAGGACCAGAATGACAACGCGCCTCAGGTTCTGTACCCGGTCCAGTCAGGTGTTTCTGTGGTGGCTGAAATAGTGCCTCGATCGGCAGATGTGGGTTATCTGGTGACTAAAGTGGTGGCTGTAGATGTGGACTCTGGTCAGAACGCCTGGCTCTCATATAAACTGCAGAAAGCCACAGACAGGGCGCTGTTTGAAGTGGGCGCACAGAATGGAGAAATAAGAACTGTACGCCAAGTGACAGATAAAGATGCTGTCAAACAAAGACTCACTGTTGTAGTGGAGGACAACGGACAGCCCTCTCGATCAGCTACAGTCATTGTTAACGTGGCGGTGGCGGACAGCTTCCCTGAAGTGCTCTCGGAGTTCACTGACTTTACGCACGACAAGGAATACAACGAAAACCTGACTTTCTATCTAGTCTTGGCCTTGGCTGTGGTTTCATTTCTCTTTATCGTGTCTATCATCGCCATACTGTCAGTCAAATGCTACAGATGGAGACGCGAGCGGATGTTTTATAAATCTGGAGCGAATCTTCCAGTTATTCCGTATTATCCGCCTCTTTACGCAGACGTAGGCGGCACAGGAACTTTACAGCACGTGTACAATTATGAGGTTTGCAGAACCACTGACTCCAGAAAGAGTGATCTGAAATACGTCAGACCTTGCAGTGAGAGCATCATTAGTCTGGACACCAGTGGAACACACACACTCACGCATGCGCAAAGAGGAAATCTGAATAATGATGATTCTTTTGATCAGGTGAGCTCGATTCAATAGTTATGCATATGATTTTCTGTTTTTCATTTAGCTATTATTTTTCTTTTTCTAACTTTATCAGTTTATTGATGTGCACTGTACAGATATATGTCTTGGTTATTATTATTATTAATAAAAAACACTGGCAGTTGAAATTGTACTAATCACTTTGGTGAATACTTTTTTCAAAGTTTCATATTATAATCGTACCTTTTTGACTATAGTTAATAGGAAATTATATACATTGTCTTTAAAAAATATATATATATATATATAGGTCCAGTTACACTCAGTCAAGTAAAGTTTTTTTTTTTATTCTGCGTATTTGCGCGCATAGGTGAGTCATATAATGAATTTCTCCTGATTCATTTAAATGCTATCTTATATTTTGCTTTTGATTATTTCCCTCTCATCATAATATAAGTGTTCTGTTCAAAATATATTTTATTTACATTACAGCTGTTTTAACGCAAATGTACACTACAATGGTCGCAGTTCATATGGTTTTTGTAGTTCTCTTCAACAGTATTTTTCACTGTAATATTTCTGTGATGCACTAAGTGCCGCTGTTGGTCAGTATGTTCGTGTTTTAAACACTCATTTTAGATCCTCCTCCACTTTCTGACATCATACAGTCTGCAGAATATCTCTTTCATTCGGACGGTCTCTTTTTAACACTGAAGCGTCGAGACATTCGCTTCTCAGTGTTTTCGGGTGAAGTTTGATTTTTCACCCTTTTTAAATCTTTTGTTCTTTGTCTTTTCTTCTGTATGGAATAGAAGATTTGGATGATGTCAGTTCTTTGTTGTTTTTACGCCCAGAGAGGCGCATCTTCGACGCGGATTTCATCATGGCTAATGCAGCGTCTCGTGCTCTGCGTCTTTGTCATGGCCGTTGCGCGCGGGCAGGTCCGTTATTCTATTCCAGAGGAGATGACAAAGGGCTCTCTGGTGGGAAATATCGTTCAGGATCTCGGTTTGGATGTTAAGAGGCTGAAATCTGGTCGAGCGCGGATCTTTACGGAGGACAGTCGTGAGTACATCGGTCTGAATGTGGATAAAGGGACGCTGATAGTGAAAGAGAGGATAGATAGAGAGGAGCTGTGCGCGCAAGTGTCTCCCTGCTCCTTACATTTTCAGATCATTCTAGAAAACCCCATGGAGCTGCATAGAATTGATGTGGAAGTATTAGATATTAATGACAATGCTCCTACATTCAATAGAAAGGAAATTGATTTTCAAATAAGTGAATCAGCCATTCCTGGAGCTCGATATTCATTGGAAAGCGCTAAAGATCCAGATGTAGGTCTTAATACACTTCAGACGTATAAACTCAATCCCAGCGATTATTTCACACTAAATTCGTTGTCCCGCCCTGATGGGACTAAATACGTAGAGATGGTGCTGCAGGCTCACTTAGACCGGGAGAAACAAAGTGAACATAATTTGATTTTAACCGCATACGACGGAGGCAGTCCAGCCAAATCTGGTGCAGTTAAAATACATATTGTTGTACTTGATGCAAATGACAACGCTCCGTCCTTCACACAATCTGTTTATCGAGTTAGTTTGCCCGAAAACACCCCTATGGACTCTTTTATCATTACGGTATCCGCCACAGATGCAGACGAGGGTGCAAACGGAGATATTGAATATTATTTGTCTCAAAGCAGCCGCAGTATTTCAAATATTTTCAGCATCGGGTCTTTAAATGGGGAGATAATAGTTAAAGGTGATTTAGATTTCGAGATATCTAAATACCACGAGTTAGACATAGAAGCGACAGATAAGGGTGGTTTAACAGATACTTGCAAAGTACTTATTGAAATTACGGATGTAAACGACAACACCCCTGTCATAAGCGTAATGTCGTTCTCTAACACAATACCCGAGGACGCAGCGCCGGACACAGTGATAGCGATGCTGAATGTCAAAGATTTGGATTCGGGGAGAAACGGACAGGTTAAATGTTTAATTGGTCCAAATTTACCATTCAAAATAAGGTCATCTGCCCCAAATTTCTATAGTGTGACAACTGATCAGTTATTAGATCGTGAGAAAATATCAGAATATAATATCACAATAACTGCTATAGATGAGGGCTCGCCATCTTTCTCTACTAATAAAACACTGACTCTGAAAATCTCTGATGTCAATGACAACGCCCCTGTGTTTCAGCGTCAGACATACACCGCATATGTGCTGGAAAATAATTCCCCCGGAGTCTCTGTTTTATCTGTTAAAGCGCATGACAAAGACTCTGGCAATAACGCGCGCGTTTCATATTTTCTAGAGGATGTTCTCGTGAATGGCGTCTCTGCCTCGACTTACATTTCAGTGAATGCAGAGAGCGGAGAGATTCTTGCTGTTCGTTCTTTTGATTATGAGCAAACAAAAGAGTTTAACATTCGCGTAAAAGCGCAGGACGGAGGCTCTCCTCCTCTCAGCAGCAACGCGAGCGTCAAAATCATCATTCAGGACCAGAATGACAACGCGCCTCAGGTTCTGTACCCGGTCCAGTCAGGTGTTTCTGTGGTGGCTGAAATAGTGCCTCGATCGGCAGATGTGGGTTATCTGGTGACTAAAGTGGTGGCTGTAGATGTGGACTCTGGTCAGAACGCCTGGCTCTCATATAAACTGCAGAAAGCCACAGACAGGGCGCTGTTTGAAGTGGGCGCACAGAATGGAGAAATAAGAACTGTACGCCAAGTGACCGATAAAGATGCTGTCAAACAAAGACTCACTGTTGTAGTGGAGGACAACGGACAGCCCTCTCGATCAGCTACAGTCATTGTTAACGTGGCGGTGGCGGACAGCTTCCCTGAAGTGCTCTCGGAGTTCACTGACTTTACACACGACAAGGAATACAACGAAAACCTGACTTTCTATCTGGTCTTGGCCTTGGCTGTGGTTTCATTTCTCTTTATCGTGTCTATCATCGCCATACTGTCAGTCAAATGCTACAGATGGAGGCGCGAGCGGATGTTTTATAAATCTGGAGCGAATCTTCCAGTTATTCCGTATTATCCGCCTCTTTACGCAGACGTAGGCGGCACAGGAACTTTACAGCACGTGTACAATTATGAGGTTTGCAGAACCACTGACTCCAGAAAGAGTGATCTGAAATACGTCAGACCTTGCAGTGAGAGCATCATTAGTCTGGACACCAGTGGAACACACACACTCACGCATGCGCAAAGGGGAAAACTGAATAATGATGATTCTTTTGATCAGGTGAGCTCCGGTGAATATTTATGATTTTTTTTTACTTTGCATTTTAACTCTCAAGCATTACTTGACACAAATAACATTTTTATATTTTTCGCTTTGCCTTTTGGCAATTTCGTTCAATTTAACATCTGCATTAAAATGTTTTGTGATTGTGATTCTTATGTATTTTTCCAGTGCAATATTTCCTTTATACTCTAAGTGCCGCTGTTGGTCAGTATGTTCGTCTTTTAAACACTCATTTTAGATCCTCCTCCACTTTCTGACATCATACAGTCTGCAGAATATCTCTCATTTCACACAGGCTCTTTCTAACATTGGATCACTAGACCATCGACTGGATCTTCTTTATAACTGATATTTTACATCCTTTCCAAATCCTCGGATAGTTTTCTCATGTATTAGAAGATTTGGATGATGTCGGTTCTTTGTTGTTTTTACGCCCGGAGAGGCGCGTCTTCGACGCGGATTTCATCATGGCTAATGCAGCGTCTCGTGCTCTGCGTCTTTGTCATGGCCGTTGCGCGCGGGCAGGTCCGTTATTCTATTCCAGAGGAGATGACAAAGGGCTCTCTGGTGGGAAATATCCTTCAGGATCTCGGTTTGGATGTTAAGAGGCTGAAATCTGGTCGAGCGCGGATCTTTACGGAGGACAGTCGTGAGTACATCGGTCTGAATGTGGATAAAGGGACGCTGATAGTGAAAGAGAGGATAGATAGAGAGGAGCTGTGCGCGCAAGTGTCTCCCTGCTCCTTACATTTTCAGATCATTCTAGAAAACCCCATGGAGCTGCATAGAATTGATGTAGAAATATTAGACATTAATGATCATGCTCCTGTTTTTACTAGAAAAGAGATAAACTTTCAGATAAGTGAGCTTGCCGTACCCGGTGCTCGTTTTTCTTTAGACAGTGCGCACGATCCTGATGTAGGCTTGAATACGCTCCAAAGATATGCTCTGATACCAACGGATTATTTTTCATTGAAAGAGTTATCGCGCAATGATGGTACAAAATACGTAGAAATGATTCTGCAATCGCCGTTAGACAGGGAGAGAGATGAAGAACTGAAATTAACCCTGACGGCATTTGATGGAGGGAGCCCTCAAAAATCCGGAACAGTTAAAATAAGTGTCACAGTAATTGATGCAAACGACAATACACCCTCGTTCAGTCAGTCAGTGTATAGAGTTTCTTTAGCAGAAAATGCAGCGATTGGTACAGTAGTGCTGACAGTGAGTGCTACAGACAAAGACAAAGGAGCAAATGGTGAGGTGACATATTCGTTTTCACAAAGCTCTGGGAAAGACTTAGACCTTTTTCGAATCGATCAGAACACTGGGCAAATTTGCGTAAATGGCCTGTTGGATTATGAAAAATCAAAGCAATACGAACTGAATATTGAGGCCATTGATAAGGGAGGACTCACGGATAACAGTAAAGTGCTCATTGAATTGACTGACATTAATGACAATGCACCTGTTATCAGTCTTATCTCATTTTCCAGTCCCATCCCAGAGGATTCCGCCCCAGACACGGTGATTGCGATGCTCAACATTAAAGATATTGACTCCGGTAAAAACGGTCAATTCAAATGCTTCGTTAATTCAAATTTGCCATTTCGCATCAAATCGTCTTCCTCAAATTTCTACACTTTAGTTACTGAGCAGATTTTAGACCGTGAAAATATGTCTGAATATAATATCACAATAACTGCTATAGATGAGGGCTCGCCATCTTTCTCTACTAATAAAACACTGACTCTGAAAATCTCTGATGTCAATGACAACGCCCCTGTGTTTCAGCGTCAGTCATACACCGCATATGTGCTGGAAAATAATTCCCCCGGAGTCTCTGTTTTATCTGTTAAAGCGCATGACAAAGACTCTGGCAATAACGCGCGTGTTTCATATTTTCTAGAGGATGTTCTTGTCAATGGCGTCTCTGCCTCGACTTATATTTCAGTGAATGCAGAGAGCGGAGAGATTCTTGCTGTTCGTTCTTTTGATTATGAGCAAACAAAAGAGTTTAACATTCGCGTAAAAGCGCAGGACGGAGGCTCTCCTCCTCTCAGCAGCAACGCGAGCGTCAAAATCATCATTCAGGACCAGAATGACAACGCGCCTCAGGTTCTGTACCCGGTCCAGTCAGGTGTTTCTGTGGTGGCTGAAATAGTGCCTCGATCGGCAGATGTGGGTTATCTGGTGACTAAAGTGGTGGCTGTAGATGTGGACTCTGGTCAGAACGCCTGGCTCTCATATAAACTGCAGAAAGCCACAGACAGGGCGCTGTTTGAAGTGGGCGCACAGAATGGAGAAATAAGAACTGTACGCCAAGTGACAGATAAAGATGCTGTCAAACAAAGACTCACTGTTGTAGTGGAGGACAACGGACAGCCCTCTCGATCAGCTACAGTCATTGTTAACGTGGCGGTGGCGGACAGCTTCCCTGAAGTGCTCTCGGAGTTCACTGACTTGCACGACAAGGAATACAACGAGAACCTGACTTTCTATCTAGTCTTGGCTTTGGCTGTGGTTTCATTTCTCTTTATCGTGTCTATCATCGCCATACTGTCAGTCAAATGCTACAGATGGAGACGCGAGCGCATGTTTTATAAATCTGGAGCGAATCTTCCAGTTATTCCGTATTATCCGCCTCTTTACGCAGACGTAGGCGGCACAGGAACCTTAAAGCAAGTGTTTAATTATGAGGTGTGTGGCACTACTGACTCCAGAAAGAGTGATCTGAAATACGTCAGACCTTATAGTCAGAGCATCATTAGTCTGGACGCCGGTGGAACACAGACACTGCAGCACATTCAGGAGCATAAACAGATATCCAAAGATACAGAAAATCAGGTGAGGTTTGATGAATGAGATTGTATTGAATTAATTTAGTTAATTTTTTATTTTAAAATATACTCTTTTTAGTGATGTGTTAAAGTGCACAATAAACATTGTGCGAGAATGGAGTTTTACGCATTTATGTATTTTAATTTTGACTTTCCACAAGAGGCTTTTGTCTCTTTAAAAGTGTGTACAATTATTTCAGCTTGTTTTGAAAAAGAAACAAAGTGTTTTTCTCCACTGTAGGTATTTTACAATGATGTGCGTAAAAGCGGATGCTGACGCTTGCACCTTGCTCCAGCACTGCCCTGTTTTCATAAACTGCTCTCATAACGCGCGTGTGATTAGCATTTGCAGTTCTTAGATTGAACCCTAAGCGTCGCTGTTGGTTTATAAGGTAGATCTGGCTGATTTTAAGCATCATACACGCCTTCCGTGCCACTTGGGCAGTGCATTAGTACAAAGCCTTGCGCACCGCAGAATCTGGATGACGCATTTAACAGGCAATATAAATGCTTTGTTTCATTTTTAGATCCCAGTTTTAGACATTTCTTCGCTGTCAAGTGGATATTTTATTTAATATTTTGGTGAAAGATAAGTCGAAGCTCCATTATCAACATGAGAAGGATGGATTTCCATTCTTCATGGCCGTCGTGTGTTCTGCTTTTCTGTGCACTCTTTCTCTGTGGCGCGTACGGACAGGTCCGTTACTCCGTGCCAGAGGAGATGGCACCGGGTTCATTCGTCGGAGACATAGTTAAAGACCTAGGTCTTGAGCTTAAAAGGTTGACAACGGGGAAAGCGCGGATATTTACAGCGGGTGGCCGGGAATATGTTGAGCTGGACCGGGAGAAAGGGCACATCATTATTAAGGAGAGAATCGACCGGGAGCTTTTGTGCGCTGGTGCGGTATCCGCATGCAGTCTGAGCTTTGAAGTCATCCTAGAAAATCCCATCGAGCTCTATCGCATCACCATAGAAATATTGGATGTTAATGACAACAGTCCTGCATTTCCAAGAGGTGAAATTACATTGGAAATAAGCGAGTCTGCTTCTACAGGAGCGCGTTTTACCGTGGATAGCGCAGTTGATCCTGATGTCGGCATTAATAGTATTCAGAGTTATTCAGTTCATCCTACTGATCATTTTACTCTTAAGACTCAGAGTCGATCCGGCAGCAGTAAAAACGTCGAGCTTGTTTTGCAAACGCATTTAGACCGAGAGAAGCAAGAACATTTATATCTGACTTTAACTGCTACAGATGGAGGCAATCCGAAACGCACTGGCACGGTAAAAATACACGTTATTGTTTTAGATATAAATGACAATGCTCCGGTTTTCCAAAAGGACACATACAAAATATCTATCCCGGAAAACACCGCAAAAGGATCGTTGCTGGTTATTGTTAACGCAACCGATGCGGACACCGTCTCAAATGGACAAATTGGATATTATTTTGAACATACCACACCCAAAATTCGAGACCTGTTTTCTGTCGATCCATCTAGTGGTGAAATAAGATTGATAGGTGAGCTTGATTTTGAAGAGTCTCCAATACATGAGTTTAAAATTCAAGCTAAAGATCAGGGGGGGTTATCAGATTCTTCAGAGGTGATTGTGGAAGTAACAGACGTAAATGACAACACACCAAAAATGACGCTTATGTCTTTCTCTAACAGTATACCTGAAAATTCACCACTTGGCACCGTAGTGGCCATGATAAATATACAAGACAGCGATTCTGAAGAAAACGGAAAGATTACTTGTTTTATTGACAGACACCTTCCGTTTAAAATCGAATCATCTTTGACTAATTATTACAGTATAGTCACGGACTCCGAGCTAGACAGAGAAGACACACATGAGTATAATATTACCATCACAGCCAAAGACAGCGGCAGCCCTTCTTTGTTTAGTAAAAAGACATTAAATGTTAAGATCACGGATGTAAATGATCATGCACCGCAGTTTGAACAGGATTCATATTGTGCGTATGTGATGGAGAATAACTCGCCCTCTCTGTCTTTGTTCAGTGTTAAAGCGCATGACGCAGATTTGGGAGTAAACGCACGCGTATCCTATTTAATTTCAGATAATGATTTAAACGGCACACCACTTTCGTCTTTTGTGTCTATTAACTCTGACACTGGGGCGATTTATACAACGAAATCGTTTGATTATGAACAATTAAAATCATTTAAAATCACAGTTAAAGCGCAGGACGGAGGCTCTCCTCCTCTCAGCAGCAACGCGAGCGTCAAAATCATCATTCAGGACCAGAATGACAACGCGCCTCAGGTTCTGTACCCGGTCCAGTCAGGTGTTTCTGTGGTGGCTGAAATAGTGCCTCGATCGGCAGATGTGGGTTATCTGGTGACTAAAGTGGTGGCTGTAGATGTGGACTCTGGTCAGAACGCCTGGCTCTCATATAAACTGCAGAAAGCCACAGACAGGGCGCTGTTTGAAGTGGGCGCACAGAATGGAGAAATAAGAACTGTACGCCAAGTGACAGATAAAGATGCTGTGAAACAAAGACTCACTGTTGTAGTGGAGGACAACGGACAGCCCTCTCGATCAGCTACAGTCATTGTTAACGTGGCGGTGGCGGACAGCTTCCCTGAAGTGCTCTCGGAGTTCACTGACTTTACGCACGACAAGGAATACAACGAAAACCTGACTTTCTATCTAGTCTTGGCTTTGGCTGTGGTTTCATTTCTCTTTATCGTGTCTATCATCGCCATACTGTCAGTCAAATGCTACAGATGGAGGCGCGAGCGGATGTTTTATAAATCTGGAGGGAATCTTCCAGTTATTCCGTATTATCCGCCTCTTTACGCAGACGTAGGCGGCACAGGAACTTTACAGCACGTGTACAATTATGAGGTTTGTGGCACTACTGACTCCAGAAAGAGTGATCTGAAGTTTTTGCGGCCCTCTAGTCAAAGTGTTTTAAACGTTGACTTAAGTGGCACGAGGACTGTGCCAAAGCAACACAGGAATACAGAGGAACCAGATGTTAGTGCAGAGGTGAGATATACAGCATTTAACCTTTCTGAACATCATCACAATAGACCAGGCATCTCAAATGTTCTCAAATGTTGCGTGATATTTTCTATCATTATTGCTCAATTTCTTCAAATCAGCTGGTGTGTTGGTGATTTTAGTGAAGTTAGTTTCTCCTCAAGTTCACACATTTGTCCTAGTAGAGGAACCACGGGTGGTGTTGTTATTGAACAGTGAGACAAAGGGTGCTTGTGCTTTTTTACTTTTAAACTGATCTGATGTTTGTCATCTAGTGTATTGACATTCATACATATCCAGTGTGCCTTACGTATAATTTTTGGATCAACTATACTGATGTTTGTCAATAATATGAAATATTTAATCCGGAAAGGACAAACCAAATGATAAATGATAAATGAACCCAAAAGGTTCCATATAGAACCTTTTTCCCTGTTACAAAGAACTTTTAAAAAGGCGTAGCGCTGATAGAACCTTTTAAGGTTCTATATAGAACCTTTTCTTCTAAGAGTGCATGTTCTTGTGTTAGACCCAGACAGACAATTCAGTGGAATATAAACTGTGGAAATAACATTCTTAATCTCTCCTTTAGAGTATGTGAGCTGGTGTAAGGAGGAGAAAACAGGAAGTGTGCTCTGATTTCACAGACTGAAGAGCCGTGGGGGAGGGGGTGTGTGTGAGGCAAGGCTAATGCAACAAAATAACCAACCCGAGCAACATCCAAACCAATGACTTGCTTTATCAGATGAAGAATAATTAGCAGAGCAACTGTATGTATTTTTCCCATATATCAGATTTAGTTTCATCAGAACTGTGATAACACAGTCTCATCCCAAAAAGTCATATAACTGACGTTTTGGGACGTATTTTGACCATACGTCAATATCCGCCTTTTTAGGGCCCCCTTAAACGTCGCTAGATGGCGATCCCGGGCCGTCATACAACTGACGCTTTACCTTTAACGTCAGTTAGGTGACGGGTTAGGTTTAGGGTTAGGTTTAGGTATGGGGTAGAGTTAGGATCCCATAACCTCATCTACCGACGTTTAAGGGGGCCCTAAAAAGGCGAATATTGACGTATGGTCAAAAGACGTCCCAAAACGTCAGTTATATGACGTCTTGGGATGAGACCGGGTTGACTGTGACGGTGTAAATGGATGTAGAGTGAGAGAGATGGAGAAGGACAAATGCTGCAGGAAGAACAGGGTCACGGCACACTATTCTTTCATACACTGACCCATTTTCTGCTTCACACACACATTATTGCCCTGATTATGCAGTGGCTCTAAAACAAGTACTGATATACACACACCGTTCAATTTATTTGAGGAGAAAAGGCAAGTGTGCGATGGTAGACGAGATGAAGCATGAAAGGAGAGAGAGAACACAGTGCACACTCAGTATCTCTATAAGACCACTGCAATGCGATGCTGGCAGCCATTTTGAGCATCGACAAAACTGCGCAGTTCTATACACACATACAGACAGACAGTATCGAATATGAAGATGAGGGAAAATTAACCAAATGCAGATATGAAATGCATTGTTAGAGCTGATAAATGAGTCAGTTTTGATATAAAGTCTGAATTTCAACAACACAGCTCTCATAAATGAGCTTAAAAATGCTTACGTCAAATTTAGAAGTGACCATGTTTTTTTTTTCTGCTGCCATCAATAACACCATCAATTGCTATCAATAACACAATAACACACAAGAATGCATTAAGTTGTGTCATCACTCATCTTATATCTTGTTCCACTCTGAAATGCATCATATTACAAAAGTAAATTTGCTACTAAGAGCCAATTTATGTTGTAGCTTGTATATTTAGGTTTATTTTCCACTAGCTGCTCTTTAATAGACTCATTAAGATTTGTGGAACCTCGGAGCAGTGTAAAGAGAGACATATGCATGTCAGATGTTCTTATGGAAACTGCTACTACAGGAAGTTGACACTTTTAGTGCCTTTTTCATGCAAACCAAAAGGAGTCTTAAATGTCTTTAGCATTGACCTGAATAGCATGCAAGGTCACTCATGCACTAACACACCTTCTGCTGTTTGTGTGTGGCGCACACGTCCGCACTTCTTCATCTGTGGCCGTGTGAACCGTTACCCTCTTTGTCTTGAATGTCCCACATCTGGCCTTCATTTCTCTAATCTTCAGTTCCTGGACTTATTAGCGCCTTTTCTTTAATGTACACCATAAATCCACATGCTCTTGAGCTTTCCTCACAAATCACTGCAATGAGCTTCTCGCTTCAAAGCATTCTTCATTGGCAGATTGCTGCTGTGTAAAAGCCAGTATGAAAGGTCAAGGGCACTGTTTATATATACATTTGTATAATATTTATATATAATATAGATTTTGTATTTATATGCAGTATTTACATGCAAATAATTCTTAAATGTATACATGCATGCATACATGTACTTACAGTGTACCTACCTGAGAAAAAAGCATTAGGAGTAGGTTCAGGACTAGTACCGAATTATTTCACAGTTATTATAATAATGTTGTAAGAACATCGTATGTATTGGGGACAGAACTGTGAAATAAAGTGCTAGCGTTTTATAACTTGACTTTGTTCTGTCAAGTATGCTTGCTTTACATTATATTAGGAATAAATATGCAAGGTAAAACTATCAAAGTGAGGTGTTTAAAAGCTCAAAATGTCTGTTTTAGTATACCTATATTTTGCTGTGGTTATAAAACATAACATATCTTTGCAAGAAAAACAGATTTATGTTCCGTGTCTCTAGTACTGTAAGAGTTCCAGCTTTATTTTCTGTTCTCTAATGCCTCTCGCCTCTCACCTTAAGAAGTCTCTCCTGAGCTTTGTGAACAGGTGTGGCTCTCAGAGAAGATTAATGTGGGATGATCGTTGATTCGGTTATTTTAAGTGTACATGCTCTCATGTAATGCAGTTCATATAGAGTCATGCTGATCTCGGACATCTATGTGAATCATTCTGTGTGAGATTGTGCATACTGATTTGTTGGTGTATAGTGTGTGTGTGTGTGTGTGTGTGTGGCCTGCAGCACACTGATCCTCTGAAAGGATTAAACTGGGTTTATCAGGCCAGTGAGACAGTAGGACAGAAACGCACATAGTGACCTGTGTCCACACACACACACACAGCAAACAAAAGCCATGTGCTGGAAAGCCATTCATGGTTGTTTAGGTTTCTTATATCTGAGAGTCGGGTGTATCTTTATGATTTACTTTTGCTTCCTGTCAGATACAAATACAATTAATTATCATAAAAACAAAAGGATTCTTAGAATTTATTTTCAGTGTGGTTCTATATAGAACTCTGGTGTTATTGACTCAATTTTTAAAGAACTCTGACAAAAAAGTTCCATATAAGGAGAAATGTCTTAAATGAGTGTAGTTTAATTTTTAAAGGGATATTTGATTTTTTTTCTAGTGATGAAGTATGTAAACAAGCTATTTAATGTATAATAAAACAAAATTAATCAAATAAGCTTAATTGTTAGAATGTCCCCATGATGGGAATCACTAAAAGGTTCAACATATGAAGCACTTGACAGAATTCTTCAAGGTTCCATATAAAACATTTTCTTCTAAGACTGTAAAGTGTTATTGTTTGATTTGATTTATTTTATTTTCTTTATATATCAAGCGTCTCATTTCTATAGAAGAGAAGCTGTCTTTCCCTCATGTCTATTTCTCTCCATCAGTTCACCCACTTCTCCCCTCCCCCTCTCCATCTGCACGCCTGCAGTCTCATGTATTGTTGTCTGATGTATTTGTGAGTTCTACATGATCAGCGTGAAGGAAAACACCCAAAAACATGCATTTAATTCCATCACAAGCCCTTACATTCTGCTTATTGTGACACTGATGATATTTCTAGCTTTGTTTGGTGCATTAGCATAAATTACATTTTAGTTTGTCCTTAAGTATGAAGTGATGTTAAATTTCCGATGTTTTTGCGGATGATAACTATAATTTGTTCTGTGTTTGTCATATATGCCCTCTGCCTTCTCCTCTGGCCCAATTTCCATCCCTTGGTGGGATGGTGTTGCCATGGAAACAGGCTGACTCATGGGCAGGGCTGTACCATTATTCTGGAGTCCACAGGGGGGCAGTGAAAGGTTCAGGGCTGGATGTGATGGTGAGCGGCGGCTGAAGGCCTAAAGACTCCCCTGTCGTAGATATAGACATGAAGTCACCAGGGATTCTGGGTTAATGTGTTGGGGGATGGGACAGGCGTGTGTGTTTTTTATAGGGAGCATTTACATCAGTGAGATCTGAAAGTCTGTTATAAGCTGAACATATTTTCTCATTATTTTGCGTATATCCATGATGGTTCAAGAGGATCTAGATCTCTTATTCATGCTTGTACATGTACTATTTTACCACATTTGTTCTAAAATCGTATGCGTTTTTGAGAGATTTTATAGTAAGAGGACCTGCCCACATTGTGCACAACTTCATGTCTCTAATAAAATTGCATTTAACAAAATATATTGGCAGAAATAACAGGTGGTTGTCATTGTGAGTGCAATCCTTTTTTTTTGTGCATTTTCATCTGCGGTCCTCATAAAATACAAAAACCCAACGTGTGTGTTTGTGTGAGAGATATGGAGGTTTGAATTATTAATATCTGAAGCTGCTGCTCTTCAGATGTGTTTGATTTCTCTGAACACTCTCTCTTTTCTCCTTTCTCTTTCGTAAATCTTTCTGTCCGACTCACATAAACAAATGTTCATGTGTTTGTGTTCTTGCTGAAGTGTGTAGAGATCTGGTAAGTATGAGCGACCTGCACTCGTCTGCTGTTGCATCACTCTAATCAAATCTGTTGTTCTTTTTCTTTTCCATGTCCATGTTGCTGCTGATGCTGTGATATCTCCTCCTCCTGCTCATATGTCTGATACACACCTGTGTCTGCAAATCAAGGTAAGAGTTGCATTGAAGATACACACACATGTGTGCTTGTTTTATTTTATAAAATGCATTCTACTCGTACCCCACATTTTATTAGTCACCTTGTAAAGATAGATCTAAGCATATTTGTTTCTACAGCTACATGGATATTTGGCATTTTATAATGTTTGCTACTAGTCGACAGTTTGGACACATTTTAATGTGTTTTTCATCTTAAAATCATTTTAGTTAATCTAAACGAGTCTACTGCTGTTAGTTGTGTAGGTACGTTTAAATTGTGTCTATGTATGAATGACTTTACAAAACATTTTTAAATATATATGTATATATGTATATATGTATATATATATATATATATATATATATATATATATATATATATATATATATATATATATATATATATATATATTAATTGTTGAGTGGAACTGTAGAAAATAATAAGGAATACATTTTGATGCATTTACATTTTGTGTCCAGACGTTTCTTTGCACTTAAACCCTATAAACATTATATTATGGCAAGTTTGTTTACACATTTTCTCATGATATTCACCCGCGAAAGGTGTACTTTCTGTATTGATTCTGCTTTTCTAGTATTTTTTTTTTTTAATGATGAACTGTGGAATATTTAAAAGGCAGCATCTTACAGCGGAAAATAATCAACTTTAAGATTTTCAGCATTTGTGCATTTTAACTGGGACTGTATAATGCAGCTGTCTGGGTATTTTTTGTAGTTAGTCTGTGTGATACTAAAAGACTGCCTTGTTGTTTGGATCGACGTTGATTTATTTGTATGAAGAGGTGGCTGACTCGTTTACTGAGAGCTGATTTGATTACGTGTGTGTGTGTGAAGCAGATGGTTTGGTCGGCTGCGTGTATAAGCTGAGCGGCGCTGTCCGCCAACTGTAGTGCTGAAACGGGCTCTTGCGTCCTTTTCTTTCTCCTCTATCTCTAATAACAATATTTGAGATCCGTTCTCTCTCACACACCTCTCACTTGCTTTTTATATTGCTAAATATATACTGTATATAAATTGGTTGGGCTGTTTTCGTGTCCTTTATGCATAAACATGTTTGCCGACTGCATTTTCCTCTCGCCTCTCCCTCCCTCCCTATGTGCGCATGTCCTCGACTGTGTGTTCCGCTCGCCCCTCCCTCCAGCCACTGAACACACGCGCGCAGAGCTGCAGCTCATGAACTCACCACAGGGCGGCGCTAAAGATAACACACACACGTGCAGCTGTCAGTCACATGGCTATAATTTAACAGACACGCTTTAAGAGGTCTACAAATCTATAATATGTACTCAATTAAAAATTTATTAAAATAATATGGTATCCGTTTTACACTATTGTTAATATTTAAAGAGAGTAATGAATAGCAACCAAATAATAATAAAAATGGGTTCAACTGTACAATAAGGTTCATCAGTTACATTAATGTATCATGAACTAACCATGAACAATACTACATTTACAATACTACAAATACATTTGTTACTGTATTTAGTTAAACGCTATAGTTTAAAAATAATCCAGCTATTTATAATTTGTTCATGTTAGTTCACACTGCATTAGCTAATGTTAACAAGATTTTATTACTAATGGACCAAAGTGTTTCCAAATAATGGTTAAAATGAATATCGACATACACTCTAAAAAATGCTGCGTTGTTTCAACTCACATTTGGGTCAAATATGGACAAACCCAAATGTTGGGTTAAAAATTACATTTAAAATGTTAACCCAACTGTAAATTTGGGTCCATATTTGACCCAAATTTGGGTTCAAACAACCCAGCATTTTTTAGAGTGTAGTTAAAGGTTTAACATTGATATCTAAGAATATTCTATAAATGTATATATTGAAGAAGAATTATATATTGATATAAATTTGATAATATTAAATATTAAATACTAAATATTTGATAAATTATAATATCAACACTTTACACTAAGGTTTCATTTGTTAACATAAGTTAAATTGTTATCATTAACCAGCAGTACCTTTGTTGTTGTTATTGTTCATTTGCTAACATTAGTTTACAAAAATCCAGCTGTCCATTGTTCATGTGTTACTTTACAGTGCATTAACTAATGTTTACAGTACAACTTTTGATTTTAGTAGAGTATTGGTACACTCTAAAAAATGCTGGGTTGTTTCAACCCAATTTTGGGTAAAATATGGACAAACCCAAACGTTGGGTTAAAAATGTAATTAAAAAAATTAACCCAATGGCTGGGTATGTCCATATTTTACCCAAAATTGGGTTGAAACAACCCAGCATTTTTTAGAGTGTAAATGTTGAAATTAACATTAAAAAAGTAGTTATGCAGTTGAAGTGCAGTTCATTATTACTTCATGTTAATTAATGAAACCTCATTGTAAAGTGTGTGCACTGTAAAAAAATATATATATATATATATATATATATATATATATATTGTCAGTTTAACTTAAAAAATGAAGTAACCTGGTTGCCTTAATTTTAAGTTCATTGAACTGGAAAAATTGAGTTAACATAATGAAGGAGATGGATTTAAGCATCAGAAACTCAAAATATTATGTTATCTGAACTACATAAATTGTTTAAGTTGATTTGACAAAAGGAAAGATGTTGTGATGATTACAAATAATGAAAATATTTTTTTACAGTGTGATTGTGTGTGTGTGTGTGTGTGTGTGTGTGTGTGTGTGTGTGTGTGTGTGTGTGTGTGTGTGTGTGTGTGTGTGTGTGTGTGTGTGTGTGTGTGTGTGTGTGTGTGTGTATATATATATACACTGTATGTAAATATATATCAGGGCTGTGCAAAGATAAAACACGAAATAAAAGTTCCAGAAATCCAAAATACAAGTTTGTGTTTACATAATATATTTGTGTGTGCTGTGTAGAATAATTTTGTATATATAAATACACACACGTGCATGTATATAAGAAAATGTGTAATTCATATATAAAATATTTATATTTATATATAATATAGATTATGTATTTATATATATATATATATATATATATATATATATAGTATTTTCGTGCAAATAATTCTTAAATATGCATTCATGTGTATTTATACATTCAAAATAATTCACAGCACAAACATATGTAAACAAACTTCCCATCTTTGCACAGCCTTAATACACTACCGGTCAAAAGTTTTAGATCGGTAAGATTTTTTTATGTTTTTAAAATAAGTCTCTTCGGCTCACCAAGGCTGCAATTATTTGATAAAAAATACAAAAAACAGTAATATTGTGAAATATCATTACGATTTAAAACAGTGGTTTTCTATGTGAATATATGAAGTGTAATTTTTTCCTGTGATCAAAACTGAATTTACAGCATCATTACTCCAGTCTTCAGTGTCACATGATGATCCTACAGAAATTATTATGCTCAAGAAACATTTATGATTATTATTCATGTTGAAAACAGTTTTTTACATTTTGATTTCAGGATTCTTTGATGAATAGAAAGTTCAAAAGAACAGAATTGATCTGAAATGGAAAGCTTTTGTAACATTATTCACTACCATTCAAAAGTTTGGGGTCAGTAAGAATTTATTTTTTATTTTTGGGGGAAAGAAATTAGAAAATACTTTTATTCATCAAAGATGATTTAAATTGATCAAAAGTTAAAGACATTTATAATGTTAGAAAAGGTTATATTTTTGGTTGGTACACGACTGTTTTCAACATTCAAAATAATAATTTATGTTTTTTGAGCATAAAATCAGCATATTAGAATGAATTCTGAAGGATCATGTGACACTGAAAACTGATCAGAAAATTCAGCTTTCAAATTAAATTTTAAAATATATTAAAATAGAAAACAGTCATTTTAAATTGTCATAATATTTCACAATATTATTGTTTGTCTTTTTTTTTTTCATCAAATTAAGCAGCCTTGGTGACCAGAAGAGACTTCATTTAAAAACATAAAAAATCTTACTGATCTAAAACTTTTGACCGGTAGTGTATATGCAATAGCTACTGTATGTAATTATACAATAATTTTAATATGATGGTTTTTAGGTTATTATTATTATTATTAAATAGTTAATAACTGCACTGACCAAGACATTCATCCAGCCCCTCCTTACTAAACCATCTCACATGCAGAGAGCATGGACTTAACCAGCATTGATGTTTGACAGATGTGTGACAGACAAGTGACATTCATACATAGTGACTTTAAGCCTGAGAACATTTCTTCAAGCCTATATATTATATAATAATTATATTAATTCTAAAACTTTATATATTATTTAAATGTATAATATAATATTTTTTTAAAAATCCCCCCCCAAAAATAATAGTTTTAAGATTACAAGTAAATAGAAGATCTGGCTCACAACAAATCACTGAAGTTTTTGTTAATCACTTGTAATGTGATAATAAATGTGATAATCCCTCTTGTTGAAACTGCTCCGTCTAGTGGCCGGTCGTTGTAGTGAAGAGTGTTTAGACTTTGTTTTTTATTTAAAATCGACCTGATACAATTTCTCATCACTGGCTTATCATTATAAAACATATAATTGCGTATTTATTACCGTGAAACGCAACACCTGTGCTGTCAAAATGTTCAATGGTTTTGTGGTCTGTGGCGAAGTTCACAAACTGGCAGCATTTCTTTCAGTGTTTAATGCTGTGTATCTGGGCTCGTAAATATATTTAAACCACATGCCATGGGATCACAGGCTGGAAACACGTCGACCTGAGCTGTGAAAGCTTCTCCACGCTCTAGGGGAAGTGTGTGGGTCTCACTCTCTCAATGTGTGAGTGTGTGTGTGTGATAGGACGGGCCTCTTTGTGACTCAGTCTCCGCCCTGTTGCGCAGCGGAGGCGCAGCTAATTCAGGGAGTTTGGGAGAAGAGCTAGATGGAGGACTGTTTTTCCTCTCGTGTAATTTCCCGAAAGCTTTACAGCCATCATGAATTATGTTAAACTTCTTTATTCACTCCGCGCGATTTGGATTGCGTTACGCACGACATCGTAGCGCCGCTTTAACTGGAATATGGATTCTATAAGACGAAAAAGTTGAAACTTTTCCCTTCCCCGGATCGCTCATAATGGAGCGGAGACGCTCGTGGCCCGCGCTCTGCCTCGCGCTCTCCCTCGCGCTCCTCTCAGTCGCGTCCGGTGAGCTCCGTTATTCGGTACCGGAGGAACAGAAGCCGGGGTCTTTCGTTGGGAATATAGCGAGAGATTTGGGTCTCATCACCACAAGGATTACTGAAAGAAACCTACAGGTCATGTCGGAATCTAACGCGCAATTTTTCGAGGTAAATCCTAACGGTGTTTTAGTTATTAGAGAGACGATAGATAGGGAGCGCATGTGCGCGTTAAGCTCGACTTGCTCTTTGCACCTTCAAATAATTCTTCAGAACCCTATGGAAATCCACAGAGTTCTTATTCAGATTGACGATGTCAACGACAACGCGCCGCAGTTTCCAAACGTGAATTCATCACTCGAGATTTCTGAGGCGACCGCTCCGGGAACGCGATTCCGTTTGGAAAGCGCACGCGATCCCGATGTGGGCATCAACTCCCTGCGCACGTACAGCCTCTCCACGAGCGACTATTTTGTCTTAAACGTGGAGACTAAAAGCGACGGCAGTAAAATTCCAGAGCTCGTCCTGGAAAGGGCTTTGGATCGTGAGACACAGGCCGGGTTTAGCCTCTCGCTCACGGCCGTGGACGGAGGACAACCGGAGAAATCCGGAACCACACTCCTGCTCATTAGGGTGCTGGACGTCAATGACAACGCGCCCGTGTTTGACGAGCCGGTGAAAAGGGTTAGTCTCTTGGAAAACTCTCTTCCAGGTACACTTGTGACAGCACTGAATGCCACTGATGTGGACTCTGGGATAAATGGGAAAATGTCCTACTTATTCAGTAAATACACGCCAGAGAGAATCCTTAAAATGTTTAGTGTCGATTCTAAATCAGGGGAAATCCGTGTTGTGGGGGATGTGGATTACGAGGAAGCAAATGTGTATGACATCATTGTTCAAGCGCGGGACGGAGGCTCTCCCGCCATGGAGGGCTCATGCAACATCAAAGTGGAAATAATCGATGTGAACGATAACACTCCGGAGGTGACGCTAACCTCCCTAACCAGCCCCATCCGGGAGGATGCGGAACCCGGCACTGTCATTGCCTTGATCAGTGCGAAAGACTTCGATTCTGGGGACAACGGGAAAGTGACGCTTAGAGTGTCTCACGGACTTCCGTTTAAATTAAAGTCAGCGTTCGGTGAACACTACACACTCGTGACTGACGGGCGTCTAGACAGAGAGGCCATTGATGAGTACACTGTTGTTGTCACGGCGACCGACTCCGGCTCGCCCCCTCTATCCTCCCAGAAGATGTTTGCGGTCCGCCTGTCAGATGTGAACGATAATGCTCCAGTGTTCTCGCAGAACTCCTACTCAGTGGATGTAGCTGAAAATAACGATCCCGTTACCCAAATAGTGAGCGTTTCGGCTTCAGATCCCGATGTTGGCGATAACGCGCGACTGTCTTACTCCATCCTACCGACCAGCATCCACGGCAGCCCCGTCTCCTCATACGTCTACATAAACCCAGAGAACGGGAACATCTTCACCATGCGCTCTCTGGACTACGAGCAGATGAACGCGTTTAAGATCGAGGTTCAGGTGCGTGATGCCGGATCACCTCCGCAAGCGACCAATGTAACCGTGCACGTTTTTGTGGTTGACCAGAACGACAACCCTCCCGTCGTCCTTTATCCCGTCCACTCTGAAGACACCGGGCTCCAGCTAACCGTCCCACACGCCGCCCCCGTCGGACACCGCGTGAACAAGATCGTGGCCGTCGACCCCGACAGCGGTCACAACGCGTGGCTCTTCTACAGCATCGCTCCCGGGGACGATTCCTCGCTGTTTCACATCGAACCGCACACGGGAGAGCTGCGCACCACACAGAAGCTCATGGACGACGATCAGGGTGGTAAAACTCACCCATCTTACAGCTTTGTGGTGATTGTGCGAGACAACGGACAGCCAGCTCTGTCCACTAGCGTTTCGGTCACGGTTACTATCGAGGAGAAAAGCGCAGACAAATCTACAGACTTCCGAATCATCCAACAGAAGGGGACCGGGTTGACGGACGGCACGTTGTACCTCATCATCTCCCTGGGTTGTGTGACTCTGGTGTCGCTGTTGACCATGGCTGTGCTCTTGGTACGATGCTTAAGACACAAGGATGGTTCGACGTGCTGCTATTCCAGGACGGGTTTCCGTTCCCGGCACACTTACCAGCAGAGAGCCCATAAGGACCTCCACCTCCAGCTGAACACTGATGGACCCATTCGATATATGGAGGTGGTGGGAGGGCCTCAAGATCCTCACACACGGACCTACAGGCCCTGCTACTCGACGCTCTCCAGCAGGAGCGACTTTGTGTTTGTCAAGACTCCCATGTTGAGTCATAACAACACACTAAACATGACTTTGACTAGGAAGCACTTAATGAACTCAGCCAATGAGGTGAGGGCATACTCATCCCCACAGCCAATCAAATGTTGTGTCACTAATGAATTTTCTCTTTAAAGTGATAGTTCACTTTGAAATACATTTTTGGTATGTTTTAGTTTACCTCAAGGGCATCCAAGATGTAGGTGTCTTTGTTTCCGCAGTATTTTGATATTTTTAGGTCAAACAGTTCTTGTCTGTCAGTCATATAATGGAGGTCTATGGTCATCACCTCAAAGAGCATGCAGAGAAGTCCAAATTAAACATGATTTAATGACTTGTAAATGTAAGTATTGATGGCCTAAGACACGAAACGCGTGGTTTGTGTGAGAAAACGAACAGTATTTATGTCGTTTTTACCTCTTGTTACCACACCCACAAAGCGCCCGCGCCCTCAGATCACTTGGACGTGGCTGTGGTTACAAGAGGTAAAAACGATATAAATACTGTTCGTTTTCTCACACAAAACGCTCGTTTCGTGCCTTAGGCCATCAATGTGTACTTACATTTACGAGTCTTTAAATCATGTTTAATTTGGACTTCTCTGTGCATGCTCTTTGAGGTGGTGACCATAGACCTCCATTATATGACTGACAGACAAGAACGGTTTGACCTAAAAATATCAAAATTGAAAATACTGCGGAAACATAGACACCTACATCTTGGATGCCCTTGAGATAAGCTAAAAAATACCAAAGATTCATTTCATTGCGTCTCTTCTGCTCACCAAGGCTGTTTGATTAAAAATACAGCAAAAAAGAGTCATATTGTGAAATATTACAATTTATTATGATGTCCTTCCTGTGGTCAAAGTGTCCAGTCTTCAGTGTCACATGATACTATAGAAATCTTCTCAATATGATGATTTGATGCTCAAGAAACATTTCTGATCTTTATCAATGTTGAAAGCAGCGTCATATTTTTGCGGAAATGATTATAGATTATTGTTTCCCCTCAATTCTTTGGTAAATAGAACGTTCAAAAAGAAAAGCATTTATTTCATAGCAATCAAACAGGTTTCTTGAGCATCAGATCATCATATTAGAGTGATTTCTGAAGGATCATGTGACACTGAAGACTGGAGTAATAATGCTGAAAATACAACTTTGATCACAGGAATAAATTACATTTTACAATATGTTCAGATAGAAAATATTTATTTCAAACTGTAGAAATATTTTACTATTTTACTGCATTTTTTTGAGCAAACTAATGCAGCCTTGGTTAGCAGAAGAGACTTCTTTCAATATATATATATATATATATATATTTGTAAATCATAAAGATCCCAATCTTTTGACAGGTATAGTGTAGGTGGGAAATAATTTGGGGCAAACTCAGGGCTCTTTTGTATCTCTTTTGTGCTTTCTCTAGTTTCTCGATGTTTTAGAAGCATAGTTTTGTTCCATATGATGCAGCTGGGTAATGTGTTAAATATTCTTCAAGTGTACGTCATTATTTAGTTTTTATGTTTTGCCAACCGGCTTCCAAAAACTGCACTAGACTGGCAGGGTGTGAGTCCTGTGACTCATCGGGAAGTGGGATGAAGAACAGAGAAAAGATGAGAAGTGGGAACACAAGAGTGTAGATCAATTAGAACAAAAAGAAAAGCGTTCAGCAAAAGTCTGGATGGTGTTAGACAAGAAGGGAGGAGAAAATGAAGACACAGTGAGGAAAGAGGCTCAGAGAGTATTGGAATGAACTTTGGGATTTTAGAGTTGGAAACATGCTTGTCAGGGCGATCACAGATTTAGATTAGTGATAAAATCCGATCTAAAATCCACGTCCTGAAGCAAAAACATTTGAGATCTGTGTTTTTAGATGCGTTTTAAGTAAACAAAAATGTCTTCTGGTTCCCAACTGATGGGTCACGGACAGCAGAAATATAGAGCAGACATCATGAATGTACAGAACAGAAACTCTACAGTGAGACATGGACAACAGATGGACAGGAAAAGGAACAGACCGACAGATAGAAGTGAGGTTTTGGATGAGGGGGAAGGAAAAGGCGGGAATATGACGAATGGAGAGAGAGAGAGAACAAGGAAGTAGGTTGTGGAAGAAAGAAGTGGCGGAATAACAGGATCCCAGAGGCCATTCGTTGACCCCTGACTTCCTGTTGTGCTGAACTCAAGTTATTGACTCCATACGTCTGAGTCATGTGACCTACTGAGTAGTGTGTAAGTGTGTCACATCGGGGTTATCCCATAGGCAACTGGGATTTACAATTCTCATTTCCATGTACCCTTGAGTAGTAATTGTCAGTTCATATTTGCAAGTTTCTCCTTCTGTCTATGGCACGTATTTGTAGAGTTTGTTATGAGTTATGAAACTGAGTTCTTCTTTAATCTCCTGTGTTTATGTCTATTGAGGGATGAGTCTGAGAAATGGAGATTTTCCTCATTTTCTGTCTCCCATTCCGGACATCTGTAAGTCTCTTGAGAGTCGTTTTGTCTCTCGGGTCGCTGGGCTGCCATCTGGCTCTGCTATCATGACACGTGCTGTGTGTGTGTGTGTGTGAGAGAGAGGTGGACATGTGAGTTCAATAGAAATAGAAGAATCCCTAATGGACCTGAGGACAGAAAGAGGTGTGTGTGTGTGTGTGTGGTCCTCTTGATTACTTTTCTTCTTGTTTTTACACCTTTTCTATTTCACCCCATCACTAAAACCTCTTTGACTTTCATTGTCATTTTCTCATCTTCTTCCATCTTGATCATAAATAATGTTCTTTAAAAATGTTTCATGATAAAATGTTGTGCATTTTCATGAAAAATCAGCCTTCTTATTACTTTAATGCAAACCAAAACATTCATTAAACTCAAAAGTAGTTTCTTTATTTACAATTTTTTGAGGAAATGTGCTTAACTGTGAAAATGAACTCGGATGTTCCTAAAATTACACGCCAATATTTATGTAAAAACTGTCTGGTCTGGAGATTTGTAACTTTCTGGATTTGTTGACCTCCTTCAGTCACGTTATGACAGGAAACATATATCATGACGTTCTGCCAGATTTGTCCATGTCTTCAGATTAACCCATTTCACTGATCTCTATGATCGTTTGGCCATTGCTTTTTTCTAACACTCTAAAAAAAATGCTGAGTTGTTTCAACCCAAATTTGGGTCAAATATGGACAAACCCAAATGTTGGGTTAAAAATGCAATTAAAAAAAATTACAGTTGAAAGTGAAAGTTGAAGTTCGGTTAATTTTAATTTACATTTTCAACCCAACATTTGGGTTTGTCCATATTTGACCCAAATTTGGGTTGAAACAACTCAGCATTGCTTAGAGTGTAGTGTCCTACTTTTATTTTTTATTAGCTTTGACCGACTTGATCGCTATAATCAATCAAACTAAATTGATCTGTGCAAATCTCACAACCTTGATTCTGGGCGGTTACTGGGTTGTCGCTTTACTTGTCAGAAGAGTCGATAATTAACTCTTGTCAAGGTTTAGTCATATGCATCTGCCCTTGTGTTTTGAGTGATAATGTGTGTACAGTTTATACAGAGAGTGGCATGTTACTCCTGCTGAGTGTTTATAAGATATACAAAGAAAACTAGATCTTTACGGAATCAGGTACCTTCCTGTCCAGTGTTTAGACTACGGTGGGGGACGTTTCTCTATTGTGTGGTCAGGATGTATGTCACAGAGATGTTTTCCATGTGATCTATGAGGGAGGATGTCTTGGATAAATCTAGGTTGTTCATTCACAGGATCTATCAGGTTTGATATACTGATCCAGATGTGGTTTGTGTGTGTCTGTGCCAGATGTAAAGCTCCAGATTAAGGCCAAATGTTTGCGAGTTATATTTATTATAAGAATAAGCAATGTTTCATAGTGGGCTAATATAGTTCAGCATCTGTAAGTTGAATCTGTATTTATTTTTTTCAGGCTTTAGACTGATTTGATACACGCACATTTTGCAATAAAAAAATAAATCTGTAAAATAACTGTAAACAATTTTTTTAGCAAAAAAAATACGGCGTGTTACTGTTTTTTAAATTAACAGCTTAATACCATTTTGTCTGCTATATACTGTTAAATTACAGTTTTATACCGTAGCTGACAAAACGTTATTTAGTTGTTTAGTTGTCAAAAACAGTAACACACCGTGTTTTTACAGTAGGAAGCTGGTTTACCATTTTTTGACACGATTATTTTTTACAGTTTGAGTGTGTGTATGTTTGTACATAGACACACTCAAAAATAAATCTGTAGGATAACGGTAAACTACTGGTAGTAGTGAGTAGCTAAAAAAATACAGTGTGTTACTGTTTTTTTAAATTAACAGCCAAATACCATTTTGTCTGCTATATACTGCTAAATTACCATTTTATACCATAGCTGACAAAACGTTATTTAGTTGTTTAGTTGTCAAAAACATTAACACACCGTATTTTTACGGTATGATGCTGGCAACAACAGGTGACAGTAGTTTACCGTTTTTTTGACATGATTATTTTTTGATATTGTTTGAGTGTGTGTATGTTTGTACATAGACGCACTCAAAAATAAATCTGTAAAATAGCGGTAAACTACTGGTAGTAGAGTGTGGCTAAAAAATACGGCGTGTTGCTGTTCCTTTAAATTAACAGCTAAATACCATTTTATCTATATACTGTTAAACTGTTAGCTGACAAAACGTTATTTAAGTGCTTAGTTGTAAAAAACAGTAACACACCGTATTTTTACTGGAACCACTGCTGCCAGTAGTTTACCGTTTTTTGACAGGATTATTTTTTACAGTGATATTGAGTGCGTGTATGTTTGTACATAGGTGTGTTTCATCCTGCTTTCCCATGTGAGCAGAGCATTAGTTTGTTTACAAATGTCACACATACAGTCCTTTGGGCGTATTTGGTGTGTGTGTGTGTGTGTGTTTGGGAGCATGACATTTATTGTGTGTTATTTATATAAATATTCAGTATGTAAATACCATTATTTGAAGGGACACTACCAACCTTCAACTTTGACTTTGAGTCCACCATGGCGAATTATAAACACTATCTTGTGTTTATTCAAAATGGAATACATTGAGGTTAGATGACAACAGTGTAACATACTTCTGTTTGATATTTATTGTTGATACTGTTTCAGATTTGTACACATGGTTGGCGATGTACAGTATCCTCATGATGAGAAAGACAGGCGCCTCATTATGGAAGATGTTTCTGTAACCTTCACGCTCGCTCGCTCTGCCCTCGCTGAAAGAGCGTTTTGTACACATTAGGATATGCAGGAGCCATTACTGTCTGAAAGCCTCTGACTCTGAATGTGAATAATGTTGTGATCTCTCTCATTGTTCTGATTAATCTGATGTGGTTGGGTTCATATGTGTACAGACTGAGGCGAGGTTTTGTTTGAGAGGTTTAGGATTGTGTGTTTATGGGTGTGATTGGCTATACTCCGCAAACAAAACTGGTCACAGAAATGCTCTAAATCGAACAAAACAATCATTTTGGAGACATTTAAATGTTCCCAAAATGATAGTTTTGTTAAATTTTATAGATAGTTTTGTTCAATTTTTGTTTCATTTTAAATTAAAATTAATTTTTATTTTTCTATAGTAAATATAGTAAATGCTGATGATTCAGGTCAGGTTTATGCTAGTATAGTTATTAGGTTTACAATTGTGTGTTTTGGCTATACACTGTAAAAAAAAAAATATTTTCATGATTTGTAATCACAACATTTTTTCTTTTGTCAAATCAACTTCAATAATTTATGTAGTTCAGATAACATAATATTTTGAGTTTCTGATGATTAAATCAATCTCCTTCATTGTACTAACTCAATTTTTCCATTTCAATGAACTTAAAATTTTAAGGCAACCAGGTTACTTCATTTTTTAAGTTAAACCAACAATATTTTTTACAGTGTACTTTTTTTTACAGTGTACCCAAACAAAATTGTCCCCAAAAGTTGTTCAAATCAGACAAAAAAGTCAGATAATTGTCTCAGACAGTTTTGTTTAGTTTAATATAGTTATTAAAATTAGCTGTGTATATAAACAATATAAACCAGCACTCAGTCCTCATATAGTTCATGTGTGTATTGTCTGTTGTGTGTTCTTATTTCCTCTGGCGTTTGTGGTGCTTTTGATGTAAATATCTCCTGTGGTTGTGTGATTCTGTGCATGCGCATTGTTTGTGTTTCTGATATATGGTTGAAAAAACATATTTCCCTTTGTTTTGTTTTTTCTTGTTGAAATACGTGGCTTCATAGAACTTGTCTTTCTGTCTATTTATGAATTTGTTTTTGTTTTTGTTTTTTTTATCATTTCACTGTCCAATAAGAGAATGCAGATGAAAAAATGAATTTGTGAAGAGGCTTATATCAATGTGCTTTTGAAGTATTATATTTAAGCATTTTTATTTTTTGGGGGTTGTGAGATTTTATAGAGATAATGCGCAGTGTGTGTGTGTTTGCTGTCCTGAGGATGGAATCACAATGGTCTTTCTGTCTTTGACCCAATTAGTCACAGAGCTTGTTTCTCACTCACTGCAACGATCCTGCTGTGTGTGTGTGCTATTTAACACCCATTGATTTCAAATGAAACCTCTATAAGTCGTTTGTCAAAGTTGCTTCTGACATTCATTTAGATTTTATTGCATAGTGCCATTGGAAACATGAGCACGATGAAGTGAAAAGGTCTCTCGTTCTCGTGGTTTGGTCACATGCTGTGTCCTCAAGGTCACACGGAATGCAGTCACCACATACAGGATACACACTTACATCATTCCTCTGTCGCCATGGCAGCAGCGAGGTCACACAAATACACTCACAAATGTCTTAACTTTTTGTTTTTTGTCATTACTCATGTTTTTCCTTTTGTCTCATTACAGCAAAAACCACCCACTGGTGACTGGCGCTTCACCCAGAACCAGAGGCCCGGGCCCAGCGGGTGAGTAACACACACGTACACACACATACACACACACACACACACACACACAGGTTCACTAAGATTTGCATTATGTAAACGCACAAAGTCACCTCTATTCAAAAACATTTGCGTTGAATAAATGGTTAGCACACACTGAGGTGCATATACATGAGGATATAGAGCAAGAGATGGCATACAGAAATAGATTTGCATGAGTATATGACATGTGCTGCCTTCATGTGCACCTGGGAAACTCCATTGTCATGATAAATACTTGAGGTACAATTCAGAAACATAACATGGAAGTAGTATGAACAAAAGATAGAGCCTATGTGGTGAACAATCAACACAAACTACACCTCAATTCAAAATGATACAAATTTTCACTTTTTTATCACTTTTGTTTATGGGATCAATACTAAATGTGAAGCAAATCATGACAATTGAATGATTAACACATTTTGCTGCAGCCTTTCCCACTGATCTCAATAGATTATATAAATCTGTATTATACAGATATAACTCATCACTCATCATCACCGTAACTCATCACTCTCAGAAAAAAAGGTACAAAAGCTGTCACTGGGGCTTTACCTTTTCAAAAGGTACACTTTTGTACCTAAAGGGTGCATATTGGTACCTTAATGGTACATATTAGCATCTAAAATGTGCATATTAACACTTAAAATGTACATATTAGCAGCTATAATGTACATATTAGCACCTTGTACATATTACAACTTAAAGGACAACTCCGGCGCAAAATGAACCTTTGGTCTAATTACACATTGTTACCTAGTCAACCGTTATCTGAGATTTGTTTTCATGATTGCCGAATGTAAATAGTTTTATCTCTAAAAACAGTTTAGCCTATAACGCTAGTATAATGCTAGTATATGGGGCATAGAGTAATGACAAATAAAAATCGCTTGTTATTACCACTAACAAGGCTCAAAATAGCCCCACAGTAACACGACAGCATAATAAGGGTCCCTACATTCAAACCAAAGCATTGAGAACTTTGTCAGTGTCCATACAGTTTAATAAGAAGATATTTTATACACACAGTCAACTTCGCGAATACAGGAAGAAGCCATCTTTGAAAAATAGTCTCTACCAGTCGATCTACGAACGCCGATCCAAGTGCGCTGAACTGTGCAGAATATCATATGGTCCGTTGTTTTCGGAAGAAACACAAACACGAACCGTTTTCTTCTCTTCAATATGTACACGTAGCCTACTGTTCGCGCTCACCTTATCACCTTATTCACATCTCACCAGCGCACTTGGATCGGCGTTCGTAGATCGACTGGTAGAGACTATTTTTCAAAGATGGCTTCTTCCTGTATTCGCGAAGTTGACTGTGTGTATAAAATATCTTCTTATTAAACTGTATGGACACTGACAAAGTTCTTAATGCTTCGGTTTGAATGTAGGGACCCTTATTATGCAGTTGTGTTACTGTGGGGCTATTTTGAGCCTTGTTAGTGGTAATAACAAGCGATTTTTATTTGTCATTACTCTATGCCCCATATACTAGCATTATACTATCGTTATAGGCTAAACTGTTTTTAGAGATAAAACTATTTACATTTGGCAATCATGAAAACAAATCTCAGATAACGGTTGACTAGGTAACAATGTGTAATTAGACCAAAGGTTCATTTTGCGTCGGAGTTGTCCTTTAAAATGTACATATTAACACTTAAAATGTATTAACGCCTAAAATGTACATATTAATACCTAAAATATTAACACTTAAAATGTACATATTAACACCTAAAATATACATATTGTACATATTATTAAAATGCACATATTAGGACCTAAAATGGACAAAATTTACCTTTTGGAAAAGGTACAGCCCCAGTAACAGCTTTCGTACCTTTTTTTCTGAGAGTGATGCATCATCTATAGAATTCAGAGTTTCCCACTCGTAAATTCATTTATTCGTAATCATTTCTGACTCCTTGAAAGAGACGATCGGCTGTGCACAATTTTTGCATGCACATACTGAGCGCAGTGTACATACTGCATATTGTTTGAATGAGACACTTTAGTACCCCTTACCCTACTCTAAAGAGAAAGAGAGAAACAAAAAGAGACAGAAACTAGCTGTGGTCTGAATCTTAATGTTCTTCTTCTTACAAAATGGCTGCTGTTATTCAAGCACTTACCCCTCCACCCCCAATGCCTCGATCTGCCAAGAGACAGAGACAGAGAGAGAGAGAGAGGGGCCAGAAAGAGTAAAAGAGGGGGACAGTGAGGTTTATTGCCATGCTAATGCCTGTTATAGTCGATACATTGTGCTGAAACTGATTGGTGCCATTAAGATGCCAAAGGGCTTTGACGCTTTGACTGTTTCAGTGTGATTGACAGCGACTCGTCCAATCAGGTGCTCTTGAGGGGGAGGGGCCAGTCACAGGCAGCCAATACGGTCGTGTGCCAGTTTTCACAACTCATCGGTTTCCATAACAGATGTTACACAACACATTCCATCCTGACAGGACCCGGTTTGAAAGAAGCCATTTGGAAGAAATTAAATCTTTTTGTTTAGTTTAAATTGGCAGTGCTACATGTATAGCAGCGGGCCCAAAGCCCTGTGTTTTGTTAGCAGGGTTCTTATAGTTAGTTAGTTCACTTTTAAAAAAAAACTTTTGCTGATAATTTACTCACCCACATGTCATCCAAGATGTCCACATCTTTCTTTCTTCAGTCGAAAAGAAATGAAGGTTTTTGATGAAAAAAATCCAAGATTTTCTCCTTATAATGGACTTCAATGGGGTCCAAAGATCCAAATGAGAGTTTCAGTGCAGCTTCGAAGGGCTTTAAACGACACCAGACGATGAATAAGGGTCTTATCAAGCGAAATGATCGCTCCTTTAAAAAAAATTACAAAGTTTAAGTTTTATAAGCACAAATGCTCGCCTTGCTCTGTTCTGTGATTCTGTGAACAAATCTTTTTTCGAGTCATGACTCGAAGGGTCCTAGATAAGACCCTTATTCGTCATCTGGTGTCGTTTAAAGCTGCACTGAAACTCTCATTTGGACCTTGAACCGTTTGGACACCATTGAAGTCCATTATATGGAGAAAATCCTGGAATGTTTTCATCAAAAACCTTCATTTCTTTTCGACTGCATGGACATCTTGGATGACATGGGGGTGAGTAAATTATCAGCAAAAGTTTAAATGCGAACTACTCCTTTAATATAACTCTGATTCTGTTTGACTGAAAGAGGACAGTCATGCATCTAGGATGTCTTTTTTGGTGAACTATTCATTTCAGTTTGGTTGTCCTATACCTCGTTTCCCACCAAAACATCGTAGTTAATTTGTATCTTTCTTCCAGCTCCTTCAAGCCCCAGTCCACACATGTAAGATGGACGCCGTCGAGCAGGCTGAGGTATTGAAGTGTAGCTGTCCCTGTATTGGTGCTGTGTTAGTGTCCAATAGTGACGCTGGGGCCCTCAGGGGCCGTCCTGCTCATAGAATAGAATGCAGTGTGTAGCGGTGAGCCTTGTACATTAGTGTGTGATTAGCTTTGTTGCTGTGCATCGGCATGCCATGGTTTTGGAATTGCACAACATACTGTACGTAATGTCCTCTGTGTAAACATTTGTAAGGGCTTTTATGAATAGACAATGACATCTTAGACCATCTTTTGGCCAATCTGGTCCACAGGAAGTGATTATCCAACCACAGGATGTGATAATGCTGACCACAGGAAGTGTGATTTCCTGATGAGACGCTGATTTTGGAGAAGTGAGGCGTGTTATCTTCACGCTGGTGAACAGGAACTGTTGTGTGTCGATCTGAAGTGTTCTGGCAGGATATGCGAGTTAACCCGGTTCACACGATGGTTAAGTGGTTAAAGATCCGAGCTGGTGTCCTGAAGGTCACAGGTTTGATCCTCAAACTCTGATGCTTAAATGAATTGAGATCGGCTCTGGATCTCATTAGCGCTGTTCACTCTAAAACAACATCACCCTGTTTCCCCCCCCCCGTCTTGGCACTGTGAGTTTATCCCTTTTGAAATGCTTGGCAAAAACAAGCAAAAAAGTCTTTCTCTTCTCAAGTCTCTTTCTGCTTTTCATTCTTGCACCCATTCCTTCTGTCACATTTTCCTTCATATGCTTAAAGGAGTAGTTCACTTTAAAAAAAAAAAAAAAAAACTTTTGCTGATAATTTACTCACCCCCATGTCATCCAAGATGTCCATGTCTTTCCTTTTTCAGTCGAAAAGAAATGAAGGTTTTTGATGAAAACATTCCAGGATTTTTCTCCATATAATGGACTTCAATGGGGTCCAAAAGGTTCAAGGTCCAATTGAGAGTTTCAGTGCAGCTTCAAAGGGCTTTAAACGACACCAGACGATGAATAAGGGTCTTATCAAGCGAAACCATCGCTCATTTAAAAAATAAATAAAAAGTTTAAGTTTAATAAGCAGAACCGCCTTACTCTGTTCTGTGATCGTTCGTGACTCTCAAAATGAACAAATCTTTTTTCGAGTCATTTCATTAATTTCGTATTTTGAATCAACCAAATGACTCGAAAAAAGATTCGTTCATTTTGATGAATGAGTTCGAACAGGAGAGTCACACAGAACAGAGCAAGGCGAGCATTTGTGCTTATAAAACTTAAAGTTTGTTATTTATTTTTTGAATTGAGCGATCGTTTCACTAGATAAGACCCTTATTCATCGCCTGGTTTTGTTTAAAGCCCTTTGAAGCTGCACTCTTTTGGACCTTGAACTGTTTGGTCCCCATTGAAGTCTATTATATGGAGAAAATTCTGAACCTTTTCATCAAAAACCTTAATTTCTTTTCGACTGAAGAAAGAAAGACATGGACATCTTGGATGACATGGGGGTGAGTAAATTATCAGCATTTTTTTTTTTTTAAAGTGAACTACTCCTTTAAATTCCATTTTTTTTTTGTTAGATTTATTTTCTTTCTTTCCTTTTCTTTCTTTCTCTCTCTCTTCCTCTCCCCTGTGTTTGAGTGTGTTTTGGTCCGGTCCTGCGGTGGCTCGTGTCTTGTATGCAGATGTTGTGCTGTGCTGTTGTGGTTAGTCTGGTGTGTGTGTGTGTGTTAGACTGTTTCACAGCTGCTGTCCTCATATAAGACAGGAAGAGAGACACTGACTTCCTTTTAAACCCTTTCAGAGACAGATGGCCTTTAGCATTAGCATCTTATCCTCTCTTTGTACTGAAGATGCTTGTTAGTTGTCCATACAGACCATGAGATGGTGAGATTCTCTGAATGCACATTGGATCATAAAATCAAATTCTATGCAACATTCTATAATTATTTTACATTTTATAATATTAAGCAGCAGAACAGTTTTCAACATTAATATTATCAAGAAACATTTCTGATTATTATAATGTGACACTGAAAAAATCACAGGAATAAAATATATTTTTACTATATATTCATAGAAAACAGCTATTTTAAATGTTTATTGTATTTTAAATCAAATAAATGCAGCATTGGTGAACAGAAAAGACTTGCACACTTTTAAACAGTGGTGTGTGTTTCCTGGTGTTTGGGCACAGGATGAGGAATCTCCATTATTCCTCTCACACGCAGAGAAAAGAGGACATCCGGACTGTTTTATGAGGAACAGCGATTTGTCCTTTGTTCATGTAGTCGTTACTAATTAAGGAAAGTATTTTATAGTCATCATTTTAAGGTTTAATGAACACATAATGGATTGTTTGTGGAGCTTTACTCTTCAAAAGCAAACTTCTGTTAGAGGCGAATTAATGGCGATAAGCTGAAAGTGTGTTTGTTACCGACAGTAAAGAAAGTGTGTGTGTGTAATGAGGTGATTTTTAGTGCGATCGAGGCTTTTGTTTACCGTGGATGCAAATTAAACAAGCCTTTGAAGACAAAGGCACCACACATGGAAATGTTCAGTGTGTGTGTGCGCGATGTAGCCGGTCGTTTTCGTTTTCCACTAGAGTTCCAGCATGGTGTAGTTAAAAGTAACATGGAGAATTGAGTGTGTGTCTTAAAATGCGGGCACAAAGCGCCTCACACACACGCTGCAGCTGTTGCTGATAGCAGCACTACAGAACGACCTCTGTTTTGCTGACTCTTCTTCCTCTTCCTCTCTGCAGGGCTGCTGCCACTCCTGAGGTTGCCATGGGAACCGGACCCTGGCCCAACCCCCCCACTGAGGCCGAGCAGCTCCAGGCGCTGATGGCCGCGGCTAATGGTGACAATCTCTTTCTCTCCCTATATATATTCATGTCTGTGAGCATGGGATTGAGCGTTTGTAATGATGAAAACACAGGAGACGCATGCATTCTGGGAGTGCTGGTGCTCATTTACATTATTATCAGATCACAGTTTGCATAGATTTGTGTGAATGAACACTCACAGAGAAGATTCAGTGGGCCGTATCGATATAAAGCACATCACAGCAGCATGACCTCATCCTCTCATGTTTCCCTGTATAGTTTCAGTGCTGGGTCTGAATGAGAATACATGGAAAGTGACTCATCACACATTTACTTAGTTGCTGTGGTATTTCCTCATCATTTAGATGACATTTAGGTGCCTATATGTACATTTTAGGCGCTAATATTTACGCTAATATGTACATTGTAGGTGCTAATATGTACATTTAGGTGATATTATGTGCATTGTAGGTGCTGATATGTACATTTACATGCTAATATGTACATTTAAGTGTTAATATGTACATTTTAGGTGCTGATATACATTCTCTAGGTGATAATACAGTGGTGTGAATAAGTTTTGGCACCCATGCTAAAGTTGCCTAAAAAGAGGAATAAAAAATCATCTTTTGGATATTGATCTTAATGCCTTAATTAGAAAAATGAGGAAAACTCCAACCTTTAAGGACACCAATGTTCTTTGTGAATGAATAATGTATCATAAATAAATACATGTTTTTCCTTAAATACAGGGTGCATAAGTCAGGGCACCCCTATGTTAAATTCCCATAGAGTTAAAGTCCCATAGAGAGATTTTTATTTTTAAAAGCCAGTTATTTCATGGATCCAGGATAATATGCATCCTGATAAAGTTCCCTTGGCCTTTGGAATTAAAATATCCCCACATCATCACACGCCTTCCACCACACCTAGAGATTGGCATGGTGTACTTTCCATAAGATCATCTTTCAATGCAAATCAAACCAGCTATTAGGCTAACTGAAGTAAAACCATGCCAATCTCTTGGTGTGGTGGAAGGTGTGTGATGATGTGGGGATATTTTAATTCCAAAGGCCAAGGGAACTTTATCAGGATGCTTATTATCCTGGATCCATGAAATAACTGGCTTTTAAAAATAAAAATCTGCCTGACTCTATGGGAATTTGACATAGGGGTGCCCTGACTTATGCACCCTGTATTTAAGGAAAAACATGTATTTATTTATGATACATTATTCATTTACAAAGAAAATTGGTGTCCTTAAAGGTTGTAGTTTTCCTAGGTTGTAGTTTTCCATTTTTCTAATTAAGGCATTAAGATCAATATCCAAAAGATGATTTTTTATTCCTCTTTTTAGGCAACTTTAGCATGGGGGCCAACACTTATTCACACCACTGTATGTACGCTGATATGTACATTAGATTTAGGTGCTAATGTACATTCTAGGTGCTAATATGTACATTTAGGTGCTATTATGTACATTCTAGGTGCTAATATGTACATTTTAGGTGCTGATTACATTTAGGTGCTGATATGTACATTTTAGGTTCTGATTACATTTGTGCTAATATGTACATTTAGGTGCTATTTAATGTCAATTTAATGTGTCCTTGCTGAATAAAAGCATTAATTAAAAAACAAACCTATGAACTGTAGTGTACATAAGCAGATTTGAGCAGATAGTTTGAAGACATTCACACAGACACATGAGATGCAAGTGGAATCATTTTATATGTGTTCTGCAGACTCTGAGACAGACGTTATCGAGTTATTCGCGTCCCGTCAATGTTTCCACTCTTCTGTCCAGTGTTGTTCTGTCCTGTGATCAGCCAATCGCTAGGTTTCCATCAACACAGTTGGTTTGCTTTTGTCATTGTTTTCTAGGTTAAACGCTTTGTTGAGTTTAAAAAGGGTTTCTGTTTCATTTCAGTTTCTGGCCTTCTGATGGTGTTTCCTCATGTTTTTTAATGCAACGTGAATGCACTGACACTACTGGATGAAATCATAAACTTGAGCTGAATGATGACGCTACTGTCTTTGATTTAGCTATAAAGCAGCTCTAGACAACTCATTTCACTACATTTTAGGTGCTAATATGTACATTTTAGGTGCTGATATATACATTTTAGGTGCTGATATATACATTTAGGTGCTAATATGAAGAGTTCAGATGCAAAAGCCTCTAAATGCCGTTTGAAATTTTCTTCTTTAATGATGATTTTTATCAAACTTGTATATTTAAGTTCAGTAATTTCACTTAAATAACAATTAATAGGTAATTATCATTGCCATTTAAGTGAAATCACTGAACTTAAATATACAAGCTTGATAAAAATGATCATTCTAGAAGAAAATTTCAAATGGCACTTAGAGGCTTTTGCATCTGAACTCTTCATATGTACATTTTAGTGCATTTTAGCAGATTAGAGCAGATAGTTTGAAGACATTCACTCAGACAAATGAGATGCAAGTGGAAGCATTTTATGTGTTCCGAGACAGACGTTATCGAGTTATTTGGTTCCTGACAGTGTGTCAATGTTTCCACTGTTTAAGTGCTATTATGTAATGTTTCCACATTTAGGTGCTATTATGTACATTATGTACACCTAAAGTGCTAATATGTACCATTAAGGTACCAGTATGCACCCTTTAGGTACAAAAGCGCACCTTTTGAATAGGTATAGCCCCAGTGACAGCTTTTGGACCTTTTTTCTGAGAGTGTAGAGCTGCTTTAGAGTTTTCTTCATAAGTAATGAACTTTGCAGCATTGACACTGTCATTGAACAAGTATTGTAATGCAGAAATCCCCTGAAACTCCCCTAACAGAAACTCTCTTTGGTCTGCAGAGGTGAGCGAGGCGACCAACACTCTGACCCCAGGCACCATGGGTCTGACCACCCGCTACAGTCCTCAGTTCACCCTGCAGCACATGCCCGATTACAGGCAGAACGTCTACATCCCCGGCAGCACTGCCACCCTGACCTCCAACCAGCAGCAAGTCCAGCAGCAGGCCCTGCCTCCGGCACAGGTCCCCGTCCCACAACCAGAGCCGCCCAAGGCCGCCCAGACGCCCGCCAGCAAGAAGAAGTCCACCAAGAAGGAGAAGAAGTAGAGGGCTGATGCACGATCTGTAACTAGTTGGAGAGAAATATGAGGTTAAAAAAAAAAACATTGTCAATGTTAAAACCCACTTCTCAGATTTCACACATGCATTATTTTCCTGTTCAAGTACTGTAAAATCATTTGCATATAATTCTGATCACTTTGTTTTTCATATGTCCGTTTGCCAAGTTTATGCAACACTATATTCCTGCGTATATCTAGCCAATAATGTATTCACCACATTAATACTTTACCGTGATCATGAGAGGAAATGTATTATTAAAACAATCAAAGACACATCGCCGCGTTTCATGACGTGCCCAGTAGGATGATGCGGTGTTTGTAAAAGTGCATCATGATTTTTATTACTTTTGTTATTGTTTACTAAAACACCACTATGGACTTTTTTCCTATTGATTATTTTTGATGTGTTCATGTCAGGTGATTATAGCTGCATGCTGTTTTTTTTGCGCCATGGATAATCTCCACGTCACCTGACGTCAACAAACACGCTTTTACACCGTCCGCTTTTGTTGTGTTTTTCAAATAATCGAAGAATGGATTCCCCTGTGTATCACTGAGCCAGAGTTTTGATGTTTTAAACGTTTGCTGAATGTTTTCCGAGCCATTGAAGTCCACAAACACGCAGTGGCATATTGTCCTTAATATTCAGTATTTCCAGGTTATCCTGAAGTGTTGAAGCTCTTTATCAGTGCTGGTTAGTAATGATACTCGCTATGAGTATCCGCTGTTTTAATGGTGACAAAACCTCCGAATATTTTGAGTGGCTGACATACGGCATCTTTTTTCTTTTCTTTTTTGCCATGATTGTGCAACAAGCTCAGTGAACAATTGATTTCAATAATTCAATCCTCGTCAATATGCTGTTTCAGAAGGCAACTTGTGCTCACCGAATGTACAAGCAGCACATGTTAAATGCATTAAAGAGTCTGTTAGTTGAACTTTTGTAAAGCAAATACTCATGATAAAAAATAGTCCATCCAAATGCTGATTCCGGTCCACTTTCCTAATGGCATGATGTTCCTTTGTAAATAGCAATCAGCCCTTAAAACATTAAACATTAAAGCATTAAACCTTTTCAGATAATCAGTTTAAGAGGAATGGCTTACTACTGGAATGTCATTTTATTTTTTAGAAAAAAAAAGATCAAAAATAAAATAAAGGAAAAAAACAAAACAACAAAAAAAAAACATGTCACTGTTACCGATGTAGTTCTTTAGTACTATGAAAGCCAACTAACGCACCTGTAAATAAAGAGTTTAACTTTTACTTATGAAAATAAATAGTGACACACTCTTAGTCTAGAAGTTGTGATGTTCTGCATATATTTTTGTGTTCATTTTTCTCTCTTTTCCTGTCACACTTTTCCATGAAAAGACACAAAATGGAGGACAAATAGACCTAAACGCCTCTGTTTATTAATTTGGTGATCTCTGTTGTGCTTACATGCTTCTTAATGTCTATATAAAGAATCTGAATAGATCTATTATCTGTGTGTGTGTGTGTGCGTGTATGTCTGCTGATGCTGTAATCCTGCTGTAACATCGCTGATAAGACGCTTTGATTCCCGCCTCCTGTGTGCTACTTGCATTTTATATGCTAATATTTATATTGCTGTTTTATTTTGATTTTTTTCTTCTTTTCCTGAACACTGACATTTCAAATAAAAGGTTCTCAAATTATTTGTTTCATTGTTTTGTTTTCACAGTATCACATTGTAATAACACAGCTTTAAATGTGGATCTTACAAAAATCATATTTTATATGAATTTACTTACATGTCATATTTCACCTAACAATTGTTTTTAAACATTTCCATTTAGTGGCTTACAACTGAGGACTAAACCAAGCGAGGCAAAAACAACGCAAGTGCTCAAAACACAAAGTTCAGACATTGCACGGGGTAGCATAAGCCAGATAAGCAGGAATTTAAAAGAAAACGTTTTTTATTTTATTTTTTTGAGTTATGTTAAGTGCTCACACAAGAGAATAGTTTTCAGTTGTCTTTTAAATGCTGACAGGGATTCTGCATTCCGGATGAGGGTGGTGAGGTGCAGGTGATGTTCCTTCATCCATGCCGAGATGTCCGCCAGACAGCTTCGTGAGATTCGTGCAGGTACTGTGGGATCATCCGGTTGAGAGGTAGAGCTGGGTGTCATCAGCATAGCAATGGTAGGAGAAACCACGTGCCTGTATGATGGGTCCCAGTGATGTGGTTTAAATGGAGAAGAGGCATGGACCAAGCACTGAACCCTGGGGAACTCCTGTGGTCAGTTGATGTACTTTGTATACCTCACCTCTCCATGCGACCCTGAAGGACCTACCTGTGAGATAGGACTCAAACCAGTGGAGGTAAGTTCCAGTGATGAGAGGGTGGACAGAAGGGTCTGATGATTCAGCAGACAGATCCAGGAGGATAAGGACTGTTGATTTGGAAGCAGCAATTTATGATGTGTGTGAGTGCTGGAAGAGAGATTGCTTGGAGCAGATGTGATGGGATGGGATCAAGAGGGCAGGTGGTAGGATGACTGGAGAGGAGAAGCTTAGATACTTCTGCAGCTGACAGAACAGCTGACATTTCATATATAAATATATTTGAATTTACATATTTACATTCTTCTTTTTAAACATATGAACATATTAATAAAATTGTAAATTCATTTTAGATAAATATATAAAATTAATCATAAAAAAATCCGTCTCACAAGACCGAAGCAAGACACACACAACTTGACGCAAGTGACGCAATCCATAGCAACGCGTTATAGCAACACCTCAGACTGACAGAAACGTAAAAATAAACGTGAATTTAGGCCACTTTAGTTACAGCATTATGGGTCGTTTTTTGAAAAGAAAATCCACACAAGAGCCGGGGATTTTTATTTTATTTTATCTGCATCCTGCACTTCATTTGAGTTCTCCTGGTCTGGATTTGTTATTGGGTTCTTGTATTGGGCGGTCCACCTCTTACGGTTTTATGGCATTTGTGTCTCTGATTAATTATTTTGTGAATTACTTTGCAAACCTGTGTTTTTAAAGGTGCTATAAAGTTTTTATTATTATTGTTATTTACAGTTCATATTATGCTCTGTTCATTACTGTTCTGTCTAACTAAACAAGACATTTGCATTTAAATTTGGGTTATGCAGTGTTTTTAAATTATATTTTACACTGGGGTGCCTTGAGATTTTATGCACTTTTGAAAGGTGCCCTGACTGAAAAAAGTTTGAGAAAGGCTGAGCTAATGTATTTCCACCACAGAAAAACGCTTGCTGTTGCGGAGAAGAGAAAAACACCCAAGTGTTTGGGTGCACGTGCTGAAAAGTTTATGAGCGCGCTTCCCGTGAGCGCATAATGAGCGCGCTTCCCATGCGCCTATTTGAAACAGAGGATTTGAAATAACGACCTCGAGCGCGCAAAAGACGCGATACGTGAACTAATCAGGAGATCCCCTTGACATCGCTTCTGCGCACGGCACCTTCTCAGCAAGCAGGGCGCCATTGCCAATAATTGAATCGAAATGATAAAAAAATAGAAAAACTTCGCGGCACAGAGGATTTTTTTGAACTGCTCGAGCCGCCCCCCATGTGACATGAAGAAATGCCGCCCCGGGCGACTGCCCGGTTCGCCCGTGCCTAGAACCGCTACTGATGTCCTCACATGAGGGCATCTCATGTGAGGTTAATTATTAGTTATAATTAGTTGAAGATGGGGTAGGATTGAATAAGCTTATGCTTCTTCCTACTCCTTTTCGGACATGTATATGTTAAAAAAAAAAAATTGTTGTTTTTTTTTCTCTTTGTTTTATGTATTGTTTGGTTTTTTTCTTTTTTTTTCTACATGTTTGAAATAAAAACTTTTCATTTGTTCATTCATTCATTCATCTCATAGCTTTCACCTGCATGATACAACACCAATCAGTTGACTCAAAACCGTGCTAATACACTCAAAACTCATGCAATCTTCGGATTATTAATCCACTCATGCATGTAACATACAATAAAACACACCATACAATTTTTGCATTGATTACAAACAGGTATTTACCCATTCAGACCCTGTGTCCATTACAATGGACATCACATGTCAGCCCCCTTTTTAAACTTCTGGAGCATTTCATCTAGTTTAGAAACTGCAGTCCATGAGATTGGACGTTTGTCATCCAATCAAATGCCAGTAAAGCTCTGCATGTAGTAATTATATATATATATATATATATATATATATATATATATATATATATATATATAAAACTCTACATTGAAGAGAAGCATGGCAGCACTTCACTCCAAACACAGAAGCAAGCAACATTTTCTGAGGTGTATTTACATTTTGTATATATTTTTGCCAGTATTTCATAGTTTGTATGTAAAATAGAAAGATTTAACTTATTAATTAAAGTTAAAGTTCGACTGTAGAAGTGCATGTTTTAAATCAGGATTTTTTTTAAATGTGTCTGTCCATTAGATTGGACAGTAGGTTTGAAAGCTTGTTACAGAAGTCACATTTTCAGTGATGCTGATTGAAATTTCTTTTATAAAATTTTTTTTGAAACTTTTCATGTGCAGAATATGCAGTTCTGAAGTGCTTGAACATATAGCTGATAAAAATATCTCAGATGTTGACTTTATGTGGAGTAATGAGGAAGATGGAGATGTAAGAAAAATATCCATATATAAAACTTTATAAAGTAAAATAACTTCGGGCAAAAAGAACATATGGATTTGACTTAAATCTAAAGCGCAACTTAAATATGAATATTTTAAATATTTTGTATTAATATATGTTTTTTATGGATAGATGCACTTTTATCATGGATAGATGCACTTTTATCATGGATAGATGCACTTTTATGGACTTTCAAAACAGAAACAACCATTTACAGCCAATTTAAAGCTTGGAAGGGCCAGGACATTGTTTAATATAACTCTGATTGTTTTCTTCTGAGAGAAGAATGTCATTTACACCAAGGATGGCTAGAGGCCAGGGTGATTAAATCATGGGCTAATTTAATTTTTTGGGTGATCTATGCCTTTAAAGGTATAGTTCAACCACAAATTATATTTGTCTTCACTTACTCACCCTCATGTTGTTCCAAACCTGTATGAGTTTCATACCATTTTTATGTTGGACACCATCCCGCCTGCAATCTATTGAATGGGGTTTCGGGTAGTATATTTGATAGACATTTTAACTAAAGTTCCTGTCATGATAAAAACTGTTTTACTGCACTCAGCAGGCCCCCCGGGGTACATAGCACCAAGCGCCGCCCCAAAAGTCCACCGTCCACGAACCCACTATTTTTATAATGGCATAAATGCTACGTGGGATCTCAATATCTCAGCTCTGGAAGGGTCTAGAGACTCCATTTTTGCACTCAGGTCTAAGTCTCATGGCCCTCTATCAGAATCCAGAGTTTCAAGAAGATCAGAGAAACTTTTTTTCTTGCACCGGAAAAGTGGATAAGGAGTACCCCTATCTTTTTGAAACTCTGGATTCTGATAGAGGGCCATGAGACTTAGACCTGAGTGCAAAAAAGGAGTCTCTAGACCCTTCCTGAGCTGAGATATTGAGATCCCATGTAGCATTGATTTATACCATTGTAAAAATAGTGGGTTCGTGGATGGTGGAATTATGGGATGGCGCTTGGTGCCACAGACTCAGGGGGCCCCCTGAGTGCAGTAAAATAGTTTTAATCATGACAGGAACTTTAATTAAAATGTCCAAAAAAACACTACCCAAATCCCCATTCAATAGATTGCAGGCGGGCTAAGTTGGATCTCAATATCTCAGCTCAGGAGGGGTTTAGAGCATCCATTTTTGCACTCAGGTCTAAGTCTCATAGCCCTCTATCAGAATCCAGAGTTTCAAGAAGATCAGAGAAACTTTTTTCTTGCACCAAAAAAGTGGACAAGGGGTACCCCTATCGCTTGAGTTTCTCTGATCTTCTTGAAACTCTGGAGATATTGAGATCCCATGTAGCATCTATGCCATTATAAAAATATTGGGTTCGTGGACGGTGGCTATGTGGGATCTCAATATCTCAGCTCAGGAAGGGTCTAGAGCCTCCATGTTTGCACTCAGGTCGAAGTCTCATGGCCCTCTATCAGAATCCAGAGTTTTGAGAAGATCGGAGAAACTTAATTTTGAAAAAAAAACCCGAAAGGGGTACAACTGTCGTTTTTTTTTTCGGGTCGAAATTTTGAGTTTCGATATCTCAGCTCTGGAAGGGTCTAGAGCCTCCATTTTTGCACTCAGGTCAAAGTCTCATGGCCCTCTATCAGAATGCAGAGTTTTGAGAAGATTGGAGAAACTCAATTTCTCGCCCGAAAAAAAAAATGAAAGGGGTACCACTGTCGGTTTTTTTATTGGGTCGAAATTTTGAGTTTCGATATCTCAGCTCTGGAAGGGTCTAGAGCCTCCATTTTTGCACTCAGGTCTAAGTCTCATGGCCCTCTATCAAAAACCAGAGTTTTGAGAAGATTGGAGAAACTCAATTTCTCGCCCGAAAAAAAAAATGAAAGGGGTACCACTGACGTTTTTTTTCGGGTCGAAATTTTGAGTTTCGATATCTCAGCTCTGGAAGGGTCTAGAGCTTCCCTTTTTGCACTCAGTTCTAAGTGTCATGGTCCTCTATCGAAATCCAGAGTTTTGAGAAGATTGGAGAAACTTAATTTTTCGCCCGAAAACGAAAAAAACGAAAGGGGTAACACTGTCGTTTTTTTTTTCGGGTTGAAATTTTGAGTTTCGATATCTCAGCTCTGGAAGGGTCTAGAGCCTCCATTATGGCACTCAGGTCAAAGTCTCACAGCCCTCTATCATAATCCAGAGTTTTGAGAAGATTGGAGAAACTAAGTTTTTCGCCCAAAAATGAAAAAAAACGTAAGGGGTAACACTGTCGTTTTTTTTTTTCGGGTCGAAATTTTGAAGTTTGATATCTCAGCTCTGGAAGGGTCTAGAGCCTCCATTTTTGCGCTCAGGTCAAAGTCTCGTGGCCCTCTATCAGAATCCAGAGTTTTGAGAAGATTGGAGAAACTTGATTTTTCGCCCGAAAACGGAAAAAAACGTAAGGGGTAACACTGTCGTTTTTTTTTCGGGTCGAAATTTTGAGTTTCCATATCTCAGCTCTGGAAGGGTCTAGAGCCTCCATTTTTGCGCTCAGGTCACAGTCTCGCGGCCCTCTATCATAATCCAGAGTTTTGAGAAGATTGGAGAAACTTGATTTTTCGCCCGAAAACGGAAAAAAACGTAAGGGGTAACACTGTCGTTTTTTTTCGGGTCGAAATTTTGAGTTTCCATATCTCAGCTCTGGAAGGGTCTAGAGCCTCCATTTTTGCGCTCAGGTCACAGTCTCGCGGCCCTCTATCATAATCCAGAGTTTTGAGAAGATTGGAGAAACTTGATTTTTCGCCCGAAAACGGAAAAAAACGTAAGGGGTAACACTGTCGTTTTTTTTCGGGTCGAAATTTTGAGTTTCCATATCTCAGCTCTGGAAGTGTCTAGAGCCTCCATTTTTGCGCTCAGGTCACAGTCTCGCGGCCCTCTATCATAATCCAGAGTTTTGAGAAGATTGGAGAAACTTGATTTTTCGCCCGAAAACGGAAAAAAACATAAGGGGTAACACTGTCGTTTTTTTTTCGGGTCGAAATTTTGAGTTTCCATATCTCAGCTCTGGAAGGGTCTAGAGCCTCAATTTTTGCGCTCAGGTCACAGTCTCGCGGCCCTCTATCATAATCCAGAGTTTTGAGAAGATTGGAGAAACTTGATTTTTCGCCCGAAAACGGAAAAAAACGTAAGGGGTAACACTGTCGTTTTTTTTTCGGGTCGAAATTTTGAGTTTCCATATCTCAGCTCTGGAAGTGTCTAGAGCCTCCATTTTTGCGCTCAGGTCACAGTCTCGCGGCCCTCTATCATAATCCAGAGTTTTGAGAAGATTGGAGAAACTTGATTTTTCGCCCGAAAACGGAAAAAAACGTAAGGGGTAACACTGTCGTTTTTTTTTCGGGTCGAAATTTTGAGTTTCCATATCTCAGCTCTGGAAGGGTCTAGAGCCTCCATTTTTGCGCTCAGGTCACAGTCTCGCGGCCCTCTATCATAATCCAGAGTTTTGAGAAGATTGGAGAAACTTGATTTTTCGCCCGAAAACGGAAAAAAACGTAAGGGGTAACACTGTCGTTTTTTTTTCGGGTCGAAATTTTGAGTTTCCATATCTCAGCTCTGGAAGGGTCTAGAGCCTCCATTTTTGCGCTCAGGTCACAGTCTCGCGGCCCTCTATCATAATCCAGAGTTTTGAGAAGATTGGAGAAACTTGATTTTTCGCCCGAAAACGGAAAAAAACGTAAGGGGTAACACTGTCGTTTTTTTTTCGGGTCGAAATTTTGAGTTTCCATATCTCAGCTCTGGAAGGGTCTAGAGCCTCCATTTTTGCGCTCAGGTCTAAGTCTCACGGCCCTCTATCATAATCCAGAGTTTTGAGAAGATTGGAGAAACTTGATTTTTCGCCCGAAAACGGAAAAAAACGTAAGGGGTAACACTGTCGTTTTTTTTTTCGGGTCGAAATTTTGAGTTTCCATATCTCAGCTCTGGAAGGGTCTAGAGCCTCCATTTTTGCGCTCAGGTCACAGTCTCGCGGCCCTCTATCATAATCCAGAGTTTTGAGAAGATTGGAGAAACTTGATTTTTCGCCCGAAAACGGAAAAAAACGTAAGGGGTAACACTGTCGTTTTTTTTTTCAGGTCGAAATTTTGAGTTTCCATATCTCAGCTCTGGAAGGGTCTAGAGCCTCCATTTTTGCGCTCAGGTCACAGTCTCGCGGCCCTCTATCATAATCCAGAGTTTTGAGAAGATTGGAGAAACTTGATTTTTCGCCCGAAAACGGAAAAAAAACGTAAGGGGTAACACTGTCGTTTTTTTTTCGGGTCGAAATTTTGAGTTTCCATATCTCAGCTCTGGAAGGGTCTAGAGCCTCCATTTTTGCGCTCAGGTCACAGTCTCGCGGCCCTCTATCATAATCCAGAGTTTTGAGAAGATTGGAGAAACTTGATTTTTCGCTCGAAAACGGAAAAAAAACGTAAGGGGTAACACTGTCGTTTTTTTTTTTATGTCGAAATTTTGAGTTTCCATATCTCAGCTCTGGAAGGGTCTAGAGCCTCCATTTTTGCGCTCAGGTCACAGTCTCGCGGCCCTCTATCATAATCCAGAGTTTTGAGAAGATTGGAGAAACTTGATTTTTCGCCCGAAAACGGAAAAAAACGTAAGGGGTAACACTGTCGTTTTTTTTTTTCGGGTCGAAATTTTGAGTTTCCATATCTCAGCTCTGGAAGGGTCTAGAGCCTCCATTTTTGCGCTCAGGTCACAGTCTCGCGGCCCTCTATCATAATCCAGAGTTTTGAGAAGATTGGAGAAACTTGATTTTTCGCCCGAAAACGGAAAAAAAACGTAAGGGGTAACACTGTCGTTTTTTTTTTCGGGTCGAAATTTTGAGTTTCCATATCTCAGCTCTGGAAGGGTCTAGAGCCTCCATTTTTGCGCTCAGGTCACAGTCTCGCGGCCCTCTATCATAATCCAGAGTTTTGAGAAGATTGGAGAAACTTGATTTTTCGCCCGAAAACGGAAAAAAACGTAAGGGGTAACACTGTCGTTTTTTTTTTCGGGTCGAAATTTTGAGTTTCCATATCTCAGCTCTGGAAGGGTCTAGAGCCTCCATTTTTGCGCTCAGGTCACAGTCTCACGGCCCTCTATCATAATCCAGAGTTTTGAGAAGATTGGAGAAACTTGATTTTTCGCCCGAAAATGGAAAAAAACGTAAGGGGTAACACTGTCGTTTTTTTTTTTCGGGTCGAAATTTTGAGTTTCCATATCTCAGCTCTGGAAGGGTCTAGAGCCTCCATTTTTGCGCTCAGGTCACAGTCTCGCGGCCCTCTATCATAATCCAGAGTTTTGAGAAGATTGGAGAAACTTGATTTTTCACCCGAAAACGGAAAAAAACTTAAGGGGTAACACTGTCGTTTTTTTTTCGGGTCGAAATTTTGAGTTTCCATATCTCAGCTCTGGAAGGGTTTAGAGCCTCCATTTTTGCGCTCAGGTCACAGTCTCGCGGACCTCTATCATAATCCAGAGTTTTGAGAAGATTGGAGAAACTTGATTTTTCGCCCGAAAACGGAAAAAAACGTAAGGGGTAACACTGTCGTTTTTTTTTTCGGGTCGAAATTTTGAGTTTCCATATCTCAGCTCTGGAAGGGTCTAGAGCCTCCATTTTTGCGCTCAGGTCACAGTCTCGCGGCCCTCTATCATAATCCAGAGTTTTGAGAAGATTGGAGAAACTTGATTTTTCGCCCGAAAACGGAAAAAAACGTAAGGGGTAACACTGTCGTTTTTTTTTTCGGGTCGAAATTTTGAGTTTCCATATCTCAGCTCTGGAAGGGTCTAGAGCCTCCATTTTTGCGCTCAGGTCACAGTCTCGCGGCCCTCTATCATAATCCAGAGTTTTGAGAAGATTGGAGAAACTTGATTTTTCGCCCGAAAACGGAAAAAAACGTAAGGGGTAACACTGTCGTTTTTTTTTTCGGGTCGAAATTTTGAGTTTCCATATCTCAGCTCTGGAAGGGTCTAGAGCCTCCATTTTTGCGCTCAGGTCAAAGTCTCGTGGCCCTCTATCATAATCCAGAGTTTTGAGAAGATTGGAGAAACTTGATTTTTCGCCCGAAAACGGAAAAAAACGTAAGGGGTAACACTGTCGTTTTTTTTTTCGGGTCGAAATTTTGAGTTTCCATATCTCAGCTCTGGAAGGGTCTAGAGCCTCCATTTTTGCGCTCAGGTCAAAGTCTCGTGGCCCTCTATCATAATCCAGAGTTTTGAGAAGATTGGAGAAACTTGATTTTTCGCCCGAAAACGGAAAAAAACGTAAGGGGTAACACTGTCGTTTTTTTTTCGGGTCGAAATTTTGAGTTTCCATATCTCAGCTCTGGAAGGGTCTAGAGCCTCCATTTTTGCGCTCAGGTCACAGTCTCGCGGCCCTCTATCATAATCCAGAGTTTTGAGAAGATTGGAGAAACTTGATTTTTCGCCCGAAAACGGAAAAAAAAGTAAGGGGTAACACTGTCGTTTTTTTTTCGGGTCGAAATTTTGAGTTTCCATATCTCAGCTCTGGAAGGGTCTAGAGCCTCCATTTTTGCGCTCAGGTCAAAGTCTCGTGGCCCTCTATCATAATCCAGAGTTTTGAGAAGATTGGAGAAACTTGATTTTTCGCCCGAAAACGGAAAAAAACGTAAGGCGTAACACTGTCGTTTTTTTTTTCGGGTCGAAATTTTGAGTTTCCATATCTCAGCTCTGGAAGGGTCTAGAGCCTCCATTTTTGCGCTCAGGTCACAGTCTCGCGGCCCTCTATCATAATCCAGAGTTTTGAGAAGATTGGAGAAACTTGATTTTTCGCCCGAAAACGGAAAAAAAACGTAAGGGGTAACACTGTCGGGTTTTTTTCGGGTCGAAATTTTGAGTTTCCATATCTCAGCTCTGGAAGGGTCTAGAGCCTCCATTTTTGCGCTCAGGTCACAGTCTCGCGGCCCTCTATCATAATCCAGAGTTTTGAGAAGATTGGAGAAACTTGATTTTTCGCCCGAAAACGGAAAAAAACGTAAGGGGTAACACTGTCGTTTTTTTTTTCCGGGTCGAAATTTTGAGTTTCCATATCTCAGCTCTGGAAGGGTCTAGAGCCTCCATTTTTGCGCTCAGGTCACAGTCTCGCGGCCCTCTATCATAATCCAGAGTTTTGAGAAGATTGGAGAAACTTGATTTTTCGCCCGAAAACGGAAAAAAAACGTAAGGGGTAACACTGTCGTTTTTTTTTCGGGTCGAAATTTTGAGTTTCCATATCTCAGCTCTGGAAGGGTCTAGAGCCTCCATTTTTGCGCTCAGGTCACAGTCTCGCGGCCCTCTATCATAATCCAGAGTTTTGAGAAGATTGGAGAAACTTGATTTTTCGCCCGAAAACGGAAAAAAAACGTAAGGGGTAACACTGTCGTTTTTTTTTCGGGTCGAAATTTTGAGTTTCCATATCTCAGCTCTGGAAGGGTCTAGAGCCTCCATTTTTGCGCTCAGGTCACAGTCTCGCGGCCCTCTATCATAATCCAGAGTTTTGAGAAGATTGGAGAAACTTGATTTTTCGCCCGAAAACGGAAAAAAACGTAAGGGGTAACACTGTCGTTTTTTTTTCCGGGTCGAAATTTTGAGTTTCCATATCTCAGCTCTGGAAGGGTCTAGAGCCTCCATTTTTGCGCTCAGGTCACAGTCTCGCGGCCCTCTATCATAATCCAGAGTTTTGAGAAGATTGGAGAAACTTGATTTTTCGCCCGAAAACGGAAAAAAACGTAAGGGGTAACACTGTCGTTTTTTTTTTTCGGGTCGAAATTTTGAGTTTCCATATCTCAGCTCTGGAAGGGTCTAGAGCCTCCATTTTTGCGCTCAGGTCACAGTCTCGCGGCCCTCTATCATAATCCAGAGTTTTGAGAAGATTGGAGAAACTTGATTTTTCACCCGAAAACGGAAAAAAACGTAAGGGGTAACACTGTCGTTTTTTTTTCGGGTCGAAATTTTGAGTTTCCATATCTCAGCTCTGGAAGGGTTTAGAGCCTCCATTTTTGCGCTCAGGTCACAGTCTCGCGGACCTCTATCATAATCCAGAGTTTTGAGAAGATTGGAGAAACTTGATTTTTCGCCCGAAAACGGAAAAAAACGTAAGGGGTAACACTGTCGTTTTTTTTTTCGGGTCGAAATTTTGAGTTTCCATATCTCAGCTCTGGAAGGGTCTAGAGCCTCCATTTTTGCGCTCAGGTCACAGTCTCGCGGCCCTCTATCATAATCCAGAGTTTTGAGAAGATTGGAGAAACTTGATTTTTCGCCCGAAAACGGAAAAAAACGTAAGGGGTAACACTGTCGTTTTTTTTTTCGGGTCGAAATTTTGAGTTTCCATATCTCAGCTCTGGAAGGGTCTAGAGCCTCCATTTTTGCGCTCAGGTCACAGTCTCGCGGCCCTCTATCATAATCCAGAGTTTTGAGAAGATTGGAGAAACTTGATTTTTCGCCCGAAAACGGAAAAAAACGTAAGGGGTAACACTGTCGTTTTTTTTTTCGGGTCGAAATTTTGAGTTTCCATATCTCAGCTCTGGAAGGGTCTAGAGCCTCCATTTTTGCGCTCAGGTCAAAGTCTCGTGGCCCTCTATCATAATCCAGAGTTTTGAGAAGATTGGATAAACTTGATTTTTCGCCCGAAAACGGAAAAAAACGTAAGGGGTAACACTGTCGTTTTTTTTTCGGGTCGAAATTTTGAGTTTCCATATCTCAGCTCTGGAAGGGTCTAGAGCCTCCATTTTTGCGCTCAGGTCACAGTCTCGCGGCCCTCTATCATAATCCAGAGTTTTGAGAAGATTGGAGAAACTTGATTTTTCGCCCGAAAACGGAAAAAAACGTAAGGGGTAACACTGTCGTTTTTTTTTTCGGGTCGAAATTTTGAGTTTCCATATCTCAGCTCTGGAAGGGTCTAGAGCCTCCATTTTTGCGCTCAGGTCAAAGTCTCGTGACCCTCTATCATAATCCAGAGTTTTGAGAAGATTGGAGAAACTTGATTTTTCGCCCGAAAACGGAAAAAAACGTAAGGGGTAACACTGTCGTTTTTTTTTTCGGGTCGAAATTTTGAGTTTCCATATCTCAACTCTGGAAGTGTCTAGAGCCTCCATTTTTGCGCTCAGGTCACAGTCTCGCGGACCTCTATCATAATCCAGAGTTTTGAGAAGATTGGAGAAAGTTGATTTTTCGCCCGAAAACGGAAAAAAACGTAAGGGGTAACACTGTCGTTTTTTTTTCGGGTCGAAATTTTGAGTTTCCATATCTCAGCTCTGGAAGTGTCTAGAGCCTCCATTTTTGCGCTCAGGTCACAGTCTCGCGGCCCTCTATCATAATCCAGAGTTTTGAGAAGATTGGAGAAACTTGATTTTTCGCCCGAAAACGGAAAAAAACGTAAGGCGTAACACTGTCGTTTTTTTTTCGGGTCGAAATTTTGAGTTTCCATATCTCAGCTCTGGAAGGGTCTAGAGCCTCCATTTTTGCGCTCAGGTCACAGTCTCGCGGCCCTCTATCATAATCCAGAGTTTTGAGAAGATTGGAGAAACTTGATTTTTCGCCCGAAAACGGAAAAAAACGTAAGGGGTAACACTGTCGTTTTTTTTTCGGGTCGAAATTTTGAGTTTCCATATCTCAGCTCAGGAAGGGTCTAGAGCCTCCATTTTTGCGCTCAGGTCACAGTCTCGCGGCCCTCTATCATAATCCAGAGTTTTGAGAAGATTGGAGAAACTTGATTTTTCGCCCGAAAACGGAAAAAAACGTAAGGGGTAACACTGTCGTTTTTTTTTTCCGGGTCGAAATTTTGAGTTTCCATATCTCAGCTCTGGAAGGGTCTAGAGCCTCCATTTTTGCGCTCAGGTCACAGTCTCGCGGCCCTCTATCATAATCCAGAGTTTTGAGAAGATTGGAGAAACTTGATTTTTCGCCCAAAAAACGGAAAAAAACGTAAGGGGTAACACTGTCGTTTTTTTTTTCGGGTCGAAATTTTGAGTTTCCATATCTCAGCTCTGGAAGGGTCTAGAGCCTCCATTTTTGCGCTCAGGTCACAGTCTCGCGGCCCTCTATCATAATCCAGAGTTTTGAGAAGATTGGAGAAACTTGATTTTTCGCCCGAAAACGGAAAAAACGTAAGGGGTAACACTGTCGTTTTTTTTTCGGGTCGAAATTTTGAGTTTCCATATCTCAGCTCTGGAAGGGTCTAGAGCCTCCATTTTTGCGCTCAGGTCACAGTCTCGCGGCCCTCTATCATAATCCAGAGTTTTGAGAAGATTGGAGAAACTTGATTTTTCGCCCGAAAACGGAAAAAAATGTAAGGGGTAACACTGTCGTTTTTTTTTCGGGTCGAAATTTTGAGTTTCCATATCTCAGCTCTGGAAGGGTCTAGAGCCTCCATTTTTGCGCTCAGGTCACAGTCTCGCGGCCCTCTATCATAATCCAGAGTTTTGAGAAGATTGGAGAAACTTGATTTTTCGCCCGAAAACGGAAAAAAAACGTAAGGGGTAACACTGTCGTTTTTTTTTTCGGGTCGAAATTTTGAGTTTCCATATCTCAGCTCTGGAAGGGTCTAGAGCCTCCATTTTTGCGCTCAGGTCACAGTCTCGCGGCCCTCTATCATAATCCAGAGTTTTGAGAAGATTGGAGAAACTTGATTTTTCGCCCGAAAACGGAAAAAAACGTAAGGGGTAACACTGTCGTTTTTTTTTCGGGTCGAAATTTTGAGTTTCCATATCTCAGCTCTGGAAGGGTCTAGAGCCTCCATTTTTGCGCTCAGGTCACAGTCTCGCGGCCCTCTATCATAATCCAGAGTTTTGAGAAGATTGGAGAAACTTGATTTTTCGCCCGAAAACTGAAAAAAACGTAAGGGGTAACACTGTCGTTTTTTTTTCGGGTCGAAATTTTGAGTTTCCATATCTCAGCTCTGGAAGGGTCTAGAGCCTCCATTTTTGCGCTCAGGTCACAGTCTCGCGGCCCTCTATCATAATCCAGAGTTTTGAGAAGATTGGAGAAACTTGATTTTTCGCCCGAAAACGGAAAAAACGTAAGGGGTAACACTGTCGTTTTTTTTTCGGGTCGAAATTTTGAGTTTCCATATCTCAGCTCTGGAAGGGTCTAGAGCCTCCATTTTTGCGCTCAGGTCACAGTCTCGCGGCCCTCTATCATAATCCAGAGTTTTGAGAAGATTGGAGAAACTTGATTTTTCGCCCGAAAACGGAAAAAAACGTAAGGGGTAACACTGTCGGTTTTTTTTCGGGTCGAAATTTTGAGTTTCCATATCTCAGCTCTGGAAGGGTCTAGAGCCTCCATTTTTGCGCTCAGGTCACAGTCTCGCGGCCCTCTATCATAATCCAGAGTTTTGAGAAGATTGGAGAAACTTGATTTTTCGCCCGAAAACGGAAAAAAACGTAAGGGGTAACACTGTCGTTTTTTTTTCGGGTCGAAATTTTGAGTTTCCATATCTCAGCTCTGGAAGGGTCTAGAGCCTCCATTTTTGCGCTCAGGTCACAGTCTCGCGGCCCTCTATCATAATCCAGAGTTTTGAGAAGATTGGAGAAACTTGATTTTTCGCCCGAAAACGGAAAAAAACGTAAGGGGTAACACTGTCGTTTTTTTTTTCGGGTCGAAATTTTGAGTTTCCATATCTCAGCTCTGGAAGGGTCTAGAGCCTCCATTTTTGCGCTCAGGTCACAGTCTCGCGGCCCTCTATCATAATCCAGGGTTTTGAGAAGATTGGAGAAACTTAATTTTTCGCCCGAAAACGGAAAAAAACGTAAGGGGTAACACTGTCGTTTTTTTTTTTTCGGGTCGAAATTTTGAGTTTCCATATCTCAGCTCTGGAAGGGTCTAGAGCCTCCATTTTTGCGCTCAGGTCACAGTCTCGCGGCCCTCTATCATAATCCAGAGTTTTGAGAAGATTGGAGAAACTTGATTTTTCGCCCGAAAACTGAAAAAAACGTAAGGGGTAACACTGTCGTTTTTTTTTCGGGTCGAAATTTTGAGTTTCCATATCTCAGCTCTGGAAGGGTCTAGAGCCTCCATTTTTGCGCTCAGGTCACAGTCTCGCGGCCCTCTATCATAATCCAGAGTTTTGAGAAGATTGGAGAAACTTGATTTTTCGCCCGAAAACGGAAAAAACGTAAGGGGTAACACTGTCGTTTTTTTTTCGGGTCGAAATTTTGAGTTTCCATATCTCAGCTCTGGAAGGGTCTAGAGCCTCCATTTTTGCGCTCAGGTCACAGTCTCGCGGCCCTCTATCATAATCCAGAGTTTTGAGAAGATTGGAGAAACTTGATTTTTCGCCCGAAAACGGAAAAAAACGTAAGGGGTAACACTGTCGGTTTTTTTTCGGGTCGAAATTTTGAGTTTCCATATCTCAGCTCTGGAAGGGTCTAGAGCCTCCATTTTTGCGCTCAGGTCACAGTCTCGCGGCCCTCTATCATAATCCAGAGTTTTGAGAAGATTGGAGAAACTTGATTTTTCGCCCGAAAACGGAAAAAAACGTAAGGGGTAACACTGTCGTTTTTTTTTCGGGTCGAAATTTTGAGTTTCCATATCTCAGCTCTGGAAGGGTCTAGAGCCTCCATTTTTGCGCTCAGGTCACAGTCTCGCGGCCCTCTATCATAATCCAGAGTTTTGAGAAGATTGGAGAAACTTGATTTTTCGCCCGAAAACGGAAAAAAACGTAAGGGGTAACACTGTCGTTTTTTTTTTCGGGTCGAAATTTTGAGTTTCCATATCTCAGCTCTGGAAGGGTCTAGAGCCTCCATTTTTGCGCTCAGGTCACAGTCTCGCGGCCCTCTATCATAATCCAGGGTTTTGAGAAGATTGGAGAAACTTAATTTTTCGCCCGAAAACGGAAAAAAACGTAAGGGGTAACACTGTCGTTTTTTTTTTTTCGGGTCGAAATTTTGAGTTTCCATATCTCAGCTCTGGAAGGGTCTAGAGCCTCCATTTTTGCGCTCAGGTCAAAGTCTCGCGGCCCTCTATCATAATCCAGAGTTTTGAGAAGATTGGAGAAACTTGATTTTTCGCCCGAAAACGGAAAAAAACGTAAGGGGTAACACTGTCGTTTTTTTTTCGGGTCGAAATTTTGAGTTTCCATATCTCAGCTCTGGAAGGGTCTAGAGCCTCCATTTTTGAGCTCAGGTCAAAGTCTCGCGGCCCTCTATCATAATCCAGAGTTTTGAGAAGATTGGAGAAACTTGATTTTTCGCCCGAAAACGGAAAAAACGTAAGGGGTAACACTGTACTTTTTTTTCCGGGTCGAAATTTTGAGTTTCCATATCTCAGCTCTGGAAGGGTCTAGAGCCTCCATTTTTGCGCTCAGGTCAAAGTCTCGCGGCCCTCTATCATAATCCAGAGTTTTGAGAAGATTGGAGAAACTTGATTTTTCGCCCGAAAACGGAAAAAAACGTAAGGGGTAACACTGTCGTTTTTTTTTCGGGTCGAAATTTTGAGTTTCCATATCTCAGCTCTGGAAGGGTCTAGAGCCTCCATTTTTGCGCTCAGGTCACAGTCTCGCGGCCCTCTATCATAATCCAGAGTTTTGAGAAGATTGGAGAAACTTGATTTTTCGCCCGAAAACGGAAAAAAACGTAAGGGGTAACACTGTTGTTGTTTTTTTCGGGTCGAAATTTTGAGTTTCCATATCTCAGCTCTGGAAGTGTCTAGAGCCTCCATTTTTGCGCTCAGGTCACAGTCTCGCGGCCCTCTATCATAATCCAGAGTTTTGAGAAGATTGGAGAAACTTGATTTTTCGCCCGAAAACGGAAAAAAAACGTAAGGGGTAACACTGTCGTTTTTTTTTTCGGGTCGAAATTTTGAGTTTCCATATCTCAGCTCTGGAAGGGTCTAGAGCCTCCATTTTTGCGCTCAGGTCACAGTCTCGCGGCCCTCTATCATAATCCAGAGTTTTGAGAAGATTGGAGAAACTTGATTTTTCGCCCGAAAACGGAAAAAAAACGTAAGGGGTAACACTGTCGTTTTTTTTTTCGGGTCGAAATTTTGAGTTTCCATATCTCAGCTCTGGAAGGGTCTAGAGCCTCCATTTTTGCGCTCAGGTCACAGTCTCGCGGCCCTCTATCATAATCCAGAGTTTTGAGAAGATTAGAGAAACTTGATTTTTCGCCCGAAAACGGAAAAAAACGTAAGGGGTAACACTGTCGTTTTTTTTTCGGGTAGAAATTTTGAGTTTCCATATCTCAGCTCTGGAAGGGTCTAGAGCCTCCATTTTTGCGCTCAGGTCACAGTCTCGCGGCCCTCTATCATAATCCAGAGTTTTGAGAAGATTGGAGAAACTTGATTTTTCGCCCGAAAATGAAAAAAAACGTAAGGGGTAACACTGTCGTTTTTTTTTTTCGGGTCGAAATTTTGAGTTTCCATATCTCAGCTCTGGAAGGGTCTAGAGCCTCCATTTTTGCGCTCAGGTCACAGTCTCGCGGCCCTCTATCATAATCCAGAGTTTTGAGAAGATTGGAGAAACTTGATTTTTCGCCCGAAAACGGAAAAAAACGTAAGGGGTAACACTGTCGTTTTTTTTTTTCGGGTCGAAATTTTGAGTTTCCATATCTCAGCTCTGGAAGGGTCTAGAGCCTCCATTTTTGCGCTCAGGTCACAGTCTCGCGGCCCTCTATCATAATCCAGAGTTTTGAGAAGATTGGAGAAACTTGATTTTTCGCCCGAAAACGGAAAAAAACGTAAGGGGTAACACTGTCGTTTTTTTTTTCGGGTCGAAATTTTGAGTTTCCATATCTCAGCTCTGGAAGGGTCTAGAGCCTCCATTTTTGCGCTCAGGTCAAAGTCTCGTGGCCCTCTATCATAATCCAGAGTTTTGAGAAGATTGGATAAACTTGATTTTTCGCCCGAAAACGGAAAAAAACGTAAGGGGTAACACTGTCGTTTTTTTTTCGGGTCGAAATTTTGAGTTTCCATATCTCAGCTCTGGAAGGGTCTAGAGCCTCCATTTTTGCGCTCAGGTCACAGTCTCGCGGCCCTCTATCATAATCCAGAGTTTTGAGAAGATTGGAGAAACTTGATTTTTCGCCCGAAAACGGAAAAAAACGTAAGGGGTAACACTGTCGTTTTTTTTTCGGGTCGAAATTTTGAGTTTCCATATCTCAGCTCTGGAAGGGTCTAGAGCCTCCATTTTTGCGCTCAGGTCAAAGTCTCGTGACCCTCTATCATAATCCAGAGTTTTGAGAAGATTGGAGAAACTTGATTTTTCGCCCGAAAACGGAAAAAAACGTAAGGGGTAACTGTCGTTTTTTTTTTCGGGTCGAAATTTTGAGTTTCCATATCTCAACTCTGGAAGTGTCTAGAGCCTCCATTTTTGCGCTCAGGTCACAGTCTCGCGGACCTCTATCATAATCCAGAGTTTTGAGAAGATTGGAGAAAGTTGATTTTTCGCCCGAAAACGGAAAAAAACGTAAGGGGTAACACTGTCGTTTTTTTTTCGGGTCGAAATTTTGAGTTTCCATATCTCAGCTCTGGAAGTGTCTAGAGCCTCCATTTTTGCGCTCAGGTCACAGTCTCGCGGCCCTCTATCATAATCCAGAGTTTTGAGAAGATTGGAGAAACTTGATTTTTCGCCCGAAAACGGAAAAAAACGTAAGGCGTAACACTGTCGTTTTTTTTTCGGGTCGAAATTTTGAGTTTCCATATCTCAGCTCTGGAAGGGTCTAGAGCCTCCATTTTTGCGCTCAGGTCACAGTCTCGCGGCCCTCTATCATAATCCAGAGTTTTGAGAAGATTGGAGAAACTTGATTTTTCGCCCGAAAACGGAAAAAAACGTAAGGGGTAACACTGTCGTTTTTTTTTCGGGTCGAAATTTTGAGTTTCCATATCTCAGCTCAGGAAGGGTCTAGAGCCTCCATTTTTGCGCTCAGGTCACAGTCTCGCGGCCCTCTATCATAATCCAGAGTTTTGAGAAGATTGGAGAAACTTGATTTTTCGCCCGAAAACGGAAAAAAACGTAAGGGGTAACACTGTCGTTTTTTTTTTCGGGTCGAAATTTTGAGTTTCCATATCTCAGCTCTGGAAGGGTCTAGAGCCTCCATTTTTGCGCTCAGGTCACAGTCTCGCGGCCCTCTATCATAATCCAGAGTTTTGAGAAGATTGGAGAAACTTGATTTTTCGCCCGAAAACGGAAAAAACGTAAGGGGTAACACTGTCGTTTTTTTTTCGGGTCGAAATTTTGAGTTTCCATATCTCAGCTCTGGAAGGGTCTAGAGCCTCCATTTTTGCGCTCAGGTCACAGTCTCGCGGCCCTCTATCATAATCCAGAGTTTTGAGAAGATTGGAGAAACTTGATTTTTCGCCCGAAAACGGAAAAAAATGTAAGGGGTAACACTGTCGTTTTTTTTTCGGGTCGAAATTTTGAGTTTCCATATCTCAGCTCTGGAAGGGTCTAGAGCCTCCATTTTTGCGCTCAGGTCACAGTCTCGCGGCCCTCTATCATAATCCAGAGTTTTGAGAAGATTGGAGAAACTTGATTTTTCGCCCGAAAACGGAAAAAAAACGTAAGGGGTAACACTGTCGTTTTTTTTTTCGGGTCGAAATTTTGAGTTTCCATATCTCAGCTCTGGAAGGGTCTAGAGCCTCCATTTTTGCGCTCAGGTCACAGTCTCGCGGCCCTCTATCATAATCCAGAGTTTTGAGAAGATTGGAGAAACTTGATTTTTCGCCCGAAAACGGAAAAAAACGTAAGGGGTAACACTGTCGTTTTTTTTTCGGGTCGAAATTTTGAGTTTCCATATCTCAGCTCTGGAAGGGTCTAGAGCCTCCATTTTTGCGCTCAGGTCACAGTCTCGCGCCCTCTATCATAATCCAGAGTTTTGAGAAGATTGGAGAAACTTGATTTTTCGCCCGAAAACTGAAAAAAACGTAAGGGGTAACACTGTCGTTTTTTTTTCGGGTCGAAATTTTGAGTTTCCATATCTCAGCTCTGGAAGGGTCTAGAGCCTCCATTTTTGCGCTCAGGTCACAGTCTCGCGGCCCTCTATCATAATCCAGAGTTTTGAGAAGATTGGAGAAACTTGATTTTTCGCCCGAAAACGGAAAAAACGTAAGGGGTAACACTGTCGTTTTTTTTTCGGGTCGAAATTTTGAGTTTCCATATCTCAGCTCTGGAAGGGTCTAGAGCCTCCATTTTTGCGCTCAGGTCACAGTCTCGCGGCCCTCTATCATAATCCAGAGTTTTGAGAAGATTGGAGAAACTTGATTTTTCGCCCGAAAACGGAAAAAAACGTAAGGGGTAACACTGTCGGTTTTTTTTCGGGTCGAAATTTTGAGTTTCCATATCTCAGCTCTGGAAGGGTCTAGAGCCTCCATTTTTGCGCTCAGGTCACAGTCTCGCGGCCCTCTATCATAATCCAGAGTTTTGAGAAGATTGGAGAAACTTGATTTTTCGCCCGAAAACGGAAAAAAACGTAAGGGGTAACACTGTCGTTTTTTTTTCGGGTCGAAATTTTGAGTTTCCATATCTCAGCTCTGGAAGGGTCTAGAGCCTCCATTTTTGCGCTCAGGTCACAGTCTCGCGGCCCTCTATCATAATCCAGAGTTTTGAGAAGATTGGAGAAACTTGATTTTTCGCCCGAAAACGGAAAAAAACGTAAGGGGTAACACTGTCGTTTTTTTTTTCGGGTCGAAATTTTGAGTTTCCATATCTCAGCTCTGGAAGGGTCTAGAGCCTCCATTTTTGCGCTCAGGTCACAGTCTCGCGGCCCTCTATCATAATCCAGGGTTTTGAGAAGATTGGAGAAACTTAATTTTTCGCCCGAAAACGGAAAAAAACGTAAGGGGTAACACTGTCGTTTTTTTTTTTCGGGTCGAAATTTTGAGTTTCCATATCTCAGCTCTGGAAGGGTCTAGAGCCTCCATTTTTGCGCTCAGGTCAAAGTCTCGCGGCCCTCTATCATAATCCAGAGTTTTGAGAAGATTGGAGAAACTTGATTTTTCGCCCGAAAACGGAAAAAAACGTAAGGGGTAACACTGTCGTTTTTTTTTCGGGTCGAAATTTTGAGTTTCCATATCTCAGCTCTGGAAGGGTCTAGAGCCTCCATTTTTGAGCTCAGGTCAAAGTCTCGCGGCCCTCTATCATAATCCAGAGTTTTGAGAAGATTGGAGAAACTTGATTTTTCGCCCGAAAACGGAAAAAACGTAAGGGGTAACACTGTACTTTTTTTTCCGGGTCGAAATTTTGAGTTTCCATATCTCAGCTCTGGAAGGGTCTAGAGCCTCCATTTTTGCGCTCAGGTCAAAGTCTCGCGGCCCTCTATCTTAATCCAGAGTTTTGAGAAGATTGGAGAAACTTGATTTTTCGCCCGAAAACGGAAAAAAACGTAAGGGGTAACACTGTCGTTTTTTTTTCGGGTCGAAATTTTGAGTTTCCATATCTCAGCTCTGGAAGGGTCTAGAGCCTCCATTTTTGCGCTCAGGTCACAGTCTCGCGGCCCTCTATCATAATCCAGAGTTTTGAGAAGATTGGAGAAACTTGATTTTTCGCCCGAAAACGGAAAAAAACGTAAGGGGTAACACTGTTGTTGTTTTTTTCGGGTCGAAATTTTGAGTTTCCATATCTCAGCTCTGGAAGTGTCTAGAGCCTCCATTTTTGCGCTCAGGTCACAGTCTCGCGGCCCTCTATCATAATCCAGAGTTTTGAGAAGATTGGAGAAACTTGATTTTTCGCCCGAAAACGGAAAAAAAACGTAAGGGGTAACACTGTCGTTTTTTTTTTCGGGTCGAAATTTTGAGTTTCCATATCTCAGCTCTGGAAGGGTCTAGAGCCTCCATTTTTGCGCTCAGGTCACAGTCTCGCGGCCCTCTATCATAATCCAGAGTTTTGAGAAGATTGGAGAAACTTGATTTTTCGCCCGAAAACTGAAAAAAACGTAAGGGGTAACACTGTCGTTTTTTTTTCGGGTCGAAATTTTGAGTTTCCATATCTCAGCTCTGGAAGGGTCTAGAGCCTCCATTTTTGCGCTCAGGTCACAGTCTCGCGGCCCTCTATCATAATCCAGAGTTTTGAGAAGATTGGAGAAACTTGATTTTTCGCCCGAAAACGGAAAAAACGTAAGGGGTAACACTGTCGTTTTTTTTTCGGGTCGAAATTTTGAGTTTCCATATCTCAGCTCTGGAAGGGTCTAGAGCCTCCATTTTTGCGCTCAGGTCACAGTCTCGCGGCCCTCTATCATAATCCAGAGTTTTGAGAAGATTGGAGAAACTTGATTTTTCGCCCGAAAACGGAAAAAAACGTAAGGGGTAACACTGTCGGTTTTTTTTCGGGTCGAAATTTTGAGTTTCCATATCTCAGCTCTGGAAGGGTCTAGAGCCTCCATTTTTGCGCTCAGGTCACAGTCTCGCGGCCCTCTATCATAATCCAGAGTTTTGAGAAGATTGGAGAAACTTGATTTTTCGCCCGAAAACGGAAAAAAACGTAAGGGGTAACACTGTCGTTTTTTTTTCGGGTCGAAATTTTGAGTTTCCATATCTCAGCTCTGGAAGGGTCTAGAGCCTCCATTTTTGCGCTCAGGTCACAGTCTCGCGGCCCTCTATCATAATCCAGAGTTTTGAGAAGATTGGAGAAACTTGATTTTTCGCCCGAAAACGGAAAAAAACGTAAGGGGTAACACTGTCGTTTTTTTTTTCGGGTCGAAATTTTGAGTTTCCATATCTCAGCTCTGGAAGGGTCTAGAGCCTCCATTTTTGCGCTCAGGTCACAGTCTCGCGGCCCTCTATCATAATCCAGGGTTTTGAGAAGATTGGAGAAACTTAATTTTTCGCCCGAAAACGGAAAAAAACGTAAGGGGTAACACTGTCGTTTTTTTTTTTCGGGTCGAAATTTTGAGTTTCCATATCTCAGCTCTGGAAGGGTCTAGAGCCTCCATTTTTGCGCTCAGGTCAAAGTCTCGCGGCCCTCTATCATAATCCAGAGTTTTGAGAAGATTGGAGAAACTTGATTTTTCGCCCGAAAACGGAAAAAAACGTAAGGGGTAACACTGTCGTTTTTTTTTCGGGTCGAAATTTTGAGTTTCCATATCTCAGCTCTGGAAGGGTCTAGAGCCTCCATTTTTGAGCTCAGGTCAAAGTCTCGCGGCCCTCTATCATAATCCAGAGTTTTGAGAAGATTGGAGAAACTTGATTTTTCGCCCGAAAACGGAAAAAACGTAAGGGGTAACACTGTACTTTTTTTTCCGGGTCGAAATTTTGAGTTTCCATATCTCAGCTCTGGAAGGGTCTAGAGCCTCCATTTTTGCGCTCAGGTCAAAGTCTCGCGGCCCTCTATCATAATCCAGAGTTTTGAGAAGATTGGAGAAACTTGATTTTTCGCCCGAAAACGGAAAAAAACGTAAGGGGTAACACTGTCGTTTTTTTTTCGGGTCGAAATTTTGAGTTTCCATATCTCAGCTCTGGAAGGGTCTAGAGCCTCCATTTTTGCGCTCAGGTCACAGTCTCGCGGCCCTCTATCATAATCCAGAGTTTTGAGAAGATTGGAGAAACTTGATTTTTCGCCCGAAAACGGAAAAAAACGTAAGGGGTAACACTGTTGTTGTTTTTTTCGGGTCGAAATTTTGAGTTTCCATATCTCAGCTCTGGAAGTGTCTAGAGCCTCCATTTTTGCGCTCAGGTCACAGTCTCGCGGCCCTCTATCATAATCCAGAGTTTTGAGAAGATTGGAGAAACTTGATTTTTCGCCCGAAAACGGAAAAAAAACGTAAGGGGTAACACTGTCGTTTTTTTTTTCGGGTCGAAATTTTGAGTTTCCATATCTCAGCTCTGGAAGGGTCTAGAGCCTCCATTTTTGCGCTCAGGTCACAGTCTCGCGGCCCTCTATCATAATCCAGAGTTTTGAGAAGATTGGAGAAACTTGATTTTTCGCCCGAAAACGGAAAAAAAACGTAAGGGGTAACACTGTCGTTTTTTTTTTCGGGTCGAAATTTTGAGTTTCCATATCTCAGCTCTGGAAGGGTCTAGAGCCTCCATTTTTGCGCTCAGGTCACAGTCTCGCGGCCCTCTATCATAATCCAGAGTTTTGAGAAGATTAGAGAAACTTGATTTTTCGCCCGAAAACGGAAAAAAACGTAAGGGGTAACACTGTCGTTTTTTTTTCGGGTAGAAATTTTGAGTTTCCATATCTCAGCTCTGGAAGGGTCTAGAGCCTCCATTTTTGCGCTCAGGTCACAGTCTCGCGGCCCTCTATCATAATCCAGAGTTTTGAGAAGATTGGAGAAACTTGATTTTTCGCCCGAAAATGAAAAAAAACGTAAGGGGTAACACTGTCGTTTTTTTTTTCGGGTCGAAATTTTGAGTTTCCATATCTCAGCTCTGGAAGGGTCTAGAGCCTCCATTTTTGCGCTCAGGTCACAGTCTCGCGGCCCTCTATCATAATCCAGAGTTTTGAGAAGATTGGAGAAACTTGATTTTTCGCCCGAAAACGGAAAAAAACGTAAGGGGTAACACTGTCGTTTTTTTTTTCGGGTCGAAATTTTGAGTTTCTATATCTCAGCTCTGGAAGGGTCTAGAGCCTCCATTTTTGCGCTCAGGTCAAAGTCTCGCGGCCCTCTATCATAATCCAGAGTTTTGAGAAGATTGGAGAAACTTGATTTTTCGCCCGAAAACGGAAAAAAACGTAAGGGGTAACACTGTCGTTTTTTTTTTTGGGTCGAAATTTTGAGTTTTCATATCTCAGCTCTGGAAGGGTCTAGAGCCTCCATTTTTGCGCTCAGGTCACAGTCTCGCGGCCCTCTATCATAATCCAGAGTTTTGAGAAGATTGGAGAAACTTGATTTTTCGCCCGAAAACGGAAAAAAACGTAAGGGGTAACACTGTCGTTTTTTTTTCGGGTCGAAATTTTGAGTTTCCATATCTCAGCTCTGGAAGGGTCTAGAGCCTCCATTTTTGCGCTCAGGTCACAGTCTCGCGGCCCTCTATCATAATCCAGAGTTTTGAGAAGATTGGAGAAACTTGATTTTTCGCCCGAAAACGGAAAAAAACGTAAGGGGTAACACTGTTGTTTTTTTTCGGGTCGAAATTTTGAGTTTCCATATCTCAGCTCTGGAAGGGTCTAGAGCCTCCATTTTTGTGCTCAGGTCACAGTCTCGCGGGCCTCTATCATAATCCAGAGTTTTGAGAAGATTGGAGAAACTTGATTTTTCGCCCGAAAACGGAAAAAAACGTAAGGGGTAACACTGTCGTTTTTTTTTTCGGGTCGAAATTTTGAGTTTCCATATCTCAGGTCTGGAAGGGTCTAGAGCCTCCATTTTTGCGCTCAGGTCACAGTCTCGCGGCCCTCTATCATAATCCAGAGTTTTGAGAAGATTGGAGAAACTTGATTTTTCGCCCGAAAACTGAAAAAAACGTAAGGGGTAACACTGTCGTTTTTTTTTCGGGTCGAAATTTTGAGTTTCCATATCTCAGCTCTGGAAGTGTCTAGAGCCTCCATTTTTGTGCTCAGGTCACAGTCTCGCGGCCCTCTATCATAATCCAGAGTTTTGAGAAGATTGGAGAAACTTGATTTTTCGCCCGAAAACGGAAAAAAACGTAAGGGGTAACACTGTCGTTTTTTTTTTCGGGTCGAAATTTTGAGTTTCCATATCTCAGCTCTGGAAGGGTCTAGAGCCTCCATTTTTGCGCTCAGGTCACAGTCTCGCGGCCCTCTATCATAATCCAGAGTTTTGAGAAGATTGGAGAAACTTGATTTTTTGCCCGAAAATGGAAAAAAACGTAAGGGGTAACACTGTCGTTTTTTTTTCGGGTCGAAATTTTGAGTTTCCATATCTCAGCTCTGGAAGGGTCTAGAGCCTCCATTTTTGCGCTCAGGTCACAGTCTCGCGGCCCTCTATCATAATCCAGGGTTTTGAGAAGATTGGAGAAACTTGATTTTTCGCCCGAAAACTGAAAAAAACGTAAGGGGTAACACTGTCGTTTTTTTTTCGGGTCGAAATTTTGAGTTTCCATATCTCAGCTCTGGAAGGGTCTAGAGCCTCCATTTTTGCGCTCAGGTCACAGTCTCGCGGCCCTCTATCATAATCCAGAGTTTTGAGAAGATTGGAGAAACTTGATTTTTTGCCCGAAAATGGAAAAAAACGTAAGGGGTAACACTGTCGTTTTTTTTTCGGGTCGAAATTTTGAGTTTCCATATCTCAGCTCTGGAAGGGTCTAGAGCCTCCATTTTTGCGCTCAGGTCACAGTCTCGCGGCCCTCTATCATAATCCAGAGTTTTGAGAAGATTGGAGAAACTTGATTTTTCGCCCGAAAACGGAACAAAACGTAAGGGGTAACGCTGTCATTTTTTTTTCGGGTCGAAATTTTGAGTTTCCATATCTCAGCTCTGGAAGGGTCTAGAGCCTCCATTTTTGCGCTCAGGTCACAGTCTCGCGGCCCTCTATCATAATCCAGAGTTTTGAGAAGATTGGAGAAACTTGATTTTTCGCCCGAAAACGGAAAAAAAACGTAAGGGGTAACACTGTCGGGTTTTTTTCGGGTCGAAATTTTGAGTTTCCATATCTCAGCTCTGGAAGGGTCTAGAGACTCCATTTTTGCGCTCAGGTCAAAGTCTCGCGGCCCTCTATCATAATCCAGAGTTTTGAGAAGATTGGAGAAACTTGATTTTTCGCCCGAAAACGGAAAAAAACGTAAGGGGTAACACTGTTGTTTTTTTTCGGGTCGAAATTTTGAGTTTCCATATCTCAGCTCTGGAAGGGTCTAGAGCCTCCATTTTTGCGCTCAGGTCAAAGTCTCGCGGCCCTCTATCATAATCCAGAGTTTTGAGAAGATTGGAGAAACTTGATTTTTCGCCCGAAAACGGAAAAAAACGTAAGGGGTAACACTGTCGTTTTTTTTTTCGGGTCGAAATTTTGAGTTTCCATATCTCAGCTCTGGAAGGGTCTAGAGCCTCCATTTTTGCGCTCAGGTCACAGTCTCGCGGCCCTCTATCATAATCCAGAGTTTTGAGAAGATTGGAGAAACTTGATTTTTCGCCCGAAAACGGAAAAAAACGTAAGGGGTAACACTGTCGTTTTTTTTTCGGGTCGAAATTTTGAGTTTCCATATCTCAGCTCTGGAAGGGTCTAGAGCCTCCATTTTTGCGCTCAGGTCACAGTCTCGCGGCCCTCTATCATAATCCAGAGTTTTGAGAAGATTGGAGAAACTTGATTTTTCGCCCGAAAACTGAAAAAAACGTAAGGGGTAACACTGTCGTTTTTTTTTCGGGTCGAAATTTTGAGTTTCCATATCTCAGCTCTGGAAGGGTCTAGAGCCTCCATTTTTGCGCTCAGGTCACAGTCTCGCGGCCCTCTATCATAATCCAGAGTTTTGAGAAGATTGGAGAAACTTGATTTTTCGCCCGAAAACTGAAAAAAACGTAAGGGGTAACACTGTCGTTTTTTTTTCGGGTCGAAATTTTGAGTTTCCATATCTCAGCTCTGGAAGGGTCTAGAGCCTCCATTTTTGCGCTCAGGTCAAAGTCTCGCGGCCCTCTATCATAATCCAGAGTTTTGAGAAGATTGGAGAAACTTGATTTTTCGCCCGAAAACTGAAAAAAACGTAAGGGGTAACACTGTCGTTTTTTTTTCGGGTCGAAATTTTGAGTTTCCATATCTCAGCTCTGGAAGGGTCTAGAGCCTCCATTTTTGCGCTCAGGTCAAAGTCTCGCGGCCCTCTATCATAATCCAGAGTTTTGAGAAGATTGGAGAAACTTGATTTTTCGCCCGAAAACGGAAAAAAACGCAAGGGGTAACACTGTCGTTTTTTTTTCGGGTCGAAATTTTGAGTTTCCATATCTCAGCTCTGGAAGGGTCTAGAGCCTCCATTTTTGCGCTCAGGTCACAGTCTCGCGGCCCTCTATCATAATCCAGAGTTTTGAGAAGATTGGAGAAACTTGATTTTTCGCCCGAAAACGGAAAAAAACGTAAGGGGTAACACTGTCGTTTTTTTTTTCGGGTCGAAATTTTGAGTTTCCATATCTCAGCTCTGGAAGGGTCTAGAGCCTCCATTTTTGCGCTCAGGTCACAGTCTCGCGGCCCTCTATCATAATCCAGAGTTTTGAGAAGATTAGAGAAACTTGATTTTTCGCCCGAAAACTGAAAAAAACGTAAGGGGTAACACTGTCGTTTTTTTTTCGGGTCGAAATTTTGAGTTTCCATATCTCAGCTCTGGAAGGGTCTAGAGCCTCCATTTTTGCGCTCAGGTCACAGTCTCACGGCCCTCTATCATAATCCAGAGTTTTGAGAAGATTGGAGAAACTTGATTTTTCGCCCGAAAATGAAAAAAAACGTAAGGGGTAACACTGTCGTTTTTTTTTTCGGGTCGAAATTTTGAGTTTCCATATCTCAGCTCTGGAAGGGTCTAGAGCCTCCATTTTTGCGCTCAGGTCACAGTCTCGCGGCCCTCTATCATAATCCAGAGTTTTGAGAAGATTGGAGAAACTTGATTTTTCGCCCGAAAACGGAAAAAAACGTAAGGGGTAACACTGTCGTTTTTTTTTTCGGGTCGAAATTTTGAGTTTCCATATCTCAGCTCTGGAAGGGTCTAGAGCCTCCATTTTTGCGCTCAGGTCAAAGTCTCGCGGCCCTCTATCATAATCCAGAGTTTTGAGAAGATTGGAGAAACTTGATTTTTCGCCCGAAAACGGAAAAAAACGTAAGGGGTAACACTGTCGTTTTTTTTTTTGGGTCGAAATTTTGAGTTTTCATATCTCAGCTCTGGAAGGGTCTAGAGCCTCCATTTTTGAGCTCAGGTCACAGTCTCGCGGCCCTCTATCATAATCCAGAGTTTTGAGAAGATTGGAGAAACTTGATTTTTCGCCCGAAAACGGAAAAAAACGTAAGGGGTAACACTGTCGTTTTTTTTTTCGGGTCGAAATTTTGAGTTTCCATATCTCAGCTCTGGAAGGGTCTAGAGCCTCCATTTTTGCGCTCAGGTCACAGTCTCGCGGCCCTCTATCATAATCCAGAGTTTTGAGAAGATTGGAGAAACTTGATTTTTCGCCCGAAAATGGAAAAAAACGTAAGGGGTAACACTGTCGTTTTTTTTTCGGGTCGAAATTTTGAGTTTCCATATCTCAGCTCTGGAAGGGTCTAGAGCCTCCATTTTTGCGCTCAGGTCACAGTCTCGCGGCCCTCTATCATAATCCAGAGTTTTGAGAAGATTGGAGAAACTTGATTTTTCGCCCGAAAACGGAAAAAAACGTAAGGGGTAACACTGTCGTTTTTTTTTCGGGTCGAAATTTTGAGTTTCCATATCTCAGCTCTTGAAGGGTCTAGAGCCTCCATTTTTGCGCTCAGGTCAAAGTCTCGTGACCCTCTATCATAATCCAGAGTTTTGAGAAGATTGGAGAAACTTGATTTTTCGCCCGAAAACGGAAAAAAACGTAAGGGGTAACACTGTCGTTTTTTTTTTCGGGTCGAAATTTTGAGTTTCCATATCTCAGCTCTGGAAGTGTCTAGAGCCTCCATTTTTGCGCTCAGGTCACAGTCTCGCGGACCTCTATCATAATCCAGAGTTTTGAGAAGATTGGAGAAAGTTGATTTTTCGCCCGAAAACGGAAAAAAACGTAAGGGGTAACACTGTCGTTTTTTTTTTCGGGTCGAAATTTTGAGTTTCCATATCTCAGCTCTGGAAGTGTCTAGAGCCTCCATTTTTGCGCTCAGGTCACAGTCTCGCGGCCCTCTATCATAATCCAGAGTTTTGAGAAGATTGGAGAAACTTGATTTTTCGCCCGAAAACGGAAAAAAACGTAAGGCGTAACACTGTCGTTTTTTTTTCGGGTCGAAATTTTGAGTTTCCATATCTCAGCTCTGGAAGGGTCTAGAGCCTCCATTTTTGCGCTCAGGTCACAGTCTCGCGGCCCTCTATCATAATCCAGAGTTTTGAGAAGATTGGAGAAACTTGATTTTTCGCCCGAAAACGGAAAAAAACGTAAGGGGTAACACTGTCGTTTTTTTTTCGGGTCGAAATTTTGAGTTTCCATATCTCAGCTCAGGAAGGGTCTAGAGCCTCCATTTTTGCGCTCAGGTCACAGTCTCGCGGCCCTCTATCATAATCCAGAGTTTTGAGAAGATTGGAGAAACTTGATTTTTCGCCCGAAAACGGAAAAAAACGTAAGGGGTAACACTGTCGTTTTTTTTTTCCGGGTCGAAATTTTGAGTTTCCATATCTCAGCTCTGGAAGGGTCTAGAGCCTCCATTTTTGCGCTCAGGTCACAGTCTCGCGGCCCTCTATCATAATCCAGAGTTTTGAGAAGATTGGAGAAACTTGATTTTTCGCCCAAAAAACGGAAAAAAACGTAAGGGGTAACACTGTCGTTTTTTTTTTCGGGTCGAAATTTTGAGTTTCCATATCTCAGCTCTGGAAGGGTCTAGAGCCTCCATTTTTGCGCTCAGGTCACAGTCTCGCGGCCCTCTATCATAATCCAGAGTTTTGAGAAGATTGGAGAAACTTGATTTTTCGCCCGAAAACGGAAAAAACGTAAGGGGTAACACTGTCGTTTTTTTTTTCGGGTCGAAATTTTGAGTTTCCATATCTCAGCTCTGGAAGGGTCTAGAGCCTCCATTTTTGCGCTCAGGTCACAGTCTCGCGGCCCTCTATCATAATCCAGAGTTTTGAGAAGATTGGAGAAACTTGATTTTTCGCCCGAAAACGGAAAAAAATGTAAGGGGTAACACTGTCGTTTTTTTTTCGGGTCGAAATTTTGAGTTTCCATATCTCAGCTCTGGAAGGGTCTAGAGCCTCCATTTTTGCGCTCAGGTCACAGTCTCGCGGCCCTCTATCATAATCCAGAGTTTTGAGAAGATTGGAGAAACTTGATTTTTCGCCCGAAAACGGAAAAAAAACGTAAGGGGTAACACTGTCGTTTTTTTTTCGGGTCGAAATTTTGAGTTTCCATATCTCAGCTCTGGAAGGGTCTAGAGCCTCCATTTTTGCGCTCAGGTCACAGTCTCGCGGCCCTCTATCATAATCCAGAGTTTTGAGAAGATTGGAGAAACTTGATTTTTCGCCCGAAAACGGAAAAAAACGTAAGGGGTAACACTGTCGTTTTTTTTTCGGGTCGAAATTTTGAGTTTCCATATCTCAGCTCTGGAAGGGTCTAGAGCCTCCATTTTTGAGCTCAGGTCAAAGTCTCGCGGCCCTCTATCATAATCCAGAGTTTTGAGAAGATTGGAGAAACTTGATTTTTCGCCCGAAAACGGAAAAAACGTAAGGGGTAACACTGTACTTTTTTTTCCGGGTCGAAATTTTGAGTTTCCATATCTCAGCTCTGGAAGGGTCTAGAGCCTCCATTTTTGCGCTCAGGTCAAAGTCTCGCGGCCCTCTATCATAATCCAGAGTTTTGAGAAGATTGGAGAAACTTGATTTTTCGCCCGAAAACGGAAAAAAACGTAAGGGGTAACACTGTCGTTTTTTTTTCGGGTCGAAATTTTGAGTTTCCATATCTCAGCTCTGGAAGGGTCTAGAGCCTCCATTTTTGCGCTCAGGTCACAGTCTCGCGGCCCTCTATCATAATCCAGAGTTTTGAGAAGATTGGAGAAACTTGATTTTTCGCCCGAAAACGGAAAAAAACGTAAGGGGTAACACTGTTGTTGTTTTTTTCGGGTCGAAATTTTGAGTTTCCATATCTCAGCTCTGGAAGTGTCTAGAGCCTCCATTTTTGCGCTCAGGTCACAGTCTCGCGGCCCTCTATCATAATCCAGAGTTTTGAGAAGATTGGAGAAACTTGATTTTTCGCCCGAAAACGGAAAAAAAACGTAAGGGGTAACACTGTCGTTTTTTTTTTCGGGTCGAAATTTTGAGTTTCCATATCTCAGCTCTGGAAGGGTCTAGAGCCTCCATTTTTGCGCTCAGGTCACAGTCTCGCGGCCCTCTATCATAATCCAGAGTTTTGAGAAGATTGGAGAAACTTGATTTTTCGCCCGAAAACGGAAAAAAAACGTAAGGGGTAACACTGTCGTTTTTTTTTTCGGGTCGAAATTTTGAGTTTCCATATCTCAGCTCTGGAAGGGTCTAGAGCCTCCATTTTTGCGCTCAGGTCACAGTCTCGCGGCCCTCTATCATAATCCAGAGTTTTGAGAAGATTAGAGAAACTTGATTTTTCGCCCGAAAACGGAAAAAAACGTAAGGGGTAACACTGTCGTTTTTTTTTCGGGTAGAAATTTTGAGTTTCCATATCTCAGCTCTGGAAGGGTCTAGAGCCTCCATTTTTGCGCTCAGGTCACAGTCTCGCGGCCCTCTATCATAATCCAGAGTTTTGAGAAGATTGGAGAAACTTGATTTTTCGCCCGAAAATGAAAAAAAACGTAAGGGGTAACACTGTCGTTTTTTTTTTCGGGTCGAAATTTTGAGTTTCCATATCTCAGCTCTGGAAGGGTCTAGAGCCTCCATTTTTGCGCTCAGGTCACAGTCTCGCGGCCCTCTATCATAATCCAGAGTTTTGAGAAGATTGGAGAAACTTGATTTTTCGCCCGAAAACGGAAAAAAACGTAAGGGGTAACACTGTCGTTTTTTTTTTCGGGTCGAAATTTTGAGTTTCTATATCTCAGCTCTGGAAGGGTCTAGAGCCTCCATTTTTGCGCTCAGGTCAAAGTCTCGCGGCCCTCTATCATAATCCAGAGTTTTGAGAAGATTGGAGAAACTTGATTTTTCGCCCGAAAACGGAAAAAAACGTAAGGGGTAACACTGTCGTTTTTTTTTTTGGGTCGAAATTTTGAGTTTTCATATCTCAGCTCTGGAAGGGTCTAGAGCCTCCATTTTTGCGCTCAGGTCACAGTCTCGCGGCCCTCTATCATAATCCAGAGTTTTGAGAAGATTGGAGAAACTTGATTTTTCGCCCGAAAACGGAAAAAAACGTAAGGGGTAACACTGTCGTTTTTTTTTCGGGTCGAAATTTTGAGTTTCCATATCTCAGCTCTGGAAGGGTCTAGAGCCTCCATTTTTGCGCTCAGGTCACAGTCTCGCGGCCCTCTATCATAATCCAGAGTTTTGAGAAGATTGGAGAAACTTGATTTTTCGCCCGAAAACGGAAAAAAACGTAAGGGGTAACACTGTCGTTTTTTTTCGGGTCGAAATTTTGAGTTTCCATATCTCAGCTCTGGAAGGGTCTAGAGCCTCCATTTTTGTGCTCAGGTCACAGTCTCGCGGGCCTCTATCATAATCCAGAGTTTTGAGAAGATTGGAGAAACTTGATTTTTCGCCCGAAAACGGAAAAAAACGTAAGGGGTAACACTGTCGTTTTTTTTTTCGGGTCGAAATTTTGAGTTTCCATATCTCAGGTCTGGAAGGGTCTAGAGCCTCCATTTTTGCGCTCAGGTCACAGTCTCGCGGCCCTCTATCATAATCCAGAGTTTTGAGAAGATTGGAGAAACTTGATTTTTCGCCCGAAAACTGAAAAAAACGTAAGGGGTAACACTGTCGTTTTTTTTTCGGGTCGAAATTTTGAGTTTCCATATCTCAGCTCTGGAAGTGTCTAGAGCCTCCATTTTTGTGCTCAGGTCACAGTCTCGCGGCCCTCTATCATAATCCAGAGTTTTGAGAAGATTGGAGAAACTTGATTTTTCGCCCGAAAACGGAAAAAAACGTAAGGGGTAACACTGTCGTTTTTTTTTTCGGGTCGAAATTTTGAGTTTCCATATCTCAGCTCTGGAAGGGTCTAGAGCCTCCATTTTTGCGCTCAGGTCACAGTCTCGCGGCCCTCTATCATAATCCAGAGTTTTGAGAAGATTGGAGAAACTTGATTTTTTGCCCGAAAATGGAAAAAAACGTAAGGGGTAACACTGTCGTTTTTTTTTCGGGTCGAAATTTTGAGTTTCCATATCTCAGCTCTGGAAGGGTCTAGAGCCTCCATTTTTGCGCTCAGGTCACAGTCTCGCGGCCCTCTATCATAATCCAGGGTTTTGAGAAGATTGGAGAAACTTGATTTTTCGCCCGAAAACTGAAAAAAACGTAAGGGGTAACACTGTCGTTTTTTTTTCGGGTCGAAATTTTGAGTTTCCATATCTCAGCTCTGGAAGGGTCTAGAGCCTCCATTTTTGCGCTCAGGTCACAGTCTCGCGACCCTCTATCATAATCCAGAGTTTTGAGAAGATTGGAGAAACTTGATTTTTTGCCCGAAAATGGAAAAAAACGTAAGGGGTAACATTGTCGTTTTTTTTTCGGGTCGAAATTTTGAGTTTCCATATCTCAGCTCTGGAAGGGTCTAGAGCCTCCATTTTTGCGCTCAGGTCACAGTCTCGCGGCCCTCTATCATAATCCAGAGTTTTGAGAAGATTGGAGAAACTTGATTTTTCGCCCGAAAACGGAACAAAACGTAAGGGGTAACGCTGTCATTTTTTTTTCGGGTCGAAATTTTGAGTTTCCATATCTCAGCTCTGGAAGGGTCTAGAGCCTCCATTTTTGCGCTCAGGTCACAGTCTCGCGGCCCTCTATCATAATCCAGAGTTTTGAGAAGATTGGAGAAACTTGATTTTTCGCCCGAAAACGGAAAAAAAACGTAAGGGGTAACACTGTCGGGTTTTTTTCGGGTCGAAATTTTGAGTTTCCATATCTCAGCTCTGGAAGGGTCTAGAGACTCCATTTTTGCGCTCAGGTCAAAGTCTCGCGGCCCTCTATCATAATCCAGAGTTTTGAGAAGATTGGAGAAACTTGATTTTTCGCCCGAAAACGGAAAAAAACGTAAGGGGTAACACTGTTGTTTTTTTTCGGGTCGAAATTTTGAGTTTCCATATCTCAGCTCTGGAAGGGTCTAGAGCCTCCATTTTTGCGCTCAGGTCAAAGTCTCGCGGCCCTCTATCATAATCCAGAGTTTTGAGAAGATTGGAGAAACTTGATTTTTCGCCCGAAAACGGAAAAAAACGTAAGGGGTAACACTGTCGTTTTTTTTTTCGGGTCGAAATTTTGAGTTTCCATATCTCAGCTCTGGAAGGGTCTAGAGCCTCCATTTTTGCGCTCAGGTCACAGTCTCGCGGCCCTCTATCATAATCCAGAGTTTTGAGAAGATTGGAGAAACTTGATTTTTCGCCCGAAAACGGAAAAAAACGTAAGGGGTAACACTGTCGTTTTTTTTTCGGGTCGAAATTTTGAGTTTCCATATCTCAGCTCTGGAAGGGTCTAGAGCCTCCATTTTTGCGCTCAGGTCACAGTCTCGCGGCCCTCTATCATAATCCAGAGTTTTGAGAAGATTGGAGAAACTTGATTTTTCGCCCGAAAACTGAAAAAAACGTAAGGGGTAACACTGTCGTTTTTTTTTCGGGTCGAAATTTTGAGTTTCCATATCTCAGCTCTGGAAGGGTCTAGAGCCTCCATTTTTGCGCTCAGGTCACAGTCTCGCGGCCCTCTATCATAATCCAGAGTTTTGAGAAGATTGGAGAAACTTGATTTTTCGCCCGAAAACTGAAAAAAACGTAAGGGGTAACACTGTCGTTTTTTTTTCGGGTCGAAATTTTGAGTTTCCATATCTCAGCTCTGGAAGGGTCTAGAGCCTCCATTTTTGCGCTCAGGTCAAAGTCTCGCGGCCCTCTATCATAATCCAGAGTTTTGAGAAGATTGGAGAAACTTGATTTTTCGCCCGAAAACTGAAAAAAACGTAAGGGGTAACACTGTCGTTTTTTTTTCGGGTCGAAATTTTGAGTTTCCATATCTCAGCTCTGGAAGGGTCTAGAGCCTCCATTTTTGCGCTCAGGTCAAAGTCTCGCGGCCCTCTATCATAATCCAGAGTTTTGAGAAGATTGGAGAAACTTGATTTTTCGCCCGAAAACGGAAAAAAACGTAAGGGGTAACACTGTCGTTTTTTTTTCGGGTCGAAATTTTGAGTTTCCATATCTCAGCTCTGGAAGGGTCTAGAGCCTCCATTTTTGCGCTCAGGTCACAGTCTCGCGGCCCTCTATCATAATCCAGAGTTTTGAGAAGATTGGAGAAACTTGATTTTTCGCCCGAAAACGGAAAAAAACGTAAGGGGTAACACTGTCGTTTTTTTTTTCGGGTCGAAATTTTGAGTTTCCATATCTCAGCTCTGGAAGGGTCTAGAGCCTCCATTTTTGCGCTCAGGTCACAGTCTCGCGGCCCTCTATCATAATCCAGAGTTTTGAGAAGATTAGAGAAACTTGATTTTTCGCCCGAAAACTGAAAAAAACGTAAGGGGTAACACTGTCGTTTTTTTTTCGGGTCGAAATTTTGAGTTTCCATATCTCAGCTCTGGAAGGGTCTAGAGCCTCCATTTTTGCGCTCAGGTCACAGTCTCACGGCCCTCTATCATAATCCAGAGTTTTGAGAAGATTGGAGAAACTTGATTTTTCGCCCGAAAATGAAAAAAAACGTAAGGGGTAACACTGTCGTTTTTTTTTTCGGGTCGAAATTTTGAGTTTCCATATCTCAGCTCTGGAAGGGTCTAGAGCCTCCATTTTTGCGCTCAGGTCACAGTCTCGCGGCCCTCTATCATAATCCAGAGTTTTGAGAAGATTGGAGAAACTTGATTTTTCGCCCGAAAACGGAAAAAAACGTAAGGGGTAACACTGTCGTTTTTTTTTTCGGGTCGAAATTTTGAGTTTCCATATCTCAGCTCTGGAAGGGTCTAGAGCCTCCATTTTTGCGCTCAGGTCAAAGTCTCGCGGCCCTCTATCATAATCCAGAGTTTTGAGAAGATTGGAGAAACTTGATTTTTCGCCCGAAAACGGAAAAAAACGTAAGGGGTAACACTGTCGTTTTTTTTTTTGGGTCGAAATTTTGAGTTTTCATATCTCAGCTCTGGAAGGGTCTAGAGCCTCCATTTTTGAGCTCAGGTCACAGTCTCGCGGCCCTCTATCATAATCCAGAGTTTTGAGAAGATTGGAGAAACTTGATTTTTCGCCCGAAAACGGAAAAAAACGTAAGGGGTAACACTGTCGTTTTTTTTTTCGGGTCGAAATTTTGAGTTTCCATATCTCAGCTCTGGAAGGGTCTAGAGCCTCCATTTTTGCGCTCAGGTCACAGTCTCGCGGCCCTCTATCATAATCCAGAGTTTTGAGAAGATTGGAGAAACTTAATTTTTCGCCCGAAAACGGAAAAAAACGTAAGGGGTAACACTGTCGTTTTTTTTTTTCGGGTCGAAATTTTGAGTTTCCATATCTCAGCTCTGGAAGGGTCTAGAGCCTCCATTTTTGCGCTCAGGTCAAAGTCTCGCGGCCCTCTATCATAATCCAGAGTTTTGAGAAGATTGGAGAAACTTGATTTTTCGCCCGAAAACGGAAAAAAACGTAAGGGGTAACACTGTCGTTTTTTTTTTCGGGTCGAAATTTTGAGTTTCCATATCTCAGCTCTGGAAGGGTCTAGAGCCTCCATTTTTGAGCTCAGGTCAAAGTCTCGCGGCCCTCTATCATAATCCAGAGTTTTGAGAAGATTGGAGAAACTTGATTTTTCGCCCGAAAACGGAAAAAACGTAAGGGGTAACACTGTACTTTTTTTTCCGGGTCGAAATTTTGAGTTTCCATATCTCAGCTCTGGAAGGGTCTAGAGCCTCCATTTTTGCGCTCAGGTCAAAGTCTCGCGGCCCTCTATCATAATCCAGAGTTTTGAGAAGATTGGAGAAACTTGATTTTTCGCCCGAAAACGGAAAAAAACGTAAGGGGTAACACTGTCGTTTTTTTTTCGGGTCGAAATTTTGAGTTTCCATATCTCAGCTCTGGAAGGGTCTAGAGCCTCCATTTTTGCGCTCAGGTCACAGTCTCGCGGCCCTCTATCATAATCCAGAGTTTTGAGAAGATTGGAGAAACTTGATTTTTCGCCCGAAAACGGAAAAAAACGTAAGGGGTAACACTGTTGTTGTTTTTTTCGGGTCGAAATTTTGAGTTTCCATATCTCAGCTCTGGAAGTGTCTAGAGCCTCCATTTTTGCGCTCAGGTCACAGTCTCGCGGCCCTCTATCATAATCCAGAGTTTTGAGAAGATTGGAGAAACTTGATTTTTCGCCCGAAAACGGAAAAAAAACGTAAGGGGTAACACTGTCGTTTTTTTTTTCGGGTCGAAATTTTGAGTTTCCATATCTCAGCTCTGGAAGGGTCTAGAGCCTCCATTTTTGCGCTCAGGTCACAGTCTCGCGGCCCTCTATCATAATCCAGAGTTTTGAGAAGATTGGAGAAACTTGATTTTTCGCCCGAAAACGGAAAAAAAACGTAAGGGGTAACACTGTCGTTTTTTTTTCGGGTCGAAATTTTGAGTTTCCATATCTCAGCTCTGGAAGGGTCTAGAGCCTCCATTTTTGCGCTCAGGTCACAGTCTCGCGGCCCTCTATCATAATCCAGAGTTTTGAGAAGATTAGAGAAACTTGATTTTTCGCCCGAAAACGGAAAAAAACGTAAGGGGTAACACTGTCGTTTTTTTTTCGGGTAGAAATTTTGAGTTTCCATATCTCAGCTCTGGAAGGGTCTAGAGCCTCCATTTTTGCGCTCAGGTCACAGTCTCGCGGCCCTCTATCATAATCCAGAGTTTTGAGAAGATTGGAGAAACTTGATTTTTCGCCCGAAAATGAAAAAAAACGTAAGGGGTAACACTGTCGTTTTTTTTTTCGGGTCGAAATTTTGAGTTTCCATATCTCAGCTCTGGAAGGGTCTAGAGCCTCCATTTTTGCGCTCAGGTCACAGTCTCGCGGCCCTCTATCATAATCCAGAGTTTTGAGAAGATTGGAGAAACTTGATTTTTCGCCCGAAAACGGAAAAAAACGTAAGGGGTAACACTGTCGTTTTTTTTTTCGGGTCGAAATTTTGAGTTTCTATATCTCAGCTCTGGAAGGGTCTAGAGCCTCCATTTTTGCGCTCAGGTCAAAGTCTCGCGGCCCTCTATCATAATCCAGAGTTTTGAGAAGATTGGAGAAACTTGATTTTTCGCCCGAAAACGGAAAAAAACGTAAGGGGTAACACTGTCGTTTTTTTTTTTGGGTCGAAATTTTGAGTTTTCATATCTCAGCTCTGGAAGGGTCTAGAGCCTCCATTTTTGCGCTCAGGTCACAGTCTCGCGGCCCTCTATCATAATCCAGAGTTTTGAGAAGATTGGAGAAACTTGATTTTTCGCCCGAAAACGGAAAAAAACGTAAGGGGTAACACTGTCGTTTTTTTTTCGGGTCGAAATTTTGAGTTTCCATATCTCAGCTCTGGAAGGGTCTAGAGCCTCCATTTTTGCGCTCAGGTCACAGTCTCGCGGCCCTCTATCATAATCCAGAGTTTTGAGAAGATTGGAGAAACTTGATTTTTCGCCCGAAAACGGAAAAAAACGTAAGGGGTAACACTGTCGTTTTTTTTCGGGTCGAAATTTTGAGTTTCCATATCTCAGCTCTGGAAGGGTCTAGAGCCTCCATTTTTGTGCTCAGGTCACAGTCTCGCGGGCCTCTATCATAATCCAGAGTTTTGAGAAGATTGGAGAAACTTGATTTTTCGCCCGAAAACGGAAAAAAACGTAAGGGGTAACACTGTCGTTTTTTTTTTCGGGTCGAAATTTTGAGTTTCCATATCTCAGGTCTGGAAGGGTCTAGAGCCTCCATTTTTGCGCTCAGGTCACAGTCTCGCGGCCCTCTATCATAATCCAGAGTTTTGAGAAGATTGGAGAAACTTGATTTTTCGCCCGAAAACTGAAAAAAACGTAAGGGGTAACACTGTCGTTTTTTTTTCGGGTCGAAATTTTGAGTTTCCATATCTCAGCTCTGGAAGTGTCTAGAGCCTCCATTTTTGTGCTCAGGTCACAGTCTCGCGGCCCTCTATCATAATCCAGAGTTTTGAGAAGATTGGAGAAACTTGATTTTTCGCCCGAAAACGGAAAAAAACGTAAGGGGTAACACTGTCGTTTTTTTTTTCGGGTCGAAATTTTGAGTTTCCATATCTCAGCTCTGGAAGGGTCTAGAGCCTCCATTTTTGCGCTCAGGTCACAGTCTCGCGGCCCTCTATCATAATCCAGAGTTTTGAGAAGATTGGAGAAACTTGATTTTTTGCCCGAAAACGGAAAAAAACGTAAGGGGTAACACTGTCGTTTTTTTTTCGGGTCGAAATTTTGAGTTTCCATATCTCAGCTCTGGAAGGGTCTAGAGCCTCCATTTTTGCGCTCAGGTCACAGTCTCGCGGCCCTCTATCATAATCCAGGGTTTTGAGAAGATTGGAGAAACTTGATTTTTCGCCCGAAAACTGAAAAAAACGTAAGGGGTAACACTGTCGTTTTTTTTTCGGGTCGAAATTTTGAGTTTCCATATCTCAGCTCTGGAAGGGTCTAGAGCCTCCATTTTTGTGCTCAGGTCACAGTCTCGCGGCCCTCTATCATAATCCAGAGTTTTGAGAAGATTGGAGAAACTTGATTTTTCGCCCGAAAACGGAAAAAAACGTAAGGGGTAACACTGTCGTTTTTTTTTTCGGGTCGAAATTTTGAGTTTCCATATCTCAGCTCTGGAAGGGTCTAGAGCCTCCATTTTTGCGCTCAGGTCACAGTCTCGCGGCCCTCTATCATAATCCAGAGTTTTGAGAAGATTGGAGAAACTTGATTTTTTGCCCGAAAATGGAAAAAAACGTAAGGGGTAACACTGTCGTTTTTTTTTCGGGTCGAAATTTTGAGTTTCCATATCTCAGCTCTGGAAGGGTCTAGAGCCTCCATTTTTGCGCTCAGGTCACAGTCTCGCGGCCCTCTATCATAATCCAGGGTTTTGAGAAGATTGGAGAAACTTGATTTTTCGCCCGAAAACTGAAAAAAACGTAAGGGGTAACACTGTCGTTTTTTTTTCGGGTCGAAATTTTGAGTTTCCATATCTCAGCTCTGGAAGGGTCTAGAGCCTCCATTTTTGCGCTCAGGTCACAGTCTCGCGGCCCTCTATCATAATCCAGAGTTTTGAGAAGATTGGAGAAACTTGATTTTTTGCCCGAAAATGGAAAAAAACGTAAGGGGTAACACTGTCGTTTTTTTTTCGGGTCGAAATTTTGAGTTTCCATATCTCAGCTCTGGAAGGGTCTAGAGCCTCCATTTTTGCGCTCAGGTCACAGTCTCGCGGCCCTCTATCATAATCCAGAGTTTTGAGAAGATTGGAGAAACTTGATTTTTCGCCCGAAAACGGAACAAAACGTAAGGGGTAACGCTGTCATTTTTTTTTCGGGTCGAAATTTTGAGTTTCCATATCTCAGCTCTGGAAGGGTCTAGAGCCTCCATTTTTGCGCTCAGGTCACAGTCTCGCGGCCCTCTATCATAATCCAGAGTTTTGAGAAGATTGGAGAAACTTGATTTTTCGCCCGAAAACGGAAAAAAAACGTAAGGGGTAACACTGTCGTTTTTTTTTTCGGGTCGAAATTTTGAGTTTCCATATCTCAGCTCTGGAAGGGTCTAGAGCCTCCATTTTTGCGCTCAGGTCACAGTCTCGCGGCCCTCTATCATAATCCAGAGTTTTGAGAAGATTGGAGAAACTTGATTTTTCGCCCGAAAACGGAAAAAAACGTAAGGGGTAACACTGTCGTTTTTTTTTCGGGTCGAAATTTTGAGTTTCCATATCTCAGCTCTGGAAGGGTCTAGAGCCTCCATTTTTGCGCTCAGGTCACAGTCTCGCGGCCCTCTATCATAATCCAGAGTTTTGAGAAGATTGGAGAAACTTGATTTTTCGCCCGAAAACGGAAAAAAACGTAAGGGGTAACACTGTCGTTTTTTTTTCGGGTCGAAATTTTGAGTTTCCATATCTCAGCTCTGGAAGGGTCTAGAGCCTCCATTTTTGCGCTCAGGTCACAGTCTCGCGGCCCTCTATCATAATCCAGAGTTTTGAGAAGATTGGAGAAACTTGATTTTTCGCCCGAAAACGGAAAAAAACGTAAGGGGTAACACTGTCGTTTTTTTTTCGGGTCGAAATTTTGAGTTTCCATATCTCAGCTCTGGAAGGGTCTAGAGCCTCCATTTTTGCGCTCAGGTCAAAGTCTCGCGGCCCTCTATCATAATCCAGAGTTTTGAGAAGATTGGAGAAACTTGATTTTTCGCCCGAAAACTGAAAAAAACGTAAGGGGTAACACTGTCGTTTTTTTTTCGGGTCGAAATTTTGAGTTTCCATATCTCAGCTCTGGAAGGGTCTAGAGCCTCCATTTTTGCGCTCAGGTCAAAGTCTCGCGGCCCTCTATCATAATCCAGAGTTTTGAGAAGATTGGAGAAACTTGATTTTTCGCCCGAAAACGGAAAAAAACGTAAGGGGTAACACTGTCGTTTTTTTTTCGGGTCGAAATTTTGAGTTTCCATATCTCAGCTCTGGAAGGGTCTAGAGCCTCCATTTTTGCGCTCAGGTCACAGTCTCGCGGCCCTCTATCATAATCCAGAGTTTTGAGAAGATTGGAGAAACTTGATTTTTCGCCCGAAAACGGAAAAAAACGTAAGGGGTAACACTGTCGTTTTTTTTTTCGGGTCGAAATTTTGAGTTTCCATATCTCAGCTCTGGAAGGGTCTAGAGCCTCCATTTTTGCGCTCAGGTCACAGTCTCGCGGCCCTCTATCATAATCCAGAGTTTTGAGAAGATTAGAGAAACTTGATTTTTCGCCCGAAAACTGAAAAAAACGTAAGGGGTAACACTGTCGTTTTTTTTTCGGGTCGAAATTTTGAGTTTCCATATCTCAGCTCTGGAAGGGTCTAGAGCCTCCATTTTTGCGCTCAGGTCACAGTCTCACGGCCCTCTATCATAATCCAGAGTTTTGAGAAGATTGGAGAAACTTGATTTTTCGCCCGAAAATGAAAAAAAACGTAAGGGGTAACACTGTCGTTTTTTTTTTCGGGTCGAAATTTTGAGTTTCCATATCTCAGCTCTGGAAGGGTCTAGAGCCTCCATTTTTGCGCTCAGGTCACAGTCTCGCGGCCCTCTATCATAATCCAGAGTTTTGAGAAGATTGGAGAAACTTGATTTTTCGCCCGAAAACGGAAAAAAACGTAAGGGGTAACACTGTCGTTTTTTTTTTCGGGTCGAAATTTTGAGTTTCCATATCTCAGCTCTGGAAGGGTCTAGAGCCTCCATTTTTGCGCTCAGGTCAAAGTCTCGCGGCCCTCTATCATAATCCAGAGTTTTGAGAAGATTGGAGAAACTTGATTTTTCGCCCGAAAACGGAAAAAAACGTAAGGGGTAACACTGTCGTTTTTTTTTTTGGGTCGAAATTTTGAGTTTTCATATCTCAGCTCTGGAAGGGTCTAGAGCCTCCATTTTTGAGCTCAGGTCACAGTCTCGCGGCCCTCTATCATAATCCAGAGTTTTGAGAAGATTGGAGAAACTTGATTTTTCGCCCGAAAACGGAAAAAAACGTAAGGGGTAACACTGTCGTTTTTTTTTTCGGGTCGAAATTTTGAGTTTCCATATCTCAGCTCTGGAAGGGTCTAGAGCCTCCATTTTTGCGCTCAGGTCACAGTCTCGCGGCCCTCTATCATAATCCAGAGTTTTGAGAAGATTGGAGAAACTTGATTTTTCGCCCGAAAACGGAAAAAAATGTAAGGGGTAACACTGTCGTTTTTTTTTTCGGGTCGAAATTTTGAGTTTCCATATCTCAGCTCTGGAAGGGTCTAGAGCCTCCATTTTTGCGCTCAGGTCACAGTCTCGCGGCCCTCTATCATAATCCAGAGTTTTGAGAAGATTGGAGAAACTTGATTTTTCGCCCGAAAATGGAAAAAAACGTAAGGGGTAACACTGTCGTTTTTTTTTCGGGTCGAAATTTTGAGTTTCCATATCTCAGCTCTGGAAGGGTCTAGAGCCTCCATTTTTGCGCTCAGGTCACAGTCTCGCGGCCCTCTATCATAATCCAGAGTTTTGAGAAGATTGGAGAAACTTGATTTTTCGCCCGAAAACGGAAAAAAACGTAAGGGGTAACACTGTCGTTTTTTTTTTCGGGTCGAAATTTTGAGTTTCCATATCTCAGCTCTGGAAGGGTCTAGAGCCTCCATTTTTGCGCTCAGGTCACAGTCTCGCGGCCCTCTATCATAATCCAGAGTTTTGAGAAGATTGGAGAAACTTAATTTTTCGCCCGAAAACGGAAAAAAACGTAAGGGGTAACACTGTCGTTTTTTTTTTTCGGGTCGAAATTTTGAGTTTCCATATCTCAGCTCTGGAAGGGTCTAGAGCCTCCATTTTTGCGCTCAGGTCAAAGTCTCGCGGCCCTCTATCATAATCCAGAGTTTTGAGAAGATTGGAGAAACTTGATTTTTCGCCCGAAAACGGAAAAAAACGTAAGGGGTAACACTGTCGTTTTTTTTTTCGGGTCGAAATTTTGAGTTTCCATATCTCAGCTCTGGAAGGGTCTAGAGCCTCCATTTTTGAGCTCAGGTCAAAGTCTCGCGGCCCTCTATCATAATCCAGAGTTTTGAGAAGATTGGAGAAACTTGATTTTTCGCCCGAAAACGGAAAAAACGTAAGGGGTAACACTGTACTTTTTTTTCCGGGTCGAAATTTTGAGTTTCCATATCTCAGCTCTGGAAGGGTCTAGAGCCTCCATTTTTGCGCTCAGGTCAAAGTCTCGCGGCCCTCTATCATAATCCAGAGTTTTGAGAAGATTGGAGAAACTTGATTTTTCGCCCGAAAACGGAAAAAAACGTAAGGGGTAACACTGTCGTTTTTTTTTCGGGTCGAAATTTTGAGTTTCCATATCTCAGCTCTGGAAGGGTCTAGAGCCTCCATTTTTGCGCTCAGGTCACAGTCTCGCGGCCCTCTATCATAATCCAGAGTTTTGAGAAGATTGGAGAAACTTGATTTTTCGCCCGAAAACGGAAAAAAACGTAAGGGGTAACACTGTTGTTGTTTTTTTCGGGTCGAAATTTTGAGTTTCCATATCTCAGCTCTGGAAGTGTCTAGAGCCTCCATTTTTGCGCTCAGGTCACAGTCTCGCGGCCCTCTATCATAATCCAGAGTTTTGAGAAGATTGGAGAAACTTGATTTTTCGCCCGAAAACGGAAAAAAAACGTAAGGGGTAACACTGTCGTTTTTTTTTTCGGGTCGAAATTTTGAGTTTCCATATCTCAGCTCTGGAAGGGTCTAGAGCCTCCATTTTTGCGCTCAGGTCACAGTCTCGCGGCCCTCTATCATAATCCAGAGTTTTGAGAAGATTGGAGAAACTTGATTTTTCGCCCGAAAACGGAAAAAAAACGTAAGGGGTAACACTGTCGTTTTTTTTTCGGGTCGAAATTTTGAGTTTCCATATCTCAGCTCTGGAAGGGTCTAGAGCCTCCATTTTTGCGCTCAGGTCACAGTCTCGCGGCCCTCTATCATAATCCAGAGTTTTGAGAAGATTAGAGAAACTTGATTTTTCGCCCGAAAACGGAAAAAAACGTAAGGGGTAACACTGTCGTTTTTTTTTCGGGTAGAAATTTTGAGTTTCCATATCTCAGCTCTGGAAGGGTCTAGAGCCTCCATTTTTGCGCTCAGGTCACAGTCTCGCGGCCCTCTATCATAATCCAGAGTTTTGAGAAGATTGGAGAAACTTGATTTTTCGCCCGAAAATGAAAAAAAACGTAAGGGGTAACACTGTCGTTTTTTTTTTCGGGTCGAAATTTTGAGTTTCCATATCTCAGCTCTGGAAGGGTCTAGAGCCTCCATTTTTGCGCTCAGGTCACAGTCTCGCGGCCCTCTATCATAATCCAGAGTTTTGAGAAGATTGGAGAAACTTGATTTTTCGCCCGAAAACGGAAAAAAACGTAAGGGGTAACACTGTCGTTTTTTTTTTCGGGTCGAAATTTTGAGTTTCTATATCTCAGCTCTGGAAGGGTCTAGAGCCTCCATTTTTGCGCTCAGGTCAAAGTCTCGCGGCCCTCTATCATAATCCAGAGTTTTGAGAAGATTGGAGAAACTTGATTTTTCGCCCGAAAACGGAAAAAAACGTAAGGGGTAACACTGTCGTTTTTTTTTTTGGGTCGAAATTTTGAGTTTTCATATCTCAGCTCTGGAAGGGTCTAGAGCCTCCATTTTTGCGCTCAGGTCACAGTCTCGCGGCCCTCTATCATAATCCAGAGTTTTGAGAAGATTGGAGAAACTTGATTTTTCGCCCGAAAACGGAAAAAAAACGTAAGGGGTAACACTGTCGTTTTTTTTTCGGGTCGAAATTTTGAGTTTCCATATCTCAGCTCTGGAAGGGTCTAGAGCCTCCATTTTTGCGCTCAGGTCACAGTCTCGCGGCCCTCTATCATAATCCAGAGTTTTGAGAAGATTGGAGAAACTTGATTTTTCGCCCGAAAACGGAAAAAAACGTAAGGGGTAACACTGTCGTTTTTTTTCGGGTCGAAATTTTGAGTTTCCATATCTCAGCTCTGGAAGGGTCTAGAGCCTCCATTTTTGTGCTCAGGTCACAGTCTCGCGGGCCTCTATCATAATCCAGAGTTTTGAGAAGATTGGAGAAACTTGATTTTTCGCCCGAAAACGGAAAAAAACGTAAGGGGTAACACTGTCGTTTTTTTTTTCGGGTCGAAATTTTGAGTTTCCATATCTCAGGTCTGGAAGGGTCTAGAGCCTCCATTTTTGCGCTCAGGTCACAGTCTCGCGGCCCTCTATCATAATCCAGAGTTTTGAGAAGATTGGAGAAACTTGATTTTTCGCCCGAAAACTGAAAAAAACGTAAGGGGTAACACTGTCGTTTTTTTTTCGGGTCGAAATTTTGAGTTTCCATATCTCAGCTCTGGAAGTGTCTAGAGCCTCCATTTTTGTGCTCAGGTCACAGTCTCGCGGCCCTCTATCATAATCCAGAGTTTTGAGAAGATTGGAGAAACTTGATTTTTCGCCCGAAAACGGAAAAAAACGTAAGGGGTAACACTGTCGTTTTTTTTTTCGGGTCGAAATTTTGAGTTTCCATATCTCAGCTCTGGAAGGGTCTAGAGCCTCCATTTTTGCGCTCAGGTCACAGTCTCGCGGCCCTCTATCATAATCCAGAGTTTTGAGAAGATTGGAGAAACTTGATTTTTTGCCCGAAAATGGAAAAAAACGTAAGGGGTAACACTGTCGTTTTTTTTTCGGGTCGAAATTTTGAGTTTCCATATCTCAGCTCTGGAAGGGTCTAGAGCCTCCATTTTTGCGCTCAGGTCACAGTCTCGCGGCCCTCTATCATAATCCTGGGTTTTGAGAAGATTGGAGAAACTTGATTTTTCGCCCGAAAACTGAAAAAAACGTAAGGGGTAACACTGTCGTTTTTTTTTCGGGTCGAAATTTTGAGTTTCCATATCTCAGCTCTGGAAGGGTCTAGAGCCTCCATTTTTGTGCTCAGGTCACAGTCTCGCGGCCCTCTATCATAATCCAGAGTTTTGAGAAGATTGGAGAAACTTGATTTTTCGCCCGAAAACGGAAAAAAACGTAAGGGGTAACACTGTCGTTTTTTTTTTCGGGTCGAAATTTTGAGTTTCCATATCTCAGCTCTGGAAGGGTCTAGAGCCTCCATTTTTGCGCTCAGGTCACAGTCTCGCGGCCCTCTATCATAATCCAGAGTTTTGAGAAGATTGGAGAAACTTGATTTTTTGCCCGAAAATGGAAAAAAACGTAAGGGGTAACACTGTCGTTTTTTTTTCGGGTCGAAATTTTGAGTTTCCATATCTCAGCTCTGGAAGGGTCTAGAGCCTCCATTTTTGCGCTCAGGTCACAGTCTCGCGGCCCTCTATCATAATCCAGGGTTTTGAGAAGATTGGAGAAACTTGATTTTTCGCCCGAAAACTGAAAAAAACGTAAGGGGTAACACTGTCGTTTTTTTTTCGGGTCGAAATTTTGAGTTTCCATATCTCAGCTCTGGAAGGGTCTAGAGCCTCCATTTTTGCGCTCAGGTCACAGTCTCGCGGCCCTCTATCATAATCCAGAGTTTTGAGAAGATTGGAGAAACTTGATTTTTTGCCCGAAAATGGAAAAAAACGTAAGGGGTAACACTGTCGTTTTTTTTTCGGGTCGAAATTTTGAGTTTCCATATCTCAGCTCTGGAAGGGTCTAGAGCCTCCATTTTTGCGCTCAGGTCACAGTCTCGCGGCCCTCTATCATAATCCAGAGTTTTGAGAAGATTGGAGAAACTTGATTTTTCGCCCGAAAACGGAACAAAACGTAAGGGGTAACGCTGTCATTTTTTTTTCGGGTCGAAATTTTGAGTTTCCATATCTCAGCTCTGGAAGGGTCTAGAGCCTCCATTTTTGCGCTCAGGTCACAGTCTCGCGGCCCTCTATCATAATCCAGAGTTTTGAGAAGATTGGAGAAACTTGATTTTTCGCCCGAAAACGGAAAAAAAACGTAAGGGGTAACACTGTCGGGTTTTTTTCGGGTCGAAATTTTGAGTTTCCATATCTCAGCTCTGGAAGGGTCTAGAGACTCCATTTTTGCGCTCAGGTCAAAGTCTCGCGGCCCTCTATCATAATCCAGAGTTTTGAGAAGATTGGAGAAACTTGATTTTTCGCCCGAAAACGGAAAAAAACGTAAGGGGTAACACTGTTGTTTTTTTTCGGGTCGAAATTTTGAGTTTCCATATCTCAGCTCTGGAAGGGTCTAGAGCCTCCATTTTTGCGCTCAGGTCAAAGTCTCGCGGCCCTCTATCATAATCCAGAGTTTTGAGAAGATTGGAGAAACTTGATTTTTCGCCCGAAAACGGAAAAAAACGTAAGGGGTAACACTGTCGTTTTTTTTTTCGGGTCGAAATTTTGAGTTTCCATATCTCAGCTCTGGAAGGGTCTAGAGCCTCCATTTTTGCGCTCAGGTCACAGTCTCGCGGCCCTCTATCATAATCCAGAGTTTTGAGAAGATTGGAGAAACTTGATTTTTCGCCCGAAAACGGAAAAAAACGTAAGGGGTAACACTGTCGTTTTTTTTTCGGGTCGAAATTTTGAGTTTCCATATCTCAGCTCTGGAAGGGTCTAGAGCCTCCATTTTTGCGCTCAGGTCACAGTCTCGCGGCCCTCTATCATAATCCAGAGTTTTGAGAAGATTGGAGAAACTTGATTTTTCGCCCGAAAACTGAAAAAAACGTAAGGGGTAACACTGTCGTTTTTTTTTCGGGTCGAAATTTTGAGTTTCCATATCTCAGCTCTGGAAGGGTCTAGAGCCTCCATTTTTGCGCTCAGGTCACAGTCTCGCGGCCCTCTATCATAATCCAGAGTTTTGAGAAGATTGGAGAAACTTGATTTTTCGCCCGAAAACTGAAAAAAACGTAAGGGGTAACACTGTCGTTTTTTTTTCGGGTCGAAATTTTGAGTTTCCATATCTCAGCTCTGGAAGGGTCTAGAGCCTCCATTTTTGCGCTCAGGTCAAAGTCTCGCGGCCCTCTATCATAATCCAGAGTTTTGAGAAGATTGGAGAAACTTGATTTTTCGCCCGAAAACTGAAAAAAACGTAAGGGGTAACACTGTCGTTTTTTTTTCGGGTCGAAATTTTGAGTTTCCATATCTCAGCTCTGGAAGGGTCTAGAGCCTCCATTTTTGCGCTCAGGTCAAAGTCTCGCGGCCCTCTATCATAATCCAGAGTTTTGAGAAGATTGGAGAAACTTGATTTTTCGCCCGAAAACGGAAAAAAACGTAAGGGGTAACACTGTCGTTTTTTTTTCGGGTCGAAATTTTGAGTTTCCATATCTCAGCTCTGGAAGGGTCTAGAGCCTCCATTTTTGCGCTCAGGTCACAGTCTCGCGGCCCTCTATCATAATCCAGAGTTTTGAGAAGATTGGAGAAACTTGATTTTTCGCCCGAAAACGGAAAAAAACGTAAGGGGTAACACTGTCGTTTTTTTTTTCGGGTCGAAATTTTGAGTTTCCATATCTCAGCTCTGGAAGGGTCTAGAGCCTCCATTTTTGCGCTCAGGTCACAGTCTCGCGGCCCTCTATCATAATCCAGAGTTTTGAGAAGATTAGAGAAACTTGATTTTTCGCCCGAAAACTGAAAAAAACGTAAGGGGTAACACTGTCGTTTTTTTTTCGGGTCGAAATTTTGAGTTTCCATATCTCAGCTCTGGAAGGGTCTAGAGCCTCCATTTTTGCGCTCAGGTCACAGTCTCACGGCCCTCTATCATAATCCAGAGTTTTGAGAAGATTGGAGAAACTTGATTTTTCGCCCGAAAATGAAAAAAAACGTAAGGGGTAACACTGTCGTTTTTTTTTTCGGGTCGAAATTTTGAGTTTCCATATCTCAGCTCTGGAAGGGTCTAGAGCCTCCATTTTTGCGCTCAGGTCACAGTCTCGCGGCCCTCTATCATAATCCAGAGTTTTGAGAAGATTGGAGAAACTTGATTTTTCGCCCGAAAACGGAAAAAAACGTAAGGGGTAACACTGTCGTTTTTTTTTTCGGGTCGAAATTTTGAGTTTCCATATCTCAGCTCTGGAAGGGTCTAGAGCCTCCATTTTTGCGCTCAGGTCAAAGTCTCGCGGCCCTCTATCATAATCCAGAGTTTTGAGAAGATTGGAGAAACTTGATTTTTCGCCCGAAAACGGAAAAAAACGTAAGGGGTAACACTGTCGTTTTTTTTTTTGGGTCGAAATTTTGAGTTTTCATATCTCAGCTCTGGAAGGGTCTAGAGCCTCCATTTTTGAGCTCAGGTCACAGTCTCGCGGCCCTCTATCATAATCCAGAGTTTTGAGAAGATTGGAGAAACTTGATTTTTCGCCCGAAAACGGAAAAAAACGTAAGGGGTAACACTGTCGTTTTTTTTTTCGGGTCGAAATTTTGAGTTTCCATATCTCAGCTCTGGAAGGGTCTAGAGCCTCCATTTTTGCGCTCAGGTCACAGTCTCGCGGCCCTCTATCATAATCCAGAGTTTTGAGAAGATTGGAGAAACTTGATTTTTCGCCCGAAAACGGAAAAAAATGTAAGGGGTAACACTGTCGTTTTTTTTTTCGGGTCGAAATTTTGAGTTTCCATATCTCAGCTCTGGAAGGGTCTAGAGCCTCCATTTTTGCGCTCAGGTCACAGTCTCGCGGCCCTCTATCATAATCCAGAGTTTTGAGAAGATTGGAGAAACTTGATTTTTCGCCCGAAAATGGAAAAAAACGTAAGGGGTAACACTGTCGTTTTTTTTTCGGGTCGAAATTTTGAGTTTCCATATCTCAGCTCTGGAAGGGTCTAGAGCCTCCATTTTTGCGCTCAGGTCACAGTCTCGCGGCCCTCTATCATAATCCAGGGTTTTGAGAAGATTGGAGAAACTTGATTTTTCGCCCGAAAACGGAAAAAAACGTAAGGGGTAACACTGTCGTTTTTTTTCGGGTCGAAATTTTGAGTTTCCATATCTCAGCTCTGGAAGGGTCTAGAGCCTCCATTTTTGCGCTCAGGTCACAGTCTCGCGGCCCTCTATCATAATCCAGAGTTTTGAGAAGATTGTAGAAACTTGATTTTTCGCCCGAAAACTGAAAAAAACGTAAGGGGTAACACTGTCGTTTTTTTTTGGGGTCGAAATTTTGAGTTTCCATATCTCAGCTCTGGAAGGGTCTAGAGCCTCCATTTTTGCGCTCAGGTCACAGTCTCGCGGCCCTCTATCATAATCCAGAGTTTTGAGAAGATTGGAGAAACTTGATTTTTCGCCCGAAAACGGAAAAAAACGTAAGGGGTAACACTGTCGTTTTTTTTTCGGGTCGAAATTTTGAGTTTCCATATCTCAGCTCTGGAAGGGTCTAGAGCCTCCATTTTTGCGCTCAGGTCACAGTCTCGCGGCCCTCTATCATAATCCAGAGTTTTGAGAAGATTGGAGAAACTTGATTTTTCGCCCGAAAACTGAAAAAAACGTAAGGGGTAACACTGTCGGTTTTTTTTTTCGGGTCGAAATTTTGAGTTTCCATATCTCAGCTCTGGAAGGGTCTAGAGCCTCCATTTTTGCGCTCAGGTCAAAGTCTCGCGGCCCTCTATCATAATCCAGAGTTTTGAGAAGATTGGAGAAACTTGATTTTTCGCCCGAAAACGGAAAAAAACGTAAGGGGTAACACTGTCGTTTTTTTTTTCGGGTCGAAATTTTGAGTTTCCATATCTCAGCTCTGGAAGGGTCTAGAGCCTCCATTTTTGCGCTCAGGTCAAAGTCTCGCGGCCCTCTATCATAATCCAGAGTTTTGAGAAGATTGGAGAAACTTGATTTTTCGCCCGAAAACGGAAAAAAACGTAAGGGGTAACACTGTCGTTTTTTTTTCGGGTCGAAATTTTGAGTTTCCATATCTCAGCTCTGGAAGGGTCTAGAGCCTCCATTTTTGCGCTCAGGTCACAGTCTCGCGGCCCTCTATCATAATCCAGAGTTTTGAGAAGATTGGAGAAACTTGATTTTTCGCCCGAAAACGGAAAAAAACGTAAGGGGTAACACTGTCGTTTTTTTTTTCGGGTCGAAATTTTGAGTTTCCATATCTCAGCTCTGGAAGGGTCTAGAGCCTCCATTTTTGCGCTCAGGTCACAGTCTCGCGGCCCTCTATCATAATCCAGAGTTTTGAGAAGATTGGAGAAACTTGATTTTTCGCCCGAAAACGGAAAAAAACGTAAGGGGTAACACTGTCGTTTTTTTTCGGGTCGAAATTTTGAGTTTCCATATCTCAGCTCTGGAAGTGTCTAGAGCCTCCATTTTTGCGCTCAGGTCACAGTCTCGCGGCCCTCTATCATAATCCAGAGTTTTGAGAAGATTGGAGAAACTTGATTTTTCGCCCGAAAACTGAAAAAAATGTAAGGGGTAACACTGTCGTTTTTTTTTCGGGTCGAAATTTTGAGTTTCCATATCTCAGCTCTGGAAGGGTCTAGAGCCTCCATTTTTGCGCTCAGGTCAAAGTCTCGCGGCCCTCTATCATAATCCAGAGTTTTGAGAAGATTGGAGAAACTTGATTTTTCGCCCGAAAACGGAAAAAAACGTAAGGGGTAACACTGTCGTTTTTTTTTCGGGTCGAAATTTTGAGTTTCCATATCTCAGCTCTGGAAGGGTCTAGAGCCTCCATTTTTGCGCTCAGGTCAAAGTCTCGCGGCCCTCTATCATAATCCAGAGTTTTGAGAAGATTGGAGAAACTTGATTTTTCGCCCGAAAACGGAAAAAACGTAAGGGGTAACACTGTCGTTTTTTTTTTCGGGTCGAAATTTTGAGTTTCCATATCTCAGCTCTGGAAGGGTCTAGAGCCTACATTTTTGCGCTCAGGTCAAAGTCTCGCGGCCCTCTATCATAATCCAGAGTTTTGAGAAGATTGGAGAAACTTGATTTTTCGCCCGAAAACGGAAAAAAACGTAAGGGGTAACACTGTCGTTTTTTTTTTCGGGTCTACATTTTGAGTTTCCATATCTCAGCTCTGGAAGGGTCTAGAGCCTCCACTTTTGCGCTCAGGTCAAAGTCTCGCGGCCCTCTATCATAATCCAGAGTTTTGAGAAGATTGGAGAAACTTGATTTTTTGCCTGAAAACGGAAAAAAACGTAAGGGGTAACACTGTCGTTTTTTTTTCGGGTCGACATTTTGAGTTTCCATATCTCAGCTCTGGAAGGGTCTAGAGCCTCCACTTTTGCGCTCAGGTCAAAGTCTCGCGGCCCTCTATCATAATCCAGAGTTTTGAGAAGATTGGAGAAACTTGATTTTTCGCCCGAAAACAGAAAAAAACGTAAGGGGTAACACTGTCGTTTTTTTTTCGGGTCGACATTTTGAGTTTCCATATCTCAGCTCTGGAAGGGTCTAGAGCCTCCATTTTTGCGCTCAGGTCAAAGTCTCGCGGCCCTCTATCATAATCCAGAGTTTTGAGAAGATTGGAGAAACTTGATTTTTCGCCCGAAAACGAAAAAAAACGTAAGGGGTAACACTGTCGTTTTTTTTTCGGGTCGAAATTTTGAGTTTCCATATCTCAGCTCTGGAAGGGTCTAGAGCCTCCATTTTTGCGCTCAGGTCACAGTCTCGCGGCCCTCTATCATAATCCAGAGTTTTGAGAAGATTGGAGAAACTTGATTTTTCGCCCGAAAACTGAAAAAAAAACGTGAGGGGTAACACTGTCGTTTTTTTTTCGGGTCGAAATTTTGAGTTTCCATATCTCAGCTCTGGAAGTGTCTAGAGCCTCCATTTTTGCGCTCAGGTCACAGTCTCGCGGCCCTCTATCATAATCCAGAGTTTTGAGAAGATTGGAGAAACTTGATTTTTCGCCCGAAAACGGAAAAAAACGTAAGGGGTAACACTGTCGTTTTTTTTTTCGGGTCGAAATTTTGAGTTTCCATATCTCAGCTCTGGAAGGGTCTAGAGCCTCCATTTTTGCGCTCAGGTCACAGTCTCGCGGCCCTCTATCATAATCCAGAGTTTTGAGAAGATTGGAGAAACTTGATTTTTCGCCCGAAAACTGAAAAAAACGTAAGGGGTAACACTGTCGTTTTTTTTTCGGGTCGAAATTTTGAGTTTCCATATCTCAGCTCTGGAAGGGTCTAGAGCCTCCATTTTTGCGCTCAGGTCAAAGTCTCGCGGCCCTCTATCATAATCCAGAGTTTTGAGAAGATTGGAGATACTTGATTTTTCGCCCGAAAACGAAAAAAAACGTAAGGGGTAAGGTAACACTGTCGGTTTTTTTTTCGGGTCGAAATTTTGAGTTTCCATATCTCAGCTCTGGAAGGGTCTAGAGCCTCCATTTTTGCGCTCAGGTCAAAGTCTCGCGGCCCTCTATCATAATCCAGAGTTTTGAGAAGATTGGAGAAACTTGATTTTTCGCCCGAAAATGGAAAAAAACGTAAGGGGTAACACTGTCGTTTTTTTTTTCGGGTCGAAATTTTGAGTTTCCATATCTCAGCTCTGGAAGGGTCTAGAGCCTCCATTTTTGCGCTCAGGTCAAAGTCTCGCGGCCCTCTATCATAATCCAGAGTTTTGAGAAGATTGGAGAAACTTGATTTTTCGCCCGAAAACGGAAAAAAACGTAAGGGGTAACACTGTCGTTTTTTTTTTCGGGTCGAAATTTTGAGTTTCCATATCTCAGCTCTGGAAGGGTCTAGAGCCTCCATTTTTGCGCTCAGGTCACAGTCTCGCGGCCCTCTATCATAATCCAGAGTTTTGAGAAGATTGGAGAAACTTGATTTTTCGCCCGAAAACGGAAAAAAAACGTAAGGGGTAACACTGTCGTTTTTTTTTCGGGTCGAAATTTTGAGTTTCCATATCTCAGCTCTGGAAGGGTCTAGAGCCTCCATTTTTGCGCTCAGGTCAAAGTCTCGCGGCCCTCTATCATAATCCAGAGTTTTGAGAAGATTGGAGAAACTTGATTTTTCGCCCGAAAACGGAAAAAAACGTAAGGGGTAACACTGTCGTTTTTTTTTCGGGTCGAAATTTTGAGTTTCCATATCTCAGCTCTGGAAGGGTCTAGAGCCTCCATTTTTGCACTCAGGTCACAGTCTCGCGGCCCTCTATCATAATCCAGAGTTTTGAGAAGATTGGAGAAACTTGATTTTTCGCCCGAAAATGGAAAAAAACGTAAGGGGTAACACTGTCGTTTTTTTTTTCGGGTCGAAATTTTGAGTTTCCATATCTCAGCTCTGGAAGGGTCTAGAGCCTCCATTTTTGCGCTCAGGTCACAGTCTCGCGGCCCTCTATCATAATCCAGAGTTTTGAGAAGATTGGAGAAACTTCATTTTTCGCCCGAAAATGAAAAAAAAACGTAAGGGGTAACACTGTCGTTTTTTTTTTTCGGGTCGAAATTTTGAGTTTCCATATCTCAGCTCTGGAAGGGTCTAGAGCCTCCATTTTTGCGCTCAGGTCACAGTCTCGCGGCCCTCTATCATAATCCAGAGTTTTGAGAAGATTGGAGAAACTTGATTTTTCGCCCGAAAACGGAAAAAAACGTAAGGGGTAACACTGTCGTTTTTTTTTTCGGGTCGAAATTTTGAGTTTCCATATCTCAGCTCTGGAAGGGTCTAGAGCCTCCATTTTTGCGCTCAGGTCAAAGTCTCGCGGCCCTCTATCATAATCCAGAGTTTTGAGAAGATTGGAGAAACTTGATTTTTCGCCCGAAAACGGAAAAAAACGTAAGGGGTAACACTGTCGGTTTTTTTTCGGGTCGAAATTTTGAGTTTCCATATCTCAGCTCTGGAAGGGTCTAGAGCCTCCATTTTTGCGCTCAGGTCACAGTCTCGCGGCCCTCTATCATAATCCAGAGTTTTGAGAAGATTGGAGAAACTTGATTTTTCGCCCGAAAATGGAAAAAAATGTAAGGGGTAACACTGTCGGTTTTTTTTTCGGGTCGAAATTTTGAGTTTCCATATCTCAGCTCTGGAAGGGTCTAGAGCCTCCATTTTTGCGCTCAGGTCACAGTCTCGCGGCCCTCTATCATAATCCAGAGTTTTGAGAAGATTGGAGAAACTTGATTTTTCGCCCGAAAACGGAAAAAAACGTAAGGGGTAACACTGTCGTTTTTTTTTTCGGGTCGAAATTTTGAGTTTCCATATCTCAGCTCTGGAAGGGTCGAGAGCCTCCATTTTTGCGCTCAGGTCAAAGTCTCGCGGCCCTCTATCATAATCCAGAGTTTTGAGAAGATTGGAGAAACTTGATTTTTCGCCCGAAAACGGAAAAAAACGTAAGGGGTAACACTGTCGTTTTTTTTTTTGGGTCGAAATTTTGAGTTTTCATATCTCAGCTCTGGAAGGGTCTAGAGCCTCCATTTTTGCGCTCAGGTCACAGTCTCGCGGCCCTCTATCATAATCTAGAGTTTTGAGAAGATTGGAGAAACTTGATTTTTCGCCCGAAAACGGAAAAAAACGTAAGGGGTAACACTGTCGTTTTTTTTTCGGGTCGAAATTTTGAGTTTCCATATCTCAGCTCTGGAAGGGTCTAGAGCCTCCATTTTTGCGCTCAGGTCACAGTCTCGCGGCCCTCTATCATAATCCAGAGTTTTGAGAAGATTGGAGAAACTTGATTTTTCGCCCGAAAACGGAAAAAAACGTAAGGGGTAACACTGTCGGTTTTTTTTCGGGTCGAAATTTTGAGTTTCCATATCTCAGCTCTGGAAGGGTCTAGAGCCTCCATTTTTGCGCTCAGGTCACAGTCTCGCGGCCCTCTATCATAATCCAGAGTTTTGAGAAGATTGGAGAAACTTGATTTTTCGCCCGAAAACGGAAAAAAACGTAAGGGGTAACACTGTCGGTTTTTTTTCGGGTCGAAATTTTGAGTTTCCATATCTCAGCTCTGGAAGGGTCTAGAGCCTCCATTTTTGCGCTCAGGTCACAGTCTCGCGGCCCTCTATCATAATCCAGAGTTTTGAGAAGATTGGAGAAACTTGATTTTTCGCCCGAAAATGGAAAAAAATGTAAGGGGTAACACTGTCGGTTTTTTTTTCGGGTCGAAATTTTGAGTTTCCATATCTCAGCTCTGGAAGGGTCTAGAGCCTCCATTTTTGCGCTCAGGTCACAGTCTCGCGGCCCTCTATCATAATCCAGAGTTTTGAGAAGATTAGAGAAACTTGATTTTTCGCCCGAAAACGGAAAAAAACGTAAGGGGTAACACTGTCGTTTTTTTTTCGGGTAGAAATTTTGAGTTTCCATATCTCAGCTCTGGAAGGGTCTAGAGCCTCCATTTTTGCGCTCAGGTCACAGTCTCACGGCCCTCTATCATAATCCAGAGTTTTGAGAAGATTGGAGAAACTTGATTTTTCGCCCGAAAATGAAAAAAAACGTAAGGGGTAACACTGTCGGTTTTTTTTTCGGGTCGAAATTTTGAGTTTCCATATCTCAGCTCTGGAAGGGTCTAGAGCCTCCATTTTTGCGCTCAGGTCACAGTCTCGCGGCCCTTTATCATAATCCAGAGTTTTGAGAAGATTGGAGAAACTTGATTTTTCGCCCGAAAACGGAAAAAAACGTAAGGGGTAACACTGTCGTTTTTTTTTTCGGGTCGAAATTTTGAGTTTCCATATCTCAGCTCTGGAAGGGTCTAGAGCCTCCATTTTTGCGCTCAGGTCAAAGTCTCGCGGCCCTCTATCATAATCCAGAGTTTTGAGAAGATTGGAGAAACTTGATTTTTTGCCCGAAAACGGAAAAAAACGTAAGGGGTAACACTGTCGTTTTTTTTTTTGGGTCGAAATTTTGAGTTTTCATATCTCAGCTCTGGAAGGGTCTAGAGCCTCCATTTTTGCGCTCAGGTCACAGTCTCGCGGCCCTCTATCATAATCTAGAGTTTTGAGAAGATTGGAGAAACTTGATTTTTCGCCCGAAAACGGAAAAAAACGTAAGGGGTAACACTGTCGTTTTTTTTTCGGGTCGAAATTTTGAGTTTCCATATCTCAGCTCTGGAAGGGTCTAGAGCCTCCATTTTTGCGCTCAGGTCAAAGTCTCGCGGCCCTCTATCATAATCCTGGGTTTTGAGAAGATTGGAGAAACTTGATTTTTCGCCCGAAAACGGAAAAAAACGTAAGGGGTAACACTGTCGGTTTTTTTTCGGGTCGAAATTTTGAGTTTCCATATCTCAGCTCTGGAAGTGTCTAGAGCCTCCATTTTTGCGCTCAGGTCACAGTCTCGCGGCCCTCTATCATAATCCAGAGTTTTGAGAAGATTGGAGAAACTTGATTTTTCGCCCGAAAATGGAAAAAAACGTAAGGGGTAACACTTTCGTTTTTTTTTTCGGGTCGAAATTTTGAGTTTCCATATCTCAGCTCTGGAAGGGTCTAGAGCCTCCATTTTTGCGCTCAGGTCACAGTCTCGCGGCCGTCTATCATAATCCAGAGTTTTGAGAAGATTAGAGAAACTTGATTTTTCGCCCGAAAACGAAAAAAAACGTAAGGGGTAACACTGTCGTTTTTTTTTCGGGTCGAAATTTTGAGTTTCCATATCTCAGCTCTGGAAGGGTCTAGAGCCTCCATTTTTGCGCTCAGGTCACAGTCTCGCGGCCCTCTATCATAATCCAGAGTTTTGAGAAGATTGGAGAAACTTGATTTTTCGCCCGAAAACGGAAAAAAACGTAAGGGGTAACACTGTCGTTTTTTTTTTCGGGTCGAAATTTTGAGTTTCCATATCTCAGCTCTGGAAGGGTCTAGAGCCTCCATTTTTGCGCTCAGGTCAAAGTCTCGCGGCCCTCTATCATAATCCAGAGTTTTGAGAAGATTGGAGAAACTTGATTTTTCGCCCGAAAACGGAAAAAAACGTAAGGGGTAACACTGTCGTTTTTTTTTTTGGGTCGAAATTTTGAGTTTTCATATCTCAGCTCTGGAAGGGTCTAGAGCCTCCATTTTTGCGCTCAGGTCACAGTCTCGCGGCCCTCTATCATAATCCAGAGTTTTGAGAAGATTGGAGAAACTTGATTTTTCGCCCGAAAACGGAAAAAAACGTAAGGGGTAACACTGTCGTTTTTTTTTCGGGTCGAAATTTTGAGTTTCCATATCTCAGCTCTGGAAGGGTCTAGAGCCTCCATTTTTGCGCTCAGGTCACAGTCTCGCGGCCCTCTATCATAATCCAGAGTTTTGAGAAGATTGGAGAAACTTGATTTTTCGCCCGAAAACGGAAAAAAATGTAAGGGGTAACACTGTCGTTTTTTTTTCGGGTCGAAATTTTGAGTTTCCATATCTCAGCTCTGGAAGGGTCTAGAGCCTCCATTTTTGCGCTCAGGTCACAGTCTCGCGGCCCTCTATCATAATCCAGAGTTTTGAGAAGATTGGAGAAACTTGATTTTTCGCCCGAAAATGGAAAAAAACGTAAGGGGTAACACTGTCGTTTTTTTTTCGGGTCGAAATTTTGAGTTTCCATATCTCAGCTCTGGAAGGGTCTAGAGCCTCCATTTTTGCGCTCAGGTCACAGTCTCGCGGCCCTCTATCATAATCCAGGGTTTTGAGAAGATTGGAGAAACTTGATTTTTCGCCCGAAAACGGAAAAAAACGTAAGGGGTAACACTGTCGTTTTTTTTTCGGGTCGAAATTTTGAGTTTCCATATCTCAGCTCTGGAAGGGTCTAGAGCCTCCATTTTTGCGCTCAGGTCACAGTCTCGCGGCCCTCTATCATAATCCAGAGTTTTGAGAAGATTGTAGAAACTTGATTTTTCGCCCGAAAACTGAAAAAAACGTAAGGGGTAACACTGTCGTTTTTTTTTCGTTTCGAAATTTTGAGTTTCCATATCTCAGCTCTGGAAGGGTCTAGAGCCTCCATTTTTGCGCTCAGGTCACAGTCTCGCGGCCCTCTATCATAATCCAGAGTTTTGAGAAGATTGGAGAAACTTGATTTTTCGCCCGAAAACGGAAAAAAACGTAAGGGGTAACACTGTCGTTTTTTTTTCGGGTCGAAATTTTGAGTTTCCATATCTCAGCTCTGGAAGGGTCTAGAGCCTCCATTTTTGCGCTCAGGTCAAAGTCTCGCGGCCCTCTATCATAATCCTGGGTTTTGAGAAGATTGGAGAAACTTGATTTTTCGCCCGAAAACGGAAAAAAACGTAAGGGGTAACACTGTCGGTTTTTTTTCGGGTCGAAATTTTGAGTTTCCATATCTCAGCTCTGGAAGTGTCTAGAGCCTCCATTTTTGCGCTCAGGTCACAGTCTCGCGGCCCTCTATCATAATCCAGAGTTTTGAGAAGATTGGAGAAACTTGATTTTTCGCCCGAAAATGGAAAAAAACGTAAGGGGTAACACTTTCGTTTTTTTTTTCGGGTCGAAATTTTGAGTTTCCATATCTCAGCTCTGGAAGGGTCTAGAGCCTCCATTTTTGCGCTCAGGTCACAGTCTCGCGGCCGTCTATCATAATCCAGAGTTTTGAGAAGATTAGAGAAACTTGATTTTTCGCCCGAAAACGAAAAAAAACGTAAGGGGTAACACTGTCGTTTTTTTTTCGGGTCGAAATTTTGAGTTTCCATATCTCAGCTCTGGAAGGGTCTAGAGCCTCCATTTTTGCGCTCAGGTCACAGTCTCGCGGCCCTCTATCATAATCCAGAGTTTTGAGAAGATTGGAGAAACTTGATTTTTCGCCCGAAAACGGAAAAAAACGTAAGGGGTAACACTGTCGTTTTTTTTTTCGGGTCGAAATTTTGAGTTTCCATATCTCAGCTCTGGAAGGGTCTAGAGCCTCCATTTTTGCGCTCAGGTCAAAGTCTCGCGGCCCTCTATCATAATCCAGAGTTTTGAGAAGATTGGAGAAACTTGATTTTTCGCCCGAAAACGGAAAAAAACGTAAGGGGTAACACTGTCGTTTTTTTTTTTGGGTCGAAATTTTGAGTTTTCATATCTCAGCTCTGGAAGGGTCTAGAGCCTCCATTTTTGCGCTCAGGTCACAGTCTCGCGGCCCTCTATCATAATCCAGAGTTTTGAGAAGATTGGAGAAACTTGATTTTTCGCCCGAAAACGGAAAAAAACGTAAGGGGTAACACTGTCGTTTTTTTTTCGGGTCGAAATTTTGAGTTTCCATATCTCAGCTCTGGAAGGGTCTAGAGCCTCCATTTTTGCGCTCAGGTCACAGTCTCGCGGCCCTCTATCATAATCCAGAGTTTTGAGAAGATTGGAGAAACTTGATTTTTCGCCCGAAAACGGAAAAAAATGTAAGGGGTAACACTGTCGTTTTTTTTTCGGGTCGAAATTTTGAGTTTCCATATCTCAGCTCTGGAAGGGTCTAGAGCCTCCATTTTTGCGCTCAGGTCACAGTCTCGCGGCCCTCTATCATAATCCAGAGTTTTGAGAAGATTGGAGAAACTTGATTTTTCGCCCGAAAATGGAAAAAAACGTAAGGGGTAACACTGTCGTTTTTTTTTCGGGTCGAAATTTTGAGTTTCCATATCTCAGCTCTGGAAGGGTCTAGAGCCTCCATTTTTGCGCTCAGGTCACAGTCTCGCGGCCCTCTATCATAATCCAGGGTTTTGAGAAGATTGGAGAAACTTGATTTTTCGCCCGAAAACGGAAAAAAACGTAAGGGGTAACACTGTCGTTTTTTTTTCGGGTCGAAATTTTGAGTTTCCATATCTCAGCTCTGGAAGGGTCTAGAGCCTCCATTTTTGCGCTCAGGTCACAGTCTCGCGGCCCTCTATCATAATCCAGAGTTTTGAGAAGATTGTAGAAACTTGATTTTTCGCCCGAAAACTGAAAAAAACGTAAGGGGTAACACTGTCGTTTTTTTTTCGTTTTGAAATTTTGAGTTTCCATATCTCAGCTCTGGAAGGGTCTAGAGCCTCCATTTTTGCGCTCAGGTCACAGTCTCGCGGCCCTCTATCATAATCCAGAGTTTTGAGAAGATTGGAGAAACTTGATTTTTCGCCCGAAAACGGAAAAAAACGTAAGGGGTAACACTGTCGTTTTTTTTTCGGGTCGAAATTTTGAGTTTCCATATCTCAGCTCTGGAAGGGTCTAGAGCCTCCATTTTTCCGCTCAGGTCAAAGTCTCGCGGCCCTCTATCATAATCCAGAGTTTTGAGAAGATTGGAGAAACTTGATTTTTCGCCCGAAAACGGAAAAAAAACGTAAGGGGTAACACTGTCGTTTTTTTTTCGGGTCTAAATTTTGAGTTTCCATATCTCAGCTCTGGAAGGGTCTAGAGCCTCCATTTTTGCGCTCAGGTCACAGTCTCGCGGCCCTCTATCATAATCCAGAGTTTTGAGAAGATTGGAGAAACTTGATTTTTCGCCCGAAACTGAAAAAAACGTAAGGGGTAACACTGTCGTTTTTTTTTTCGGGTCGAAATTTTGAGTTTCCATATCTCAGCTCTGGAAGTGTCTAGAGCCTCCATTTTTGCGCTCAGGTCACAGTCTCGCGGCCCTCTATCATAATCCAGAGTTTTGAGAAGATTGGAGAAACTTGATTTTTCGCCCGAAAACTGAAAAAAACGTAAGGGGTAACACTGTCGTTTTTTTTTTCGGGTCGAAATTTTGAGTTTCCGTATCTCAGCTCTGGAAGGGTCTAGAGCCTCCATTTTTGCGCTCAGGTCAAAGTCTCGCGGCCCTCTATCATAATCCAGAGTTTTGAGAAGATTGGAGAAACTTGATTTTTCGCCCGAAAACGGAAAAAAACGTAAGGGGTAACACTGTCGTTTTTTTTTTCGGGTCGAAATTTTGAGTTTCCATATCTCAGCTCTGGAAGGGTCTAGAGCCTCCATTTTTGCGCTCAGGTCAAAGTCTCGCGGCCCTCTATCATAATCCAGAGTTTTGAGAAGATTGGAGAAACTTGATTTTTCGCCCGAAAACGGAAAAAAACGTAAGGGGTAACACTGTCGTTTTTTTTTCGGGTCGAAATTTTGAGTTTCCATATCTCAGCTCTGGAAGGGTCTAGAGCCTCCATTTTTGCGCTCAGGTCACAGTCTCGCGGCCCTCTATCATAATCCAGAGTTTTGAGAAGATTGGAGAAACTTGATTTTTCGCCCGAAAACGGAAAAAAACGTAAGGGGTAACACTGTCGTTTTTTTTTCGGGTCGAAATTTTGAGTTTCCATATCTCAGCTCTGGAAGGGTCTAGAGCCTCCATTTTTGCGCTCAGGTCACAGTCTCGCGGCCCTCTATCATAATCCAGAGTTTTGAGAAGATTGGAGAAACTTGATTTTTCGCCCGAAAACGGAAAAAAACGTAAGGGGTAACACTGTCGTTTTTTTTCGGGTCGAAATTTTGAGTTTCCATATCTCAGCTCTGGAAGTGTCTAGAGCCTCCATTTTTGCGCTCAGGTCACAGTCTCGCGGCCCTCTATCATAATCCAGAGTTTTGAGAAGATTGGAGAAACTTGATTTTTCGCCCGAAAACTGAAAAAAATGTAAGGGGTAACACTGTCGTTTTTTTTTCGGGTCGAAATTTTGAGTTTCCATATCTCAGCTCTGGAAGGGTCTAGAGCCTCCATTTTTGCGCTCAGGTCAAAGTCTCGCGGCCCTCTATCATAATCCAGAGTTTTGAGAAGATTGGAGAGACTTGATTTTTCGCCCGAAAACGGAAAAAAACGTAAGGGGTAACACTGTCGTTTTTTTTTCGGGTCGAAATTTTGAGTTTCCATATCTCAGCTCTGGAAGGGTCTAGAGCCTCCATTTTTGCGCTCAGGTCAAAGTCTCGCGGCCCTCTATCATAATCCAGAGTTTTGAGAAGATTGGAGAAACTTGATTTTTCGCCCGAAAACGGAAAAAACGTAAGGGGTAACACTGTCGTTTTTTTTTCGGGTCGAAATTTTGAGTTTCCATATCTCAGCTCTGGAAGGGTCTAGAGCCTACATTTTTGCGCTCAGGTCAAAGTCTCGCGGCCCTCTATCATAATCCAGAGTTTTGAGAAGATTGGAGAAACTTGATTTTTCGCCCGAAAACGGAAAAAAACGTAAGGGGTAACACTGTCGTTTTTTTTTTCGGGTCTAAATTTTGAGTTTCCATATCTCAGCTCTGGAAGGGTCTAGAGCCTCCACTTTTGCGCTCAGGTCAAAGTCTCGCGGCCCTCTATCATAATCCAGAGTTTTGAGAAGATTGGAGAAACTTGATTTTTCGCCCGAAAACGGAAAAAAACGTAAGGGGTAACACTGTCGTTTTTTTTTCGGGTCGACATTTTGAGTTTCCATATCTCAGCTCTGGAAGGGTCTAGAGCCTCCATTTTTGCGCTCAGGTCAAAGTCTCGCGGCCCTCTATCATAATCCAGAGTTTTGAGAAGATTGGAGAAACTTGATTTTTCGCCCGAAAACGGAAAAAAACGTAAGGGGTAACACTGTCGTTTTTTTTTTCGGGTCGAAATTTTGAGTTTCCATATCTCAGCTCTGGAAGGGTCTAGAGCCTCCATTTTTGCGCTCAGGTCACAGTCTCGCGGCCCTCTATCATAATCCAGAGTTTTGAGAAGATTGGAGAAACTTGATTTTTCGCCCGAAAACGGAAAAAAAACGTAAGGGGTAACACTGTCGTTTTTTTTTCGGGTCGAAATTTTGAGTTTCCATATCTCAGCTCTGGAAGGGTCTAGAGCCTCCATTTTTGCGCTCAGGTCAAAGTCTCGCGGCCCTCTATCATAATCCAGAGTTTTGAGAAGATTGGAGAAACTTGATTTTTCGCCCGAAAACGGAAAAAAACGTAAGGGGTAACACTGTCGTTTTTTTTTCGGGTCGAAATTTTGAGTTTCCATATCTCAGCTCTGGAAGGGTCTAGAGCCTCCATTTTTGCACTCAGGTCACAGTCTCGCGGCCCTCTATCATAATCCAGAGTTTTGAGAAGATTGGAGAAACTTGATTTTTCGCCCGAAAATGGAAAAAAACGTAAGGGGTAACACTGTCGTTTTTTTTTCGGGTCGAAATTTTGAGTTTCCATATCTCAGCTCTGGAAGGGTCTAGAGCCTCCATTTTTGCGTTTAGGTCACAGTCTCGCGGCCCTCTATCATAATCCAGAGTTTTGAGAAGATTGGAGAAACTTGATTTTTCGCCCGAAAATGAAAAAAAACGTAAGGGGTAACACTGTCGTTTTTTTTTTCGGGTCGAAATTTTGAGTTTCCATATCTCAGCTCTGGAAGGGTCTAGAGCCTCCATTTTTGCGCTCAGGTCACAGTCTCGCGGCCCTCTATCATAATCCAGAGTTTTGAGAAGATTGGAGAAACTTGATTTTTCGCCCGAAAACGGAAAAAAACGTAAGGGGTAACACTGTCGTTTTTTTTTTCGGGTCGAAATTTTGAGTTTCCATATCTCAGCTCTGGAAGGGTCTAGAGCCTCCATTTTTGCGCTCAGGTCAAAGTCTCGCGGCCCTCTATCATAATCCAGAGTTTTGAGAAGATTGGAGAAACTTGATTTTTCGCCCGAAAACGGAAAAAAACGTAAGGGGTAACACTGTCGGTTTTTTTTCGGGTCGAAATTTTGAGTTTCCATATCTCAGCTCTGGAAGGGTCTAGAGCCTCCATTTTTTGCGCTCAGGTCACAGTCTCGCGGCCCTCTATCATAATCCAGAGTTTTGAGAAGATTGGAGAAACTTGATTTTTCGCCCGAAAATGGAAAAAAATGTAAGGGGTAACACTGTCGTTTTTTTTTCGGGTCGAAATTTTGAGTTTCCATATCTCAGCTCTGGAAGGGTCTAGAGCCTCCATTTTTGCGCTCAGGTCACAGTCTCGCGGCCCTCTATCATAATCCAGAGTTTTGAGAAGATTAGAGAAACTTGATTTTTCGCCCGAAAACGGAAAAAAACGTAAGGGGTAACACTGTCGTTTTTTTTTCGGGTAGAAATTTTGAGTTTCCATATCTCAGCTCTGGAAGGGTCTAGAGCCTCCATTTTTGCGCTCAGGTCACAGTCTCACGGCCCTCTATCATAATCCAGAGTTTTGAGAAGATTGGAGAAGCTTGATTTTTCGCCCGAAAATGAAAAAAAACGTAAGGGGTAACACTGTCGGTTTTTTTTTCGGGTCGAAATTTTGAGTTTCCATATCTCAGCTCTGGAAGGGTCTAGAGCCTCCATTTTTGCGCTCAGGTCACAGTCTCGCGGCCCTTTATCATAATCCAGAGTTTTGAGAAGATTGGAGAAACTTGATTTTTCGCCCGAAAATGGAAAAAAACGTAAGGGGTAACACTGTCGTTTTTTTTTTCGGGTCGAAATTTTGAGTTTCCATATCTCAGCTCTGGAAGGGTCTAGAGCCTCCATTTTTGCGCTCAGGTCAAAGTCTCGCGGCCCTCTATCATAATCCAGAGTTTTGAGAAGATTGGAGAAACTTGATTTTTCGCCCGAAAACGGAAAAAAACGTAAGGGGTAACACTGTCGTTTTTTTTTTTGGGTCGAAATTTTGAGTTTTCATATCTCAGCTCTGGAAGGGTCTAGAGCCTCCATTTTTGCGCTCAGGTCACAGTCTCGCGGCCCTCTATCATAATCCAGAGTTTTGAGAAGATTGGAGAAACTTGATTTTTCGCCCGAAAACGGAAAAAAACGTAAGGGGTAACACTGTCGTTTTTTTTTCGGGTCGAAATTTTGAGTTTCCATATCTCAGCTCTGGAAGGGTCTAGAGCCTCCATTTTTGCGCTCAGGTCAAAGTCTCGCGGCCCTCTATCATAATCCAGGGTTTTGAGAAGATTGGAGAAACTTGATTTTTCGCCCGAAAACGGAAAAAAACGTAAGGGGTAACACTGTCGGGTTTTTTTCGGGTCGAAATTTTGAGTTTCCATATCTCAGCTCTGGAAGGGTCTAGAGCCTCCATTTTTGCACTCAGGTCACAGTCTCGCGGCCCTCTATCATAATCCAGAGTTTTGAGAAGATTGGAGAAACTTGATTTTTCGCCCGAAAATGGAAAAAAACGTAAGGGGTAACACTGTCGTTTTTTTTTTCGGGTCGAAATTTTGAGTTTCCATATCTCAGCTCTGGAAGGGTCTAGAGCCTCCATTTTTGCGCTCAGGTCACAGTCTCGCGGCCGTCTATCATAATCCAGAGTTTTGAGAAGATTAGAGAAACTTGATTTTTCGCCCGAAAACGAAAAAAAACGTAAGGGGTAACACTGTCGTTTTTTTTTCGGGTCGAAATTTTGAGTTTCCATATCTCAGCTCTGGAAGGGTCTAGAGCCTCCATTTTTGCGCTCAGGTCACAGTCTCGCGGCCCTCTATCATAATCCAGAGTTTTGAGAAGATTGGAGAAACTTGATTTTTCGCCCGAAAATGAAAAAAAACGTAAGGGGTAACACTGTCGTTTTTTTTTTTCGGGTCGAAATTTTGAGTTTCCATATCTCAGCTCTGGAAGGGTCTAGAGCCTCCATTTTTGCGCTCAGGTCACAGTCTCGCGGCCCTCTATCATAATCCAGAGTTTTGAGAAGATTGGAGAAACTTGATTTTTCGCCCGAAAACGGAAAAAAACGTAAGGGGTAACACTGTCGTTTTTTTTTCGGGTCGAAATTTTGAGTTTCCATATCTCAGCTCTGGAAGGGTCTAGAGCCTCCATTTTTGCGCTCAGGTCAAAGTCTCGCGGCCCTCTATCATAATCCAGAGTTTTGAGAAGATTGGAGAAACTTGATTTTTCGCCCGAAAACGGAAAAAAACGTAAGGGGTAACACTGTCGTTTTTTTTTTCGGGTCGAAATTTTGAGTTTCCATATCTCAGCTCTGGAAGGGTCTAGAGCCTCCATTTTTGCGCTCAGGTCACAGTCTCGCGGCCCTCTATCATAATCCAGAGTTTTGAGAAGATTGGAGAAACTTGATTTTTCGCCCGAAAACGGAAAAAAAACGTAAGGGGTAACACTGTCGTTTTTTTTTCGGGTCGAAATTTTGAGTTTCCATATCTCAGCTCTGGAAGGGTCTAGAGCCTCCATTTTTGCGCTCAGGTCAAAGTCTCGCGGCCCTCTATCATAATCCAGAGTTTTGAGAAGATTGGAGAAACTTGATTTTTCGCCCGAAAACGGAAAAAAACGTAAGGGGTAACACTGTCGTTTTTTTTTCGGGTCGAAATTTTGAGTTTCCATATCTCAGCTCTGGAAGGGTCTAGAGCCTCCATTTTTGCACTCAGGTCACAGTCTCGCGGCCCTCTATCATAATCCAGAGTTTTGAGAAGATTGGAGAAACTTGATTTTTCGCCCGAAAATGGAAAAAAACGTAAGGGGTAACACTGTCGTTTTTTTTTCGGGTCGAAATTTTGAGTTTCCATATCTCAGCTCTGGAAGGGTCTAGAGCCTCCATTTTTGCGTTTAGGTCACAGTCTCGCGGCCCTCTATCATAATCCAGAGTTTTGAGAAGATTGGAGAAACTTGATTTTTCGCCCGAAAATGAAAAAAAACGTAAGGGGTAACACTGTCGTTTTTTTTTTCGGGTCGAAATTTTGAGTTTCCATATCTCAGCTCTGGAAGGGTCTAGAGCCTCCATTTTTGCGCTCAGGTCACAGTCTCGCGGCCCTCTATCATAATCCAGAGTTTTGAGAAGATTGGAGAAACTTGATTTTTCGCCCGAAAACGGAAAAAAACGTAAGGGGTAACACTGTCGTTTTTTTTTTCGGGTCGAAATTTTGAGTTTCCATATCTCAGCTCTGGAAGGGTCTAGAGCCTCCATTTTTGCGCTCAGGTCAAAGTCTCGCGGCCCTCTATCATAATCCAGAGTTTTGAGAAGATTGGAGAAACTTGATTTTTCGCCCGAAAACGGAAAAAAACGTAAGGGGTAACACTGTCGGTTTTTTTTCGGGTCGAAATTTTGAGTTTCCATATCTCAGCTCTGGAAGGGTCTAGAGCCTCCATTTTTTGCGCTCAGGTCACAGTCTCGCGGCCCTCTATCATAATCCAGAGTTTTGAGAAGATTGGAGAAACTTGATTTTTCGCCCGAAAATGGAAAAAAATGTAAGGGGTAACACTGTCGTTTTTTTTTCGGGTCGAAATTTTGAGTTTCCATATCTCAGCTCTGGAAGGGTCTAGAGCCTCCATTTTTGCGCTCAGGTCACAGTCTCGCGGCCCTCTATCATAATCCAGAGTTTTGAGAAGATTAGAGAAACTTGATTTTTCGCCCGAAAACGGAAAAAAACGTAAGGGGTAACACTGTCGTTTTTTTTTCGGGTAGAAATTTTGAGTTTCCATATCTCAGCTCTGGAAGGGTCTAGAGCCTCCATTTTTGCGCTCAGGTCACAGTCTCACGGCCCTCTATCATAATCCAGAGTTTTGAGAAGATTGGAGAAGCTTGATTTTTCGCCCGAAAATGAAAAAAAACGTAAGGGGTAACACTGTCGGTTTTTTTTTCGGGTCGAAATTTTGAGTTTCCATATCTCAGCTCTGGAAGGGTCTAGAGCCTCCATTTTTGCGCTCAGGTCACAGTCTCGCGGCCCTTTATCATAATCCAGAGTTTTGAGAAGATTGGAGAAACTTGATTTTTCGCCCGAAAATGGAAAAAAACGTAAGGGGTAACACTGTCGTTTTTTTTTTCGGGTCGAAATTTTGAGTTTCCATATCTCAGCTCTGGAAGGGTCTAGAGCCTCCATTTTTGCGCTCAGGTCAAAGTCTCGCGGCCCTCTATCATAATCCAGAGTTTTGAGAAGATTGGAGAAACTTGATTTTTCGCCCGAAAACGGAAAAAAACGTAAGGGGTAACACTGTCGTTTTTTTTTTTGGGTCGAAATTTTGAGTTTTCATATCTCAGCTCTGGAAGGGTCTAGAGCCTCCATTTTTGCGCTCAGGTCACAGTCTCGCGGCCCTCTATCATAATCCAGAGTTTTGAGAAGATTGGAGAAACTTGATTTTTCGCCCGAAAACGGAAAAAAACGTAAGGGGTAACACTGTCGTTTTTTTTTCGGGTCGAAATTTTGAGTTTCCATATCTCAGCTCTGGAAGGGTCTAGAGCCTCCATTTTTGCGCTCAGGTCAAAGTCTCGCGGCCCTCTATCATAATCCAGGGTTTTGAGAAGATTGGAGAAACTTGATTTTTCGCCCGAAAACGGAAAAAAACGTAAGGGGTAACACTGTCGGGTTTTTTTCGGGTCGAAATTTTGAGTTTCCATATCTCAGCTCTGGAAGGGTCTAGAGCCTCCATTTTTGCACTCAGGTCACAGTCTCGCGGCCCTCTATCATAATCCAGAGTTTTGAGAAGATTGGAGAAACTTGATTTTTCGCCCGAAAATGGAAAAAAACGTAAGGGGTAACACTGTCGTTTTTTTTTTCGGGTCGAAATTTTGAGTTTCCATATCTCAGCTCTGGAAGGGTCTAGAGCCTCCATTTTTGCGCTCAGGTCACAGTCTCGCGGCCGTCTATCATAATCCAGAGTTTTGAGAAGATTAGAGAAACTTGATTTTTCGCCCGAAAACGAAAAAAAACGTAAGGGGTAACACTGTCGTTTTTTTTTCGGGTCGAAATTTTGAGTTTCCATATCTCAGCTCTGGAAGGGTCTAGAGCCTCCATTTTTGCGCTCAGGTCACAGTCTCGCGGCCCTCTATCATAATCCAGAGTTTTGAGAAGATTGGAGAAACTTGATTTTTCGCCCGAAAATGAAAAAAAACGTAAGGGGTAACACTGTCGTTTTTTTTTTCGGGTCGAAATTTTGAGTTTCCATATCTCAGCTCTGGAAGGGTCTAGAGCCTCCATTTTTGCGCTCAGGTCACAGTCTCGCGGCCCTCTATCATAATCCAGAGTTTTGAGAAGATTGGAGAAACTTGATTTTTCGCCCGAAAACGGAAAAAAACGTAAGGGGTAACACTGTCGTTTTTTTTTCGGGTCGAAATTTTGAGTTTCCATATCTCAGCTCTGGAAGGGTCTAGAGCCTACATTTTTGCGCTCAGGTCAAAGTCTCGCGGCCCTCTATCATAATCCAGAGTTTTGAGAAGATTGGAGAAACTTGATTTTTCGCCCGAAAACGGAAAAAAACGTAAGGGGTAACACTGTCGGTTTTTTTTCGGGTCGAAATTTTGAGTTTCCATATCTCAGCTCTGGAAGGGTCTAGAGCCTCCATTTTTGCGCTCTGTTCACAGTCTCGCGGCCCTCTATCATAATCCAGAGTTTTGAGAAGATTGGAGAAACTTGATTTTTCGCCCGAAAATGGAAAAAAATGTAAGGGGTAACACTGTCGTTTTTTTTTTCGGGTCGAAATTTTGAGTTTCCATATCTCAGCTCTGGAAGGGTCTAGAGCCTCCATTTTTGCGCTCAGGTCACAGTCTCGCGGCCCTCTATCATAATCCAGAGTTTTGAGAAGATTAGAGAAACTTGATTTTTCGCCCGAAAACGGAAAAAAACGTAAGGGGTAACACTGTCGTTTTTTTTTCGGGTAGAAATTTTGAGTTTCCATATCTCAGCTCTGGAAGGGTCTAAAGCCTCCATTTTTGCGCTCAGGTCACAGTCTCACGGCCCTCTATCATAAACCAGAGTTTTGAGAAGATTGGAGAAACTTGATTTTTCGCCCGAAAATGAAAAAAAACGTAAGGGGTAACACTGTCGTTTTTTTTTTTCGGGTCGAAATTTTGAGTTTCCATATCTCAGTTCTGGAAGGGTCTAGAGCCTCCATTTTTGCGCTCAGGTCACAGTCTCGCGGCCCTCTATCATAATCCAGAGTTTTGAGAAGATTGGAGAAACTTGATTTTTCGCCCGAAAACGGAAAAAAACGTAAGGGGTAACACTGTCGTTTTTTTTTCGGGTCGAAATTTTGAGTTTCCATATCTCAGCTCTGGAAGGGTCTAGAGCCTCCATTTTTGCGCTCAGGTCAAAGTCTCGCGGCCCTCTATCATAATCCAGAGTTTTGAGAAGATTGGAGAAACTTGATTTTTCGCCCGAAAACTGAAAAAAACGTAAGGGGTAACACTGTCGTTTTTTTTTTGGGTCGAAATTTTGAGTTTTCATATCTCAGCTCTGGAAGGGTCTAGAGCCTCCATTTTTGCGCTCAGGTCACAGTCTCGCGGCCCTCTATCATAATCCAGAGTTTTGAGAAGATTGGAGAAACTCGATTTTTCGCCCGAAAACGGAAAAAAACTTAAGGGGTAACACTGTCGTTTTTTTTTCGGGTCGAAATTTTGAGTTTCCATATCTCAGCTCTGGAAGGGTCTAGAGCCTCCATTTTTGCGCTCAGGTCAAAGTCTCGCGGCCCTCTATCATAATCCAGGGTTTTGAGAAGATTGGAGAAACTTGATTTTTCGCCCGAAAACGGAAAAAAACGTAAGGGGTAACACTGTCGTTTTTTTTTTCTGGTCGAAATTTTGAGTTTCCATATCTCAGCTCTGGAAGGGTCTAGAGCCTCCATTTTTGCGCTCAGGTCACAGTCTCACGGCCCTCTATCATAATCCAGAGTTTTGAGAAGATTGGAGAAAATTGATTTTTCGCCCGAAAACGGAAAAAAACGTAAGGGGTAACACTGTAATTTATTTTTCGGGTCGAAATTTTGAGTTTCCATATCTCAGCTCTGGAAGGGTCTAGAGCCTCCATTTTTGCGCTCAGGTCACAGTCTCGCGGCCCTCTATCATAATCCAGAGTTTTGAGAAGATTGGAGAAACTTGATTTTTCGCCCGAAAACGGAAAAAAACGTAAGGGGTAACACTGTCGGTTTTTTTTCGGGTCGAAATTTTGAGTTTCCATATCTCAGCTCTGGAAGGGTCTAGAGACTCCATTTTTGCGCTCAGGTCAAAGTCTCGCGGCCCTCTATCATAATCCAGAGTTTTGAGAAAATTGGAGAAACTTGATTTTTCGCCCGAAAACGGAAAAAAACGTAAGGGGTAACACTGTCGTTTTTTTTTCGGGTCGAAATTTTGAGTTTCCATATCTCAGCTCTGGAAGGGTCTAGAGCCTCCATTTTTGCGCTCAGGTCAAAGTCTCACGGCCCTCTATCATAATCCAGAGTTTTGAGAAGATTGGAGAAACTTGATTTTTCGCCCGAAAACGGAAAAAAACGTAAGGGGTAACACTGTGGTTTTTTTTTTTCGGATCGAAATTTTGAGTTTCCATATCTCAGCTCTGGAAGGGTCTAGAGCCTCCATTTTTGCGCTCAGGTCAAAGTCTCGCGGCCCTCTATCATAATCCAGAGTTTTGAGAAGATTGGAGAAACTTGATTTTTCGCCCGAAAACGGAAAAAAACGTAAGGGGTAACACTGTCGGTTTTTTTTTTCGGGTCGAAATTTTGAGTTTCCATATCTCAGCTCTGGAAGGGTCTAGAGCCTCCATTTTTGCGCTCAGGTCACAGTAACGCGGCCCTCTATCATAATCCAGAGTTTTGAGAAGATTGGAGAAACTTGATTTTTCGCCCGAAAACGGAAAAAAACGTAAGGGGTAACACTGTCGTTTTTTTTTCGGGTCGAAATTTTGAGTTTCCATATCTCAGGTCTGGAAGGGTCTAGAGCCTCCATTTTTGCGCTCAGGTCACAGTCTCGCGGCCCTCTATCATAATCCAGAGTTTTGAGAAGATTGGAGAAACTTGATTTTTCGCCCGAAAACTGAAAAAAACGTAAGGGGTAACACTGTCGTTTTTTTTTTTCGGGTCGAAATTTTGAGTTTCCATATCTCAGCTCTGGAAGTGTCTAGAGCCTCCATTTTTGTGCTCAGGTCACAGTCTCGCGGCCCTCTATCATAATCCAGAGTTTTGAGAAGATTGGAGAAACTTGATTTTTCGCCCGAAAACGGAAAAAAACGTAAGGGGTAACACTGTCGTTTTTTTTTTCGGGTCGAAATTTTGAGTTTCCATATCTCAGCTCTGGAAGGGTCTAGAGCCTCCATTTTTGCGCTCAGGTCACAGTCTCGCGGCCCTCTATCATAATCCAGGGTTTTGAGAAGATTGGAGAAACTTGATTTTTCGCCCGAAAACGGAAAAAAAACGTAAGGGGTAACACTGTCGTTTTTTTTTCGGGTCGAAATTTTGAGTTTCCATATCTCAGCTCTGGAAGGGTCTAGAGCCTCCATTTTTGCGCTCAGGTCACAGTCTCGCGGCCCTCTATCATAATCCAGAGTTTTGAGAAGATTGGAGAAACTTGATTTTTCGCCCGAAAACGGAAAAAAACGTAAGGGGTAACACTGTCATTTTTTTTTCGGGTCGAAATTTTGAGTTTCCATATCTCAGCTCTGGAAGGGTCTAGAGCCTCCATTTTTAAGCTCAGGTCACAGTCTCGCGGCCCTCTATCATAATCCAGAGTTTTGAGAAGATTGGAGAAACTTGATTTTTCGCCCGAAAACGGAAAAAAAACGTAAGGGGTAACACTGTCGGTTTTTTTTCGGGTCGAAATTTTGAGTTTCCATATCTCAGCTCTGGAAGGGTCTAGAGACTCCATTTTTGCGCTCAGGTCAAAGTCTCGCGGCCCTCTATCATAATCCAGAGTTTTGAGAAGATTGGAGAAACTTGATTTTTCGCCCGAAAACGGAAAAAAACGTAAGGGGTAACACTGTCGTTTTTTTTCGGGTCGAAATTTTGAGTTTCCATATCTCAGCTCTGGAAGGGTCTAGAGCCTCCATTTTTGCGCTCAGGTCAAAGTCTCGCGGCCCTCTATCATAATCCAGAGTTTTGAGAAGATTGGAGAAACTTGATTTTTCACCCGAAAACGGAAAAAAACGTAAGGGGTAACACTGTCGTTTTTTTTTCGGGTCGAAATTTTGAGTTTCCATATCTCAGCTCTGGAAGGGTCTAGAGCCTCCATTTTTGCGCTCAGGTCACAGTCTCGCGGCCCTCTATCATAATCCAGAGTTTTGAGAAGATTGGAGAAACTTGATTTTTCGCCCGAAAACGGAAAAAAACGTAAGGGGTAACACTGTCGTTTTTTTTCGGGTCGAAATTTTGAGTTTCCATATCTCAGCTCTGGAAGGGTCTAGAGCCTCCATTTTTGCGCTCAGGTCACAGTCTCGCGGCCCTCTATCATAATCCAGAGTTTTGAGAAGATTGGAGAAACTTGATTTTTCGCCCGAAAACTGAAAAAAATGTAAGGGGTAACACTGTCGTTTTTTTTTCGGGTCGAAATTTTGAGTTTCCATATCTCAGCTCTGGAAGGGTCTAGAGCCTCCATTTTTGCGCTCAGGTCAAAGTCTCGCGGCCCTCTATCATAATCCAGAGTTTTGAGAAGATTGGAGAAACTTGATTTTTCGCCCGAAAACGGAAAAAAACGTAAGGGGTAACACTGTCGTTTTTTTTTTTGGGTCAAAATTTTGAGTTTCCATATCTCAGCTCTGGAAGGGTCTAGAGCCTCCATTTTTGCGCTCAGGTCAAAGTCTCGCGGCCCTCTATCATAATCCAGAGTTTTGAGAAGATTGGAGAAACTTGATTTTTCGCCCGAAAACGGAAAAAAACGTAAGGGGTAACACTGTCGTTTTTTTTTCGGGTCGAAATTTTGAGTTTCCATATCTCAGCTCTGGAAGGGTCTAGAGCCTCCATTTTTGCGCTCAGGTCACAGTCTCGCGGCCCTCTATCATAATCCAGAGTTTTGAGAAGATTGGAGAAACTAGATTTTTCGCCCGAAAACTGAAAAAAACGTAAGGGGTAACACTGTCGTTTTTTTTTTGGGTCGAAATTTTGCGTTTCCATATCTCAGCTCTGGAAGTGTCTAGAGCCTCCATTTTTGCGCTCAGGTCACAGTCTCGCGGCCCTCTATCATAATCCAGAGTTTTGAGAAGATTGGAGAAACTTGATTTTTCGCCCGAAAACTGAAAAAAACGTAAGGGGTAACACTGTCGTTTTTTTTTCGGGTCGAAATTTTGAGTTTCCATATCTCAGCTCTGGAAGGGTCTAGAGCCTCCATTTTTGCGCTCAGGTCAAAGTCTCGCGGCCCTCTATCATAATCCAGAGTTTTGAGAAGATTGGAGAAACTTGATTTTTCGCCCGAAAACGGAAAAAAACGTAAGGGGTAACACTGTCGTTTTTTTTTTCGGGTCGAAATTTTGAGTTTCCATATCTCAGCTCTGGAAGGGTCTAGAGCCTCCATTTTTGCGCTCAGGTCAAAGTCTCGCGGCCCTCTATCATAATCCAGAGTTTTGAGAAGATTGGAGAAACTTGATTTTTCGCCCGAAAACGGAAAAAAACGTAAGGGGTAACACTGTCGTTTTTTTTTCGGGTCGAAATTTTGAGTTTCCATATCTCAGCTCTGGAAGGGTCTAGAGCCTACATTTTTGCGCTCAGGTCAAAGTCTCGCGGCCCTCTATCATAATCCAGAGTTTTGAGAAGATTGGAGAAACTTGATTTTTCGCCCGAAAACGGAAAAAAAAGTAAGGGGTAACACTGTCGTTTTTTTTTCGGGTCGACATTTTGAGTTTCCATATCTCAGCTCTGGAAGGGTCTAGAGCCTCCACTTTTGCGCTCAGGTCAAAGTCTCGCGGCCCTCTATCATAATCCAGAGTTTTGAGAAGATTGGAGAAACTTGATTTTTCGCCCGAAAACGGAAAAAAACGTAAGGGGTAACACTGTCGTTTTTTTTTCGGGTCGACATTTTGAGTTTCCATATCTCAGCTCTGGAAGGGTCTAGAGCCTCCACTTTTGCGCTCAGGTCAAAGTCTTGCGGCCCTCTATCATAATCCAGAGTTTTGAGAAGATTGGAGAAACTTGATTTTTCGCCCGAAAACAGAAAAAAACGTAAGGGGTAACACTGTCGTTTTTTTTTCGGGTCGACATTTTGAGTTTCCATATCTCAGCTCTGGAAGGGTCTAGAGCCTCCATTTTTGCGCTCAGGTCAAAGTCTCGCGGCCCTCTATCATAATCCAGAGTTTTGAGAAGATTGGAGAAACTTGATTTTTCGCCCGAAAACGAAAAAAAACGTAAGGGGTAACACTGTCGTTTTTTTTTCGGGTCGAAATTTTGAGTTTCCATATCTCAGCTCTGGAAGGGTCTAGAGCCTCCATTTTTGCGCTCAGGTCACAGTCTCGCGGCCCTCTATCATAATCCAGAGTTTTGAGAAGATTGGAGAAACTTGATTTTTCGCCCGAAAACTGAAAAAAACGTAAGGGGTAACACTGTCGTTTTTTTTTCGGGTCGAAATTTTGAGTTTCCATATCTCAGCTCTGGAAGTGTCTAGAGCCTCCATTTTTGTGCTCAGGTCACAGTCTCGCGGCCCTCTATTATAATCCAGAGTTTTGAGAAGATTGGAGAAACTTGATTTTTCGCCCGAAAACGGAAAAAAACGTAAGGGGTAACACTGTCGTTTTTTTTTTCGGGTCGAAATTTTGAGTTTCCATATCTCAGCTCTGGAAGGGTCTAGAGCCTCCATTTTTGCGCTCAGGTCACAGTCTCGCGGCCCTCTATCATAATCCAGAGTTTTGAGAAGATTGGAGAAACTTGATTTTTCGCCCGAAAACGGAAAAAAACGTAAGGGGTAACACTGTCGGTTTTTTTTCGGGTAGAAATTTTGAGTTTCCATATCTCAGCTCTGGAAGGGTCTAGAGCCTCCATTTTTGCGCTCAGGTCAAAGTCTCGCGGCCCTCTATCATAATCCAGAGTTTTGAGAAGATTGTAGAAACTTGATTTTTCGCCCGAAAACTGAAAAAAACGTAAGGGGTAACACTGTCGTTTTTTTTTCGGGTCGAAATTTTGAGTTTCCATATCTCAGCTCTGGAAGGGTCTAGAGCCTCCATTTTTGCGCTCAGGTCACAGTCTCGCGGCCCTCTATCATAATCCAGAGTTTTGAGAAGATTGGAGAAACTTGATTTTTCGCCCGAAAACGGAAAAAAACGTAAGGGGTAACACTGTCGTTTTTTTTTCGGGTCGAAATTTTGAGTTTCCATATCTCAGCTCTGGAAGGGTCTAGAGCCTCCATTTTTCCGCTCAGGTCAAAGTCTCGCGGCCCTCTATCATAATCCAGAGTTTTGAGAAGATTGGAGAAACTTGATTTTTCGCCCGAAAACGGAAAAAAACGTAAGGGGTAACACTGTCGTTTTTTTTTCGGGTCTAAATTTTGAGTTTCCATATCTCAGCTCTGGAAGGGTCTAGAGCCTCCATTTTTGCGCTCAGGTCACAGTCTCGCGGCCCTCTATCATAATCCAGAGTTTTGAGAAGATTGGAGAAACTTGATTTTTCGCCCGAAACTGAAAAAAACGTAAGGGGTAACACTGTCGTTTTTTTTTTCGGGTCGAAATTTTGAGTTTCCATATCTCAGCTCTGGAAGTGTCTAGAGCCTCCATTTTTGCGCTCAGGTCACAGTCTCGCGGCCCTCTATCATAATCCAGAGTTTTGAGAAGATTGGAGAAACTTGATTTTTCGCCCGAAAACTGAAAAAAACGTAAGGGGTAACACTGTCGTTTTTTTTTTCGGGTCGAAATTTTGAGTTTCCATATCTCAGCTCTGGAAGGGTCTAGAGCCTCCATTTTTGCGCTCAGGTCAAAGTCTCGCGGCCCTCTATCATAATCCAGAGTTTTGAGAAGATTGGAGAAACTTGATTTTTCGCCCGAAAACGGAAAAAAACGTAAGGGGTAACACTGTCGTTTTTTTTTTCGGGTCGAAATTTTGAGTTTCCATATCTCAGCTCTGGAAGGGTCTAGAGCCTCCATTTTTGCGCTCAGGTCAAAGTCTCGCGGCCCTCTATCATAATCCAGAGTTTTGAGAAGATTGGAGAAACTTGATTTTTCGCCCGAAAACGGAAAAAAACGTAAGGGGTAACACTGTCGTTTTTTTTTCGGGTCGAAATTTTGAGTTTCCATATCTCAGCTCTGGAAGGGTCTAGAGCCTCCATTTTTGCGCTCAGGTCACAGTCTCGCGGCCCTCTATCATAATCCAGAGTTTTGAGAAGATTGGAGAAACTTGATTTTTCGCCCGAAAACGGAAAAAAACGTAAGGGGTAACACTGTCGTTTTTTTTCGGGTCGAAATTTTGAGTTTCCATATCTCAGCTCTGGAAGTGTCTAGAGCCTCCATTTTTGCGCTCAGGTCACAGTCTCGCGGCCCTCTATCATAATCCAGAGTTTTGAGAAGATTGGAGAAACTTGATTTTTCGCCCGAAAACTGAAAAAAATGTAAGGGGTAACACTGTCGTTTTTTTTTCGGGTCGAAATTTTGAGTTTCCATATCTCAGCTCTGGAAGGGTCTAGAGCCTCCATTTTTGCGCTCAGGTCAAAGTCTCGCGGCCCTCTATCATAATCCAGAGTTTTGAGAAGATTGGAGAAACTTGATTTTTCGCCCGAAAACGGAAAAAAACGTAAGGGGTAACACTGTCGTTTTTTTTTCGGGTCGAAATTTTGAGTTTCCATATCTCAGCTCTGGAAGGGTCTAGAGCCTCCATTTTTGCGCTCAGGTCAAAGTCTCGCGGCCCTCTATCATAATCCAGAGTTTTGAGAAGATTGGAGAAACTTGATTTTTCGCCCGAAAACGGAAAAAACGTAAGGGGTAACACTGTCGTTTTTTTTTCGGGTCGAAATTTTGAGTTTCCATATCTCAGCTCTGGAAGGGTCTAGAGCCTACATTTTTGCGCTCAGGTCAAAGTCTCGCGGCCCTCTATCATAATCCAGAGTTTTGAGAAGATTGGAGAAACTTGATTTTTCGCCCGAAAACGGAAAAAAACGTAAGGGGTAACACTGTCGTTTTTTTTTTCGGGTCTAAATTTTGAGTTTCCATATCTCAGCTCTGGAAGGGTCTAGAGCCTCCACTTTTGCGCTCAGGTCAAAGTCTCGCGGCCCTCTATCATAATCCAGAGTTTTGAGAAGATTGGAGAAACTTGATTTTTCGCCCGAAAACGGAAAAAAACGTAAGGGGTAACACTGTCGTTTTTTTTTCGGGTCGACATTTTGAGTTTCCATATCTCAGCTCTGGAAGGGTCTAGAGCCTCCACTTTTGCGCTCAGGTCAAAGTCTCGCGGCCCTCTATCATAATCCAGAGTTTTGAGAAGATTGGAGAAACTTGATTTTTCGCCCGAAAACAGAAAAAAACGTAAGGGGTAACACTGTCGTTTTTTTTTCGGGTCGACATTTTGAGTTTCCATATCTCAGCTCTGGAAGGGTCTAGAGACTCCATTTTTGCGCTCAGGTCAAAGTCTCGCGGCCCTCTATCATAATCCAGAGTTTTGAGAAGATTGGAGAAACTTGATTTTTCGCCCGAAAACGAAAAAAAACGTAAGGGGTAACACTGTCGTTTTTTTTTCGGGTCGAAATTTTGAGTTTCCATATCTCAGCTCTGGAAGGGTCTAGAGCCTCCATTTTTGCGCTCAGGTCACAGTCTCGTGGCCCTCTATCATAATCCAGAGTTTTGAGAAGATTGGAGAAACTTGATTTTTCGCCCGAAAACTGAAAAAAACGTAAGGGGTAACACTGTCGTTTTTTTTTCGGGTCGAAATTTTGAGTTTCCATATCTCAGCTCTGGAAGTGTCTAGAGCCTCCATTTTTGCGCTCAGGTCACAGTCTCGCGGCCCTCTATCATAATCCAGAGTTTTGAGAAGATTGGAGAAACTTGATTTTTCGCCCGAAAACTGAAAAAAACGTAAGGGGTAACACTGTCGTTTTTTTTTCGGGTCGAAATTTTGAGTTTCCATATCTCAGCTCTGGAAGGGTCTAGAGCCTCCATTTTTGCGCTCAGGTCAAAGTCTCGCGGCCCTCTATCATAATCCAGAGTTTTGAGAAGATTGGAGAAACTTGATTTTTCGCCCGAAAACGGAAAAAAACGTAAGGGGTAACACTGTCGTTTTTTTTTCGGGTCGAAATTTTGAGTTTCCATATCTCAGCTCTGGAAGGGTCTAGAGCCTCCATTTTTGCGCTCAGGTCACAGTCTCGCGGCCCTCTATCATAATCCAGAGTTTTGAGAAGATTGGAGAAACTTGATTTTTCGCCCGAAAACGGAAAAAAACGTAAGGGGTAACACTGTCGTTTTTTTTTTCGGGTCGAAATTTTGAGTTTCCATATCTCAGCTCTGGAAGGGTCTAGAGCCTCCATTTTTGCGCTCAGGTCACAGTCTCGCGGCCCTCTATCATAATCCAGAGTTTTGAGAAGATTAGAGAAACTTGATTTTTCGCCCGAAAACTGAAAAAAACGTAAGGGGTAACACTGTCGTTTTTTTTTCGGGTCGAAATTTTGAGTTTCCATATCTCAGCTCTGGAAGGGTCTAGAGCCTCCATTTTTGCGCTCAGGTCACAGTCTCACGGCCCTCTATCATAATCCAGAGTTTTGAGAAGATTGGAGAAACTTGATTTTTCGCCCGAAAATGAAAAAAAACGTAAGGGGTAACACTGTCGTTTTTTTTTTTTGGGTCGAAATTTTGAGTTTTCATATCTCAGCTCTGGAAGGGTCTAGAGCCTCCATTTTTGCGCTCAGGTCACAGTCTCGCGGCCCTCTATCATAATCCAGAGTTTTGAGAAGATTGGAGAAACTTGATTTTTCGCCCGAAAACGGAAAAAAACGTAAGGGGTAACACTGTCGTTTTTTTTTTCGGGTCGAAATTTTGAGTTTCCATATCTCAGCTCTGGAAGGGTCTAGAGCCTCCATTTTTGCGCTCAGGTCACAGTCTCGCGGCCCTCTATCATAATCCAGAGTTTTGAGAAGATTGGAGAAACTTGATTTTTCGCCCGAAAACGGAAAAAAATGTAAGGGGTAACACCGTCGTTTTTTTTTCGGGTCGAAATTTTGAGTTTCCATATCTCAGCTCTGGAAGGGTCTAGAGCCTCCATTTTTGCGCTCAGGTCACAGTCTCGCGGCCCTCTATCATAATCCAGAGTTTTGAGAAGATTGGAGAAACTTGATTTGTCGCCCGAAAATGGAAAAAAACGTAAGGCGTAACACTGTCGTTTTTTTTTCGGGTCGAAATTTTGAGTTTCCATATCTCAGCTCTGGAAGGGTCTAGAGCCTCCATTTTTGCGCTCAGGTCACAGTCTCGCGGCCCTCTATCATAATCCAGGGTTTTGAGAAGATTGGAGAAACTTGATTTTTCGCCCGAAAACGGAAAAAAACGTAAGGGGTAACACTGTCGTTTTTTTTTCGGGTCGAAATTTTGAGTTTCCATATCTCAGCTCTGGAAGGGTCTAGAGCCTCCATTTTTGCGCTCAGGTCACAGTCTCGCGGCCCTCTATCATAATCCAGAGTTTTGAGAAGATTGTAGAAACTTGATTTTTCGCCCGAAAACGGAAAAAAACGTAAGGGGTAACACTGTCGTTTTTTTTTCGGGTCGAAATTTTGAGTTTCCATATCTCAGCTCTGGAAGGGTCTAGAGCCTCCATTTTTGCGCTCAGGTCACAGTCTCGCGGCCCTCTATCATAATCCAGAGTTTTGAGAAGATTGGAGAAACTTGATTTTTCGCCCGAAAACGGAAAAAAACGTAAGGGGTAACACTGTCGTTTTTTTTTCGGGTCGAAATTTTGAGTTTCCATATCTCAGCTCTGGAAGGGTCTAGAGACTCCATTTTTGCGCTCAGGTCAAAGTCTCGCGGCCCTCTATCATAATCCAGAGTTTTGAGAAGATTGGAGAAACTTGATTTTTCTCCCGAAAACGAAAAAAAACGTAAGGGGTAACACTGTCGTTTTTTTTTCGGGTCGAAATTTTGAGTTTCCATATCTCAGCTCTGGAAGGGTCTAGAGCCTCCATTTTTGCGCTCAGGTCACAGTCTCGTGGCCCTCTATCATAATCCAGAGTTTTGAGAAGATTGGAGAAACTTGATTTTTCGCCTGAAAACTGAAAAAAACGTAAGGGGTAACACTGTCGTTTTTTTTTCGGGTCGAAATTTTGAGTTTCCATATCTCAGCTCTGGAAGTGTCTAGAGCCTCCATTTTTGCGCTCAGGTCACAGTCTCGCGGCCCTCTATCATAATCCAGAGTTTTGAGAAGATTGGAGAAACTTGATTTTTCGCCCGAAAACTGAAAAAAACGTAAGGGGTAACACTGTCGTTTTTTTTTCGGGTCGAAATTTTGAGTTTCCATATCTCAGCTCTGGAAGGGTCTAGAGCCTCCATTTTTGCGCTCAGGTCAAAGTCTCGCGGCCCTCTATCATAATCCAGAGTTTTGAGAAGATTGGAGAAACTTGATTTTTCGCCCGAAAACGGAAAAAAACGTAAGGGGTAACACTGTCGTTTTTTTTTCGGGTCGAAATTTTGAGTTTCCATATCTCAGCTCTGGAAGGGTCTAGAGCCTCCATTTTTGCGCTCAGGTCACAGTCTCGCGGCCCTCTATCATAATCCAGAGTTTTGAGAAGATTGGAGAAACTTGATTTTTCGCCCGAAAACGGAAAAAAACGTAAGGGGTAACACTGTCGTTTTTTTTTTCGGGTCGAAATTTTGAGTTTCCATATCTCAGCTCTGGAAGGGTCTAGAGCCTCCATTTTTGCGCTCAGGTCACAGTCTCGCGGCCCTCTATCATAATCCAGAGTTTTGAGAAGATTAGAGAAACTTGATTTTTCGCCCGAAAACTGAAAAAAACGTAAGGGGTAACACTGTCGTTTTTTTTTCGGGTCGAAATTTTGAGTTTCCATATCTCAGCTCTGGAAGGGTCTAGAGCCTCCATTTTTGCGCTCAGGTCACAGTCTCACGGCCCTCTATCATAATCCAGAGTTTTGAGAAGATTGGAGAAACTTGATTTTTCGCCCGAAAATGAAAAAAAACGTAAGGGGTAACACTGTCGTTTTTTTTTTCGGGTCGAAATTTTGAGTTTCCATATCTCAGCTCTGGAAGGGTCTAGAGCCTCCATTTTTGCGCTCAGGTCACAGTCTCGCGGCCCTCTATCATAATCCAGAGTTTTGAGAAGATTGGAGAAACTTGATTTTTCGCCCGAAAACGGAAAAAAACGTAAGGGGTAACACTGTCGTTTTTTTTTTCGGGTCGAAATTTTGAGTTTCCATATCTCAGCTCTGGAAGGGTCTAGAGCCTCCATTTTTGCGCTCAGGTCAAAGTCTCGCGGCCCTCTATCATAATCCAGAGTTTTGAGAAGATTGGAGAAACTTGATTTTTCGCCCGAAAACGGAAAAAAACGTAAGGGGTAACACTGTCGTTTTTTTTTTTGGGTCGAAATTTTGAGTTTTCATATCTCAGCTCTGGAAGGGTCTAGAGCCTCCATTTTTGCGCTCAGGTCACAGTCTCGCGGCCCTCTATCATAATCCAGAGTTTTGAGAAGATTGGAGAAACTTGATTTTTCGCCCGAAAACGGAAAAAAACGTAAGGGGTAACACTGTCGTTTTTTTTTTCGGGTCGAAATTTTGAGTTTCCATATCTCAGCTCTGGAAGGGTCTAGAGCCTCCATTTTTGCGCTCAGGTCACAGTCTCGCGGCCCTCTATCATAATCCAGAGTTTTGAGAAGATTGGAGAAACTTGATTTTTCGCCCGAAAACGGAAAAAAATGTAAGGGGTAACACCGTCGTTTTTTTTTCGGGTCGAAATTTTGAGTTTCCATATCTCAGCTCTGGAAGGGTCTAGAGCCTCCATTTTTGCGCTCAGGTCACAGTCTCGCGGCCCTCTATCATAATCCAGAGTTTTGAGAAGATTGGAGAAACTTGATTTTTCGCCCGAAAATGGAAAAAAACGTAAGGGGTAACACTGTCGTTTTTTTTTCGGGTCGAAATTTTGAGTTTCCATATCTCAGCTCTGGAAGGGTCTAGACCCTCCATTTTTGCGCTCAGGTCACAGTCTCGCGGCCCTCTATCATAATCCAGGGTTTTGAGAAGATTGGAGAAACTTGATTTTTCGCCCGAAAACGGAAAAAAACGTAAGGGGTAACACTGTCGTTTTTTTTTCGGGTCGAAATTTTGAGTTTCCATATCTCAGCTCTGGAAGGGTCTAGAGCCTCCATTTTTGCGCTCAGGTCACAGTCTCGCGGCCCTCTATCATAATCCAGAGTTTTGAGAAGATTGTAGAAACTTGATTTTTCGCCCGAAAACTGAAAAAAACGTAAGGGGTAACACTGTCGTTTTTTTTTCGGGTCGAAATTTTGAGTTTCCATATCTCAGCTCTGGAAGGGTCTAGAGCCTCCATTTTTGCGCTCAGGTCACAGTCTCGCGGCCCTCTATCATAATCCAGAGTTTTGAGAAGATTGGAGAAACTTGATTTTTCGCCCGAAAACGGAAAAAAACGTAAGGGGTAACACTGTCGTTTTTTTTTCGGGTCGAAATTTTGAGTTTCCATATCTCAGCTCTGGAAGGGTCTAGAGCCTCCATTTTTCCGCTCAGGTCAAAGTCTCGCGGCCCTCTATCATAATCCAGAGTTTTGAGAAGATTGGAGAAACTTGATTTTTCGCCCGAAAACGGAAAAAAACGTAAGGGGTAACACTGTCGTTTTTTTTTCGGGTCTAAATTTTGAGTTTCCATATCTCAGCTCTGGAAGGGTCTAGAGCCTCCATTTTTGCGCTCAGGTCACAGTCTCGCGGCCCTCTATCATAATCCAGAGTTTTGAGAAGATTGGAGAAACTTGATTTTTCGCCCGAAACTGAAAAAAACGTAAGGGGTAACACTGTCGTTTTTTTTTTCGGGTCGAAATTTTGAGTTTCCATATCTCAGCTCTGGAAGTGTCTAGAGCCTCCATTTTTGCGCTCAGGTCACAGTCTCGCGGCCCTCTATCATAATCCAGACTTTTGAGAAGATTGGAGAAACTTGATTTTTCGCCCGAAAACGGAAAAAAACGTAAGGGGTAACACTGTCGTTTTTTTTTTCGGGTCGAAATTTTGAGTTTCCATATCTCAGCTCTGGAAGGGTCTAGAGCCTCCATTTTTGCGCTCAGGTCAAAGTCTCGCGGCCCTCTATCATAATCCAGAGTTTTGAGAAGATTGGAGAAACTTGATTTTTCGCCCGAAAACGGAAAAAAACGTAAGGGGTAACACTGTCGTTTTTTTTTTCGGGTCGAAATTTTGAGTTTCCATATCTCAGCTCTGGAAGGGTCTAGAGCCTCCATTTTTGCGCTCAGGTCAAAGTCTCGCGGCCCTCTATCATAATCCAGAGTTTTGAGAAGATTGGAGAAACTTGATTTTTCGCCCAAAAACGGAAAAAAACGTAAGGGGTAACACTGTCGTTTTTTTTTTCGGGTCGAAATTTTGAGTTTCCATATCTCAGCTCTGGAAGGGTCTAGAGCCTCCATTTTTGCGCTCAGGTCACAGTCTCGCGGCCCTCTATCATAATCCAGAGTTTTGAGAAGATTGGAGAAACTTGATTTTTCGCCCGAAAACGGAAAAAAACGTAAGGGGTAACACTGTCGTTTTTTTTTCGGGTCGAAATTTTGAGTTTCCATATCTCAGCTCTGGAAGGGTCTAGAGCCTCCATTTTTGCGCTCAGGTCACAGTCTCGCGGCCCTCTATCATAATCCAGAGTTTTGAGAAGATTGGAGAAACTTGATTTTTCGCCCGAAAACGGAAAAAAACGTAAGGGGTAACACTGTCGTTTTTTTTCGGGTCGAAATTTTGAGTTTCCATATCTCAGCTCTGGAAGTGTCTAGAGCCTCCATTTTTGCGCTCAGGTCACAGTCTCGCGGCCCTCTATCATAATCCAGAGTTTTGAGAAGATTGGAGAAACTTGATTTTTCGCCCGAAAACGGAAAAAAACGTAAGGGGTAACACTGTCGTTTTTTTTTTCGGGTCTAAATTTTGAGTTTCCATATCTCAGCTCTGGAAGGGTCTAGAGCCTCCACTTTTGCGCTCAGGTCAAAGTCTCGCGGCCCTCTATCATAATCCAGAGTTTTGAGAAGATTGGAGAAACTTGATTTTTCGCCCGAAAACGGAAAAAAACGTAAGGGGTAACACTGTCGTTTTTTTTTCGGGTCGACATTTTGAGTTTCCATATCTCAGCTCTGGAAGGGTCTAGAGCCTCCACTTTTGCGCTCAGGTCAAAGTCTCGCGGCCCTCTATCATAATCCAGAGTTTTGAGAAGATTGGAGAAACTTGATTTTTCGCCCGAAAACAGAAAAAAACGTAAGGGGTAACACTGTCGTTTTTTTTTCGGGTCGACATTTTGAGTTTCCATATCTCAGCTCTGGAAGGGTCTAGAGCCTCCATTTTTGCGTTTAGGTCAAAGTCTCGCGGCCCTCTATCATAATCCAGAGTTTTGAGAAGATTGGAGAAACTTGATTTTTCGCCCGAAAACGAAAAAAAACGTAAGGGGTAACACTGTCGTTTTTTTTTCGGGTCGAAATTTTGAGTTTCCATATCTCAGCTCTGGAAGGGTCTAGAGCCTCCATTTTTGCGCTCAGGTCACAGTCTCGCGGCCCTCTATCATAATCCAGAGTTTTGAGAAGATTGGAGAAACTTGATTTTTCGCCCGAAAACGGAAAAAAACGTAAGGGGTAACACTGTCGTTTTTTTTCGGGTCGAAATTTTGAGTTTCCATATCTCAGCTCTGGAAGTGTCTAGAGCCTCCATTTTTGCGCTCAGGTCACAGTCTCGCGGCCCTCTATCATAATCCAGAGTTTTGAGAAGATTGGAGAAACTTGATTTTTCGCCCGAAAACTGAAAAAAATGTAAGGGGTAACACTGTCGTTTTTTTTTCGGGTCGAAATTTTGAGTTTCCATATCTCAGCTCTGGAAGGGTCTAGAGCCTCCATTTTTGCGCTCAGGTCAAAGTCTCGCGGCCCTCTATCATAATCCAGAGTTTTGAGAAGATTGGAGAAACTTGATTTTTCGCCCGAAAACGGAAAAAAACGTAAGGGGTAACACTGTCGTTTTTTTTTCGGGTCGAAATTTTGAGTTTCCATATCTCAGCTCTGGAAGGGTCTAGAGCCTCCATTTTTGCGCTCAGGTCAAAGTCTCGCGGCCCTCTATCATAATCCAGAGTTTTGAGAAGATTGGAGAAACTTGATTTTTCGCCCGAAAACGGAAAAAACGTAAGGGGTAACACTGTCGTTTTTTTTTCGGGTCGAAATTTTGAGTTTCCATATCTCAGCTCTGGAAGGGTCTAGAGCCTACATTTTTGCGCTCAGGTCAAAGTCTCGCGGCCCTCTATCATAATCCAGAGTTTTGAGAAGATTGGAGAAACTTGATTTTTCGCCCGAAAACGGAAAAAAACGTAAGGGGTAACACTGTCGTTTTTTTTTTCGGGTCTAAATTTTGAGTTTCCATATCTCAGCTCTGGAAGGGTCTAGAGCCTCCACTTTTGCGCTCAGGTCAAAGTCTCGCGGCCCTCTATCATAATCCAGAGTTTTGAGAAGATTGGAGAAACTTGATTTTTCGCCCGAAAACGGAAAAAAACGTAAGGGGTAACACTGTCGTTTTTTTTTCGGGTCGACATTTTGAGTTTCCATATCTCAGCTCTGGAAGGGTCTAGAGCCTCCACTTTTGCGCTCAGGTCAAAGTCTCGCGGCCCTCTATCATAATCCAGAGTTTTGAGAAGATTGGAGAAACTTGATTTTTCGCCCGAAAACAGAAAAAAACGTAAGGGGTAACACTGTCGTTTTTTTTTCGGGTCGACATTTTGAGTTTCCATATCTCAGCTCTGGAAGGGTCTAGAGCCTCCATTTTTGCGCTCAGGTCAAAGTCTCGCGGCCCTCTATCATAATCCAGAGTTTTGAAAAGATTGGAGAAACTTGATTTTTCGCCCGAAAACGAAAAAAAACGTAAGGGGTAACACTGTCGTTTTTTTTTCGGGTCGAAATTTTGAGTTTCCATATCTCAGCTCTGGAAGGGTCTAGAGCCTCCATTTTTGCGCTCAGGTCACAGTCTCGCGGCCCTCTATCATAATCCAGAGTTTTGAGAAGATTGGAGAAACTTGATTTTTCGCCCGAAAACGGAAAAAAACGTAAGGGGTAACACTGTCGTTTTTTTTTCGGGTCGAAATTTTGAGTTTCCATATCTCAGCTCTGGAAGGGTCTAGAGCCTCCATTTTTGCGCTCAGGTCAAAGTCTCGCGGCCCTCTATCATAATCCAGAGTTTTGAGAAGATTGGAGAAACTTGATTTTTCGCCCGAAAACTGAAAAAAACGTAAGGGGTAACACTGTCGTTTTTTTTTCGGGTCGAAATTTTGAGTTTCCATATCTCAGCTCTGGAAGGGTCTAGAGCCTCCATTTTTGCGCTCAGGTCAAAGTCTCGCGGCCCTCTATCATAATCCAGAGTTTTGAGAAGATTGGAGAAACTTGATTTTTCGCCCGAAAACGGAAAAAAACGTAAGGGGTAACACTGTCGTTTTTTTTTCGGGTCGAAATTTTGAGTTTCCATATCTCAGCTCTGGAAGGGTCTAGAGCCTCCATTTTTGCGCTCAGGTCACAGTCTCGCGGCCCTCTATCATAATCCAGAGTTTTGAGAAGATTGGAGAAACTTGATTTTTCGCCCGAAAACGGAAAAAAACGTAAGGGGTAACACTGTCGTTTTTTTTTTCGGGTCGAAATTTTGAGTTTCCATATCTCAGCTCTGGAAGGGTCTAGAGCCTCCATTTTTGCGCTCAGGTCACAGTCTCGCGGCCCTCTATCATAATCCAGAGTTTTGAGAAGATTAGAGAAACTTGATTTTTCGCCCGAAAACTGAAAAAAACGTAAGGGGTAACACTGTCGTTTTTTTTTCGGGTCGAAATTTTGAGTTTCCATATCTCAGCTCTGGAAGGGTCTAGAGCCTCCATTTTTGCGCTCAGGTCACAGTCTCACGGCCCTCTATCATAATCCAGAGTTTTGAGAAGATTGGAGAAACTTGATTTTTCGCCCGAAAATGAAAAAAAACGTAAGGGGTAACACTGTCGTTTTTTTTTTTCGGGTCGAAATTTTGAGTTTCCATATCTCAGCTCTGGAAGGGTCTAGAGCCTCCATTTTTGCGCTCAGGTCACAGTCTCGCGGCCCTCTATCATAATCCAGAGTTTTGAGAAGATTGGAGAAACTTGATTTTTCGCCCGAAAACGGAAAAAAACGTAAGGGGTAACACTGTCGTTTTTTTTTTCGGGTCGAAATTTTGAGTTTCCATATCTCAGCTCTGGAAGGGTCTAGAGCCTCCATTTTTGCGCTCAGGTCAAAGTCTCGCGGCCCTCTATCATAATCCAGAGTTTTGAGAAGATTGGAGAAACTTGATTTTTCGCCCGAAAACGGAAAAAAACGTAAGGGGTAACACTGTCGTTTTTTTTTTTGGGTCGAAATTTTGAGTTTTCATATCTCAGCTCTGGAAGGGTCTAGAGCCTCCATTTTTGCGCTCAGGTCACAGTCTCGCGGCCCTCTATCATAATCCAGAGTTTTGAGAAGATTGGAGAAACTTGATTTTTCGCCCGAAAACGGAAAAAAACGTAAGGGGTAACACTGTCGTTTTTTTTTTCGGGTCGAAATTTTGAGTTTCCATATCTCAGCTCTGGAAGGGTCTAGAGCCTCCATTTTTGCGCTCAGGTCACAGTCTCGCGGCCCTCTATCATAATCCAGAGTTTTGAGAAGATTGGAGAAACTTGATTTTTCGCCCGAAAACGGAAAAAAATGTAAGGGGTAACACTGTCGTTTTTTTTTCGGGTCGAAATTTTGAGTTTCCATATCTCAGCTCTGGAAGGGTCTAGAGCCTCCATTTTTGCGCTCAGGTCACAGTCTCGCGGCCCTCTATCATAATCCAGAGTTTTGAGAAGATTGGAGAAACTTGATTTTTCGCCCGAAAATGGAAAAAAACGTAAGGGGTAACACTGTCGTTTTTTTTTCGGGTCGAAATTTTGAGTTTCCATATCTCAGCTCTGGAAGGGTCTAGAGCCTCCATTTTTGCACTCAGGTCACAGTCTCGCGGCCCTCTATCATAATCCAGAGTTTTGAGAAGATTGTAGAAACTTGATTTTTCGCCCGAAAACTGAAAAAAACGTAAGGGGTAACACTGTCGTTTTTTTTTTCGGGTCGAAATTTTGAGTTTCCATATCTCAGCTCTGGAAGGGTCTAGAGCCTCCATTTTTGCGCTCAGGTCACAGTCTCGCGGCCCTCTATCATAATCCAGAGTTTTGAGAAGATTGGAGAAACTTGATTTTTCGCCCGAAAACGGAAAAAAACGTAAGGGGTAACACTGTCGTTTTTTTTTCGGGTCGAAATTTTGAGTTTCCATATCTCAGCTCTGGAAGGGTCTAGAGCCTCCATTTTTCCGCTCAGGTCAAAGTCTCGCGGCCCTCTATCATAATCCAGAGTTTTGAGAAGATTGGAGAAACTTGATTTTTCGCCCGAAAACGGAAAAAAACGTAAGGGGTAACACTGTCGTTTTTTTTTCGGGTCTAAATTTTGAGTTTCCATATCTCAGCTCTGGAAGGGTCTAGAGCCTCCATTTTTGCGCTCAGGTCACAGTCTCGCGGCCCTCTATCATAATCCAGAGTTTTGAGAAGATTGGAGAAACTTGATTTTTCGCCCGAAACTGAAAAAAACGTAAGGGGTAACACTGTCGTTTTTTTTTTCGGGTCGAAATTTTGAGTTTCCATATCTCAGCTCTGGAAGTGTCTAGAGCCTCCATTTTTGCGCTCAGGTCACAGTCTCGCGGCCCTCTATCATAATCCAGAGTTTTGAGAAGATTGGAGAAACTTGATTTTTCGCCCGAAAACTGAAAAAAACGTAAGGGGTAACACTGTCGTTTTTTTTTTCGGGTCGAAATTTTGAGTTTCCATATCTCAGCTCTGGAAGGGTCTAGAGCCTCCATTTTTGCGCTCAGGTCAAAGTCTCGCGGCCCTCTATCATAATCCAGAGTTTTGAGAAGATTGGAGAAACTTGATTTTTCGCCCGAAAACGGAAAAAAACGTAAGGGGTAACACTGTCGTTTTTTTTTTCGGGTCGAAATTTTGAGTTTCCATATCTCAGCTCTGGAAGGGTCTAGAGCCTCCATTTTTGCGCTCAGGTCAAAGTCTCGCGGCCCTCTATCATAATCCAGAGTTTTGAGAAGATTGGAGAAACTTGATTTTTCGCCCAAAAACGGAAAAAAACGTAAGGGGTAACACTGTCGTTTTTTTTTCGGGTCGAAATTTTGAGTTTCCATATCTCAGCTCTGGAAGGGTCTAGAGCCTCCATTTTTGCGCTCAGGTCACAGTCTCGCGGCCCTCTATCATAATCCAGAGTTTTGAGAAGATTGGAGAAACTTGATTTTTCGCCCGAAAACGGAAAAAAACGTAAGGGGTAACACTGTCGTTTTTTTTCGGGTCGAAATTTTGAGTTTCCATATCTCAGCTCTGGAAGTGTCTAGAGCCTCCATTTTTGCGCTCAGGTCACAGTCTCGCGGCCCTCTATCATAATCCAGAGTTTTGAGAAGATTGGAGAAACTTGATTTTTCGCCCGAAAACGGAAAAAAACGTAAGGGGTAACACTGTCGTTTTTTTTTCGGGTCGAAATTTTGAGTTTCCATATCTCAGCTCTGGAAGGGTCTAGAGCCTCCATTTTTGCGCTCAGGTCAAAGTCTCGCGGCCCTCTATCATAATCCAGAGTTTTGAGAAGATTGGAGAAACTTGATTTTTCGCCCGAAAACGGAAAAAAACGTAAGGGGTAACACTGTCGTTTTTTTTTTCGGGTCGAAATTTTGAGTTTCCATATCTCAGCTCTGGAAGGGTCTAGAGCCTCAATTTTTGCGCTCAGGTCAAAGTCTCGCGGCCCTCTATCATAATCCAGAGTTTTGAGAAGATTGGAGAAACTTGATTTTTCGCCCGAAAACGGAAAAAACGTAAGGGGTAACACTGTCGTTTTTTTTTCGGGTCGAAATTTTGAGTTTCCATATCTCAGCTCTGGAAGGGTCTAGAGCCTACATTTTTGCGCTCAGGTCAAAGTCTCGTGGCCCTCAATTATAATCCAGAGTTTTGAGAAGATTGGAGAAACTTGATTTTTCGCCCGAAAACGGAAAAAAACGTAAGGGGTAACACTGTCGTTTTTTTTTTCGGGTCTAAATTTTGAGTTTCCATATCTCAGCTCTGGAAGGGTCTAGAGCCTCCACTTTTGCGCTCAGGTCAAAGTCTCGCGGCCCTCTATCATAATCCAGAGTTTTGAGAAGATTGGAGAAACTTGATTTTTCGCCCGAAAACGGAAAAAAACGTAAGGGGTAACACTGTCGTTTTTTTTTCGGGTCGACATTTTGAGTTTCCATATCTCAGCTCTGGAAGGGTCTAGAGCCTCCACTTTTGCGCTCAGGTCAAAGTCTCGCGGCCCTCTATCATAATCCAGAGTTTTGAGAAGATTGGAGAAACTTGATTTTTCGCCCGAAAACAGAAAAAAAACGTAAGGGGTAACACTGTCGTTTTTTTTTCGGGTCGAAATTTTGAGTTTCCATATCTCAGCTCTGGAAGGGTCTAGAGCCTCCATTTTTGCGCTCAGGTCACAGTCTCGCGGCCCTCTATCATAATCCAGAGTTTTGAGAAGATTGGAGAAACTTGATTTTTCGCCCGAAAACTGAAAAAAACGTAAGGGGTAACACTGTCGTTTTTTTTTCGGGTCGAAATTTTGAGTTTCCATATCTCAGCTCTGGAAGGGTCTAGAGCCTCCATTTTTGCGCTCAGGTCACAGTCTCGCGGCCCTCTATCATAATCCAGAGTTTTGAGAAGATTGGAGAAACTTGATTTTTCGCCCGAAAACGGAAAAAAATGTAAGGGGTAACACTGTCGTTTTTTTTTCGGGTCGAAATTTTGAGTTTCCATATCTCAGCTCTGGAAGGGTCTAGAGCCTCCATTTTTGCGCTCAGGTCACAGTCTCGCGGCCCTCTATCATAATCCAGAGTTTTGAGAAGATTGGAGAAACTTGATTTTTCGCCCGAAAACGGAAAAAAACGTAAGGGGTAACACTGTCGTTTTTTTTTCGGGTCGAAATTTTGAGTTTCCATATCTCAGCTCTGGAAGGGTCTAGAGCCTCAATTTTTCCGCTCAGGTCAAAGTCTCGCGGCCCTCTATCATAATCCAGAGTTTTGAGAAGATTGGAGAAACTTGATTTTTCGCCCGAAAACGGAAAAAAACGTAAGGGGTAACACTGTCGTTTTTTTTCGGGTCTAAATTTTGAGTTTCCATATCTCAGCTCTGGAAGGGTCTAGAGCCTCCATTTTTGCGCTCAGGTCACAGTCTCGCGGCCCTCTATCATAATCCAGAGTTTTGAGAAGATTGGAGAAACTTGATTTTTCGCCCGAAACTGAAAAAAACGTAAGGGGTAACACTGTCGTTTTTTTTTTCGGGTCGAAATTTTGAGTTTCCATATCTCAGCTCTGGAAGTGTCTAGAGCCTCCATTTTTGCGCTCAGGTCACAGTCTCGGGGCCCTCTATCATAATCCAGAGTTTTGAGAAGATTGGAGAAACTTGATTTTTCGCCCGAAAACTGAAAAAAACGTAAGGGGTAACACTGTCGTTTATTTTTTCGGGTCGAAATTTTGAGTTTCCATATCTCAGCTCTGGAAGGGTCTAGAGCCTCCATTTTTGCGCTCAGGTCAAAGTCTCGCGGCCCTCTATCATAATCCAGAGTTTTGAGAAGATTGGAGAAACTTGATTTTTCGCCCGAAAACGGAAAAAAACGTAAGGGGTAACACTGTCGTTTTTTTTTTCGGGTCGAAATTTTGAGTTTCCATATCTCAGCTCTGGAAGGGTCTAGAGCCTCCATTTTTGCGCTCAGGTCAAAGTCTCGCGGCCCTCTATCATAATCCAGAGTTTTGAGAAGATTGGAGAAACTTGATTTTTCGCCCAAAAATGGAAAAAAACGTAAGGGGTAACACTGTCGTTTTTTTTCGGGTCGAAATTTTGAGTTTCCATATCTCAGCTCTGGAAGGGTCTAGAGCCTCCATTTTTGCGCTCAGGTCACAGTCTCGCGGCCCTCTATCATAATCCAGAGTTTTGAGAAGATTGAAGAAACTTGATTTTTCGCCCGAAAACGGAAAAAAACGTAAGGGGTAACACTGTCGTTTTTTTTTCGGGTCGAAATTTTGAGTTTCCATATCTCAGCTCTGGAAGGGTCTAGAGCCTCCATTTTTGCGCTCAGGTCACAGTCTCGCGGCCCTCTATCATAATCCAGAGTTTTGAGAAGATTGGAGAAACTTGATTTTTCGCCCGAAAACGGAAAAAAACGTAAGGGGTAACACTGTCGTTTTTTTTCGGGTCGAAATTTTGAGTTTCCATATCTCAGCTCTGGAAGTGTCTAGAGCCTCCATTTTTGCGCTCAGGTCACAGTCTCGCGGCCCTCTATCATAATCCAGAGTTTTGAGAAGATTGGAGAAACTTGATTTTTCGCCCGAAAACTGAAAAAAATGTAAGGGGTAACACTGTCGTTTTTTTTTCGGGTCGAAATTTTGAGTTTCCATATCTCAGCTCTGGAAGGGTCTAGAGCCTCCATTTTTGCGCTCAGGTCAAAGTCTCGCGGCCCTCTATCATAATCCAGAGTTTTGAGAAGATTGGAGAAACTTGATTTTTCGCCCGAAAACGGAAAAAAACGTAAGGGGTAACACTGTCGTTTTTTTTTCGGGTCGAAATTTTGAGTTTCCATATCTCAGCTCTGGAAGGGTCTAGAGCCTCCATTTTTGCGCTCAGGTCAAAGTCTCGCGGCCCTCTATCATAATCCAGAGTTTTGAGAAGATTGGAGAAACTTGATTTTTCGCCCGAAAACGGAAAAAACGTAAGGGGTAACACTGTCGTTTTTTTTTCGGGTCGAAATTTTGAGTTTCCATATCTCAGCTCTGGAAGGGTCTAGAGCCTACATTTTTGCGCTCAGGTTAAAGTCTCGCGGCCCTCTATCATAATCCAGAGTTTTGAGAAGATTGGAGAAACTTGATTTTTCGCCCGAAAACGGAAAAAAACGTAAGGGGTAACACTGTCGTTTTTTTTTTCGGGTCTAAATTTTGAGTTTCCATATCTCAGCTCTGGAAGGGTCTAGAGCCTCCACTTTTGCGCTCAGGTCAAAGTCTCGCGGCCCTCTATCATAATCCAGAGTTTTGAGAAGATTGGAGAAACTTGATTTTTCGCCCGAAAACGGAAAAAAACGTAAGGGGTAACACTGTCGTTTTTTTTTCGGGTCGACATTTTGAGTTTCCATATCTCAGCTCTGGAAGGGTCTAGAGCCTCCACTTTTGCGCTCAGGTCAAAGTCTCGCGGCCCTCTATCATAATCCAGAGTTTTGAGAAGATTGGAGAAACTTGATTTTTCGCCCGAAAACGGAAAAAAACGTAAGGGGTAACACTGTCGTTTTTTTTTCGGGTCGACATTTTGAGTTTCCATATCTCAGCTCTGGAAGGGTCTAGAGCCTCCATTTTTGCGCTCAGGTCAAAGTCTCGCGGCCCTCTATCATAATCCAGAGTTTTGAGAAGATTGGAGAAACTTGATTTTTCGCCCGAAAACGAAAAAAAACGTAAGGGGTAACACTGTCGTTTTTTTTTCGGGTCGAAATTTTGAGTTTCCATATCTCAGCTCTGGAAGGGTCTAGAGCCTCCATTTTTGCGCTCAGGTCACAGTCTCGCGGCCCTCTATCATAATCCAGAGTTTTGAGAAGATTGGAGAAACTTGATTTTTCGCCCGAAAACTGAAAAAAACGTAAGGGGTAACACTGTCGTTTTTTTTTCGGGTCGAAATTTTGAGTTTCCATATCTCAGCTCTGGAAGTGTCTAGAGCCTCCATTTTTGCGCTCAGGTCACAGTCTCGCGGCCCTCTATCATAATCCAGAGTTTTGAGAAGATTGGAGAAACTTGATTTTTCGCCCGAAAACGGAAAAAAACGTAAGGGGTAACACTGTCGTTTTTTTTTTCGGGTCGAAATTTTGAGTTTCCATATCTCAGCTCTGGAAGGGTCTAGAGCCTCCATTTTTGCGCTCAGGTCACAGTCTCGCGGCCCTCTATCATAATCCAGAGTTTTGAGAAGATTGGAGAAACTTGATTTTTCGCCCGAAAACGGAAAAAAACGTAAGGGGTAACACTGTCGGTTTTTTTTCGGGTAGAAATTTTGAGTTTCCATATCTCAGCTCTGGAAGGGTCTAGAGCCTCCATTTTTGCGCTCAGGTCAAAGTCTCGCGGCCCTCTATCATAATCCAGAGTTTTGAGAAGATTGGAGAAACTTGATTTTTCGCCCGAAAACGAAAAAAAACGTAAGGGGTAAGGTAACACTGTCGGTTTTTTTTTCGGGTCGAAATTTTGAGTTTCCATATCTCAGCTCTGGAAGGGTCTAGAGCCTCCATTTTTGCGCTCAGGTCAAAGTCTCGCGGCCCTCTATCATAATCCAGAGTTTTGAGAAGATTGGAGAAACTTGATTTTTCGCCCGAAAACGGAAAAAAACGTAAGGGGTAACACTGTCGGGTTTTTTTTCGGGTCGAAATTTTGAGTTTCCATATCTCAGCTCTGGAAGGGTCTAGAGCCTCCATTTTTGCGCTCAGGTCAAAGTCTCGCGGCCCTCTATCATAATCCAGAGTTTTGAGAAGATTGGAGAAACTTGATTTTTCGCCCGAAAACGGAAAAAAACGTAAGGGGTAACACTGTCGTTTTTTTTTTCGGGTCGAAATTTTGAGTTTCCATATCTCAGCTCTGGAAGGGTCTAGAGCCTCCATTTTTGCGCTCAGGTCACAGTCTCGCGGCCCTCTATCATAATCCAGAGTTTTGAGAAGATTGGAGAAACTTGATTTTTCGCCCGAAAACGGAAAAAAAACGTAAGGGGTAACACTGTCGTTTTTTTTTCGGGTCGAAATTTTGAGTTTCCATATCTCAGCTCTGGAAGGGTCTAGAGCCTCCATTTTTGCGCTCAGGTCACAGTCTCGCGGCCCTCTATCATAATCCAGAGTTTTGAGAAGATTGGAGAAACTTGATTTTTCGCCCGAAAACGGAAAAAAACGTAAGGGGTAACACTGTCGTTTTTTTTTTCGGGTCGAAATTTTGAGTTTCCATATCTCAGCTCTGGAAGGGTCTAGAGCCTCCATTTTTGCGCTCAGGTCACAGTCTCGCGGCCCTCTATCATAATCCAGAGTTTTGAGAAGATTGGAGAAACTTGATTTTTCGCCCGAAAACGGAAAAAAACGTAAGGGGTAACACTGTCGTTTTTTTTTCGGGTCGAAATTTTGAGTTTCCATATCTCAGCTCTGGAAGGGTCTAGAGCCTCCATTTTTGCGCTCAGGTCACAGTCTCGCGGCCCTCTATCATAATCCAGAGTTTTGAGAAGATTGGAGAAACTTGATTTTTCGCCCGAAAATGGAAGAAAACGTAAGGGGTAACACTGTCGTTTTTTTTTCGGGTCGAAATTTTGAGTTTCCATATCTCAGCTCTGGAAGGGTCTAGAGCCTCCATTTTTGCGCTCAGGTCACAGTCTCGCGGCCCTCTATCATAATCCAGAGTTTTGAGAAGATTAGAGAAACTTGATTTTTCGCCCGAAAACGAAAAAAAACGTAAGGGGTAACACTGTCGTTTTTTTTTCGGGTCGAAATTTTGAGTTTCCATATCTCAGCTCTGGAAGGGTCTAGAGCCTCCATTTTTGCGCTCAGGTCACAGTCTCGCGGCCCTCTATCATAATCCAGAGTTTTGAGAAGATTGGAGAAACTTGATTTTTCGCCCGAAAATGAAAAAAAACGTAAGGGGTAACACTGTCGTTTTTTTTTTCGGGTCGAAATTTTGAGTTTCCATATCTCAGCTCTGGAAGGGTCTAGAGCCTCCATTTTTGCGCTCAGGTCACAGTCTCGCGGCCCTCTATCATAATCCAGAGTTTTGAGAAGATTGGAGAAACTTGATTTTTCGCCCGAAAACGGAAAAAAACGTAAGGGGTAACACTGTCGTTTTTTTTTTCGGGTCGAAATTTTGAGTTTCCATATCTCAGCTCTGGAAGGGTCTAGAGCCTCCATTTTTGCGCTCAGGTCAAAGTCTCGCGGCCCTCTATCATAATCCAGAGTTTTGAGAAGATTGGAGAAACTTGATTTTTCGCCCGAAAACGGAAAAAAACGTAAGGGGTAACACTGTCGGTTTTTTTTCGGGTCGAAATTTTGAGTTTCCATATCTCAGCTCTGGAAGGGTCTAGAGCCTCCATTTTTGCGCTCAGGTCACAGTCTCGCGGCCCTCTATCATAATCCAGAGTTTTGAGAAGATTGGAGAAACTTGATTTTTCGCCCGAAAATGGAAAAAAATGTAAGGGGTAACACTGTCGTTTTTTTTTTCGGGTCGAAATTTTGAGTTTCCATATCTCAGCTCTGGAAGGGTCTAGAGCCTCCATTTTTGCGCTCAGGTCACAGTCTCGCGGCCCTCTATCATAATCCAGAGTTTTGAGAAGATTAGAGAAACTTGATTTTTCGCCCGAAAACGGAAAAAAACGTAAGGGGTAACACTGTCGTTTTTTTTTCGGGTAGAAATTTTGAGTTTCCATATCTCAGCTCTGGAAGGGTCTAGAGCTTCCATTTTTCCGCTCAGGTCACAGTCTCACGGCCCTCTATCATAATCCAGAGTTTTGAGAAGATTGGAGAAACTTGATTTTTCGCCCGAAAATGAAAAAAAACGTAAGGGGTAACACTGTCGGTTTTTTTTTCGGGTCGAAATTTTGAGTTTCCATATCTCAGCTCTGGAAGGGTCTAGAGCCTCCATTTTTGCGCTCAGGTCACAGTCTCGCGGCCCTCTATCATAATCCAGAGTTTTGAGAAGATTGGAGAAACTTGATTTTTCGCCCGAAAACGGAAAAAAACGTAAGGGGTAACACTGTCGTTTTTTTTTTCGGGTCGAAATTTTGAGTTTCCATATCTCAGCTCTGGAAGGGTCTAGAGCCTCCATTTTTGCGCTCAGGTCAAAGTCTCGCGGCCCTCTATCATAATCCAGAGTTTTGAGAAGATTGGAGAAACTTGATTTTTCGCCCGAAAACGGAAAAAAACGTAAGGGGTAACACTGTCGTTTTTTTTTTTGGGTCGAAATTTTGAGTTTTCATATCTCAGCTCTGGAAGGGTCTAGAGCCTCCATTTTTGCGCTCAGGTCACAGTCTCGCGGCCCTCTATCATAATCCAGAGTTTTGAGAAGATTGGAGAAACTTGATTTTTCGCCCGAAAACGGAAAAAAACGTAAGGGGTAACACTGTCGTTTTTTTTTCGGGTCGAAATTTTGAGTTTCCATATCTCAGCTCTGGAAGGGTCTAGAGCCTCCATTTTTGCGCTCAGGTCAAAGTCTCGCGGCCCTCTATCATAATCCAGGGTTTTGAGAAGATTGGAGAAACTTGATTTTTCGCCCGAAAACGGAAAAAAACGTAAGGGGTAACACTGTCGGTTTTTTTTCGGGTCGAAATTTTGAGTTTCCATATCTCAGCTCTGGAAGGTTCTAGAGCCTCCATTTTTGCACTCAGGTCACAGTCTCGCGGCCCTCTATCATAATCCAGGGTTTTGAGAAGATTGGAGAAACTTGATTTTTCGCCCGAAAATGGAAAAAAACGTAAGGGGTAACACTGTCGTTTTTTTTTTCGGGTCGAAATTTTGAGTTTCCATATCTCAGCTCTGGAAGGGTCTAGAGCCTCCATTTTTGCGCTCAGGTCACAGTCTCGCGGCCCTCTATCATAATCCAGAGTTTTGAGAAGATTAGAGAAACTTGATTTTTCGCCCGAAAACGAAAAAAAACGTAAGGGGTAACACTGTCGTTTTTTTTTCGGGTCGAAATTTTGAGTTTCCATATCTCAGCTCTGGAAGGGTCTAGAGCCTCCATTTTTGCGCTCAGGTCACAGTCTCGCGGCCCTCTATCATAATCCAGAGTTTTGAGAAGATTGGAGAAACTTGATTTTTCGCCCGAAAATGAAAAAAAACGTAAGGGGTAACACTGTCGTTTTTTTTTCGGGTCGAAATTTTGAGTTTCCATATCTCAGCTCTGGAAGGGTCTAGAGCCTCCATTTTTGCGCTCAGGTCACAGTCTCGCGGCCCTCTATCATAATCCAGAGTTTTGAGAAGATTGGAGAAACTTGATTTTTCGCCCGAAAACGGAAAAAAACGTAAGGGGTAACACTGTCGTTTTTTTTTTCGGGTCGAAATTTTGAGTTTCCATATCTCAGCTCTGGAAGGGTCTAGAGCCTCCATTTTTGCGCTCAGGTCAAAGTCTCGCGGCCCTCTATCATAATCCAGAGTTTTGAGAAGATTGGAGAAACTTGATTTTTCGCCCGAAAACGGAAAAAAACGTAAGGGGTAACACTGTCGGTTTTTTTTCGGGTCGAAATTTTGAGTTTCCATATCTCAGCTCTGGAAGGGTCTAGAGCCTCCATTTTTGCGCTCAGGTCACAGTCTCGCGGCCCTCTATCATAATCCAGAGTTTTGAGAAGATTGGAGAAACTTGATTTTTCGCCCGAAAATGGAAAAAAATGTAAGGGGTAACACTGTCGTTTTTTTTTTTCGGGTCGAAATTTTGAGTTTCCATATCTCAGCTCTGGAAGGGTCTAGAGCCTCCATTTTTGCGCTCAGGTCACAGTCTCGCGGCCCTCTATCATAATCCAGAGTTTTGAGAAGATTAGAGAAACTTGATTTTTCGCCCGAAAACGGAAAAAAACGTAAGGGGTAACACTGTCGGTTTTTTTTCGGGTAGAAATTTTGAGTTTCCATATCTCAGCTCTGGAAGGGTCTAGAGCCTCCATTTTTGCGCTCAGGTCACAGTCTCACGGCCCTCTATCATAATCCAGAGTTTTGAGAAGATTGGAGAAACTTGATTTTTCGCCCGAAAATGAAAAAAAACGTAAGGGGTAACACTGTCGTTTTTTTTTTCGGGTCGAAATTTTGAGTTTCCATATCTCAGCTCTGGAAGGGTCTAGAGCCTCCATTTTTGCGCTCAGGTCACAGTCTCGCGGCCCTCTATCATAATCCAGAGTTTTGAGAAGATTGGAGAAACTTGATTTTTCGCCCGAAAACGGAAAAAAACGTAAGGGGTAACACTGTCGTTTTTTTTTCGGGTCGAAATTTTGAGTTTCCATATCTCAGCTCTGGAAGGGTCTAGAGCCTCCATTTTTGCGCTCAGGTCAAAGTCTCGCGGCCCTCTATCATAATCCAGAGTTTTGAGAAGATTGGAGAAACTTGATTTTTCGCCCGAAAACGGAAAAAAACGTAAGGGGTAACACTGTCGTTTTTTTTTTGGGTCGAAATTTTGAGTTTTCATATCTCAGCTCTGGAAGGGTCTAGAGCCTCCATTTTTGCGCTCAGGTCACAGTCTCGCGGCCCTCTATCATAATCCAGAGTTTTGAGAAGATTGGAGAAACTTGATTTTTCGCCCGAAAACGGAAAAAAACTTAAGGGGTAACACTGTCGTTTTTTTTTCGGGTCGAAATTTTGAGTTTCCATATCTCAGCTCTGGAAGGGTCTAGAGCCTCCATTTTTGCGCTCAGGTCAAAGTCTCGCGGCCCTCTATCATAATCCAGGGTTTTGAGAAGATTGGAGAAACTTGATTTTTCGCCCGAAAACGGAAAAAAACGTAAGGGGTAACACTGTCGTTTTTTTTTTCGGGTCGAAATTTTGAGTTTCCATATCTCAGCTCTGGAAGGGTCTAGAGCCTCCATTTTTGCGCTCAGGTCACAGTCTCACGGCCCTCTATCATAATCCAGAGTTTTGAGAAGATTGGAGAAAATTGATTTTTCGCCCGAAAACGGAAAAAAACGTAAGGGGTAACACTGTAATTTATTTTTCGGGTCGAAATTTTGAGTTTCCATATCTCTGCTCTGGAAGGGTCTAGAGCCTCCATTTTTGCGCTCAGGTCACAGTCTCGCGGCCCTCTATCATAATCCAGAGTTTTGAGAAGATTGGAGAAACTTGATTTTTCGCCCGAAAACGGAAAAAAACGTAAGGGGTAACACTGTCGGTTTTTTTTCGGGTCGAAATTTTGAGTTTCCATATCTCAGCTCTGGAAGGGTCTAGAGACTCCATTTTTGCGCTCAGGTCAAAGTCTCGCGGCCCTCTATCATAATCCAGAGTTTTGAGAAGATTGGAGAAACTTGATTTTTCGCCCGAAAACGGAAAAAAACGTAAGGGGTAACACTGTCGTTTTTTTTTCGGGTCGAAATTTTGAGTTTCCATATCTCAGCTCTGGAAGGGTCTAGAGCCTCCATTTTTGCGCTTAGGTCAAAGTCTCGCGGCCCTCTATCATAATCCAGAGTTTTGAGAAGATTGGAGAAACTTGATTTTTCGCCCGAAAACGGAAAAAAACGTAAGGGGTAACACTGTGGGTTTTTTTTTTCGGATCGAAATTTTGAGTTTCCATATCTCAGCTCTGGAAGGGTCTAGAGCCTCCATTTTTGCGCTCAGGTCAAAGTCTCGCGGCCCTCTATCATAATCCAGAGTTTTTAGAAGATTGGAGAAACTTGATTTTTCGCCCGAAAACGGAAAAAAACGTAAGGGGTAACACTGTCGGGTTTTTTTTTCGGGTCGAAATTTTGAGTTTCCATATCTCAGCTCTGGAAGGGTCTAGAGCCTCCATTTTTGCGCTCAGGTCACAGTAACGCGGCCCTCTATCATAATCCAGAGTTTTGAGAAGATTGGAGAAACTTGATTTTTCGCCCGAAAACGGAAAAAAACGTAAGGGGTAACACTGTCGTTTTTTTTTCGGGTCAAAATTTTGAGTTTCCATATCTCAGGTCTGGAAGGGTCTAGAGCCTCCATTTTTGCGCTCAGGTCACAGTCTCGCGGCCCTCTATCATAATCCAGAGTTTTGAGAAGATTGGAGAAACTTGATTTTTCGCCCGAAAACTGAAAAAAACGTAAGGGGTAAGGTAACACTGTCGTTTTTTTTTTCGGGTCGAAATTTTGAGTTTCCATATCTCAGCTCTGGAAGTGTCTAGAGCCTCCATTTTTGTGCTCAGGTCACAGTCTCGCGGCCCTCTATCATAATCCAGAGTTTTGAGAAGATTGGAGAAACTTGATTTTTCGCCCGAAAACGGAAAAAAACGTAAGGGGTAACACTGTCGTTTTTTTTTTCGGGTCGAAATTTTGAGTTTCCATATCTCAGCTCTGGAAGGGTCTAGAGCCTCCATTTTTGCGCTCAGGTCACAGTCTCGCGGCCCTCTATCATAATCCAGGGTTTTGAGAAGATTGGAGAAACTTGATTTTTCGCCCGAAAACGGAAAAAAAACGTAAGGGGTAACACTGTCGTTTTTTTTTCGGGTCGAAATTTTGAGTTTCCATATCTCAGCTCTGGAAGGGTCTAGAGCCTCCATTTTTGCGCTCAGGTCACAGTCTCGCGGCCCTCTATCATAATCCAGAGTTTTGAGAAGATTGGAGAAACTTGATTTTTCGCCCGAAAACGGAAAAAAACGTAAGGGGTAACACTGTCATTTTTTTTTCGGGTCGAAATTTTGAGTTTCCATATCTCAGCTCTGGAAGGGTCTACGTAGAGCCTCCATTTTTAAGCTCAGGTCACAGTCTCGCGGCCCTCTATCATAATCCAGAGTTTTGAGAAGATTGGAGAAACTTGATTTTTCGCCCGAAAACGGAAAAAAAACGTAAGGGGTAACACTGTCAGTTTTTTTTCGGGTCGAAATTTTGAGTTTCCATATCTCAGCTCTGGAAGGGTCTAGAGACTCCATTTTTGCGCTCAGGTCAAAGTCTCGCGGCCCTCTATCATAATCCAGAGTTTTGAGAAGATTGGAGAAACTTGATTTTTCGCCCGAAAACAGAAAAAAACGTAAGGGGTAACACTGTCGTTTTTTTTCGGGTCGAAATTTTGAGTTTCCATATCTCAGCTCTGGAAGGGTCTAGAGCCTCCATTTTTGCGCTCAGGTCAAAGTCTCGCGGCCCTCTATCATAATCCAGAGTTTTGAGAAGATTGGAGAAACTTGATTTTTCGCCCGAAAACTGAAAAAAACGTAAGGGGTAACACTGTCGTTTTTTTTTTCGGGTCGAAATTTTGAGTTTCCATATCTCAGCTCTGGAAGGGTCTAGAGCCTCCATTTTTGCGCTCAGGTCAAAGTCTCGCGGCCCTCTATCATAATCCAGAGTTTTGAGAAGATTGGAGAAACTTGATTTTTCGCCCGAAAACGGAAAAAAACGTAAGGGGTAACACTGTCGTTTTTTTTTTCGGGTCGAAATTTTGAGTTTCCATATCTCAGCTCTGGAAGGGTCTAGAGCCTACATTTTTGCGCTCAGGTCAAAGTCTCGCGGCCCTCTATCATAATCCAGAGTTTTGAGAAGATTGGAGAAACTTGATTTTTCGCCCGAAAACGGAAAAAAAAGTAAGGGGTAACACTGTCGTTTTTTTTTCGGGTCGACATTTTGAGTTTCCATATCTCAGCTCTGGAAGGGTCTAGAGCCTCCACTTTTGCGCTCAGGTCAAAGTCTCGCGGCCCTCTATCATAATCCAGAGTTTTGAGAAGATTGGAGAAACTTGATTTTTCGCCCGAAAACGGAAAAAAACGTAAGGGGTAACACTGTCGTTTTTTTTTCGGGTCGACATTTTGAGTTTCCATATCTCAGCTCTGGAAGGGTCTAGAGCCTCCACTTTTGCGCTCAGGTCAAAGTCTTGCGGCCCTCTATCATAATCCAGAGTTTTGAGAAGATTGGAGAAACTTGATTTTTCGCCCGAAAACAGAAAAAAACGTAAGGGGTAACACTGTCGTTTTTTTTTCGGGTCGACATTTTGAGTTTCCATATCTCAGCTCTGGAAGGGTCTAGAGCCTCCATTTTTGCGCTCAGGTCAAAGTCTCGCGGCCCTCTATCATAATCCAGAGTTTTGAGAAGATTGGAGAAACTTGATTTTTCGCCCGAAAACGAAAAAAAACGTAAGGGGTAACACTGTCGTTTTTTTTTCGGGTCGAAATTTTGAGTTTCCATATCTCAGCTCTGGAAGGGTCTAGAGCCTCCATTTTTGCGCTCAGGTCACAGTCTCGCGGCCCTCTATCATAATCCAGAGTTTTGAGAAGATTGGAGAAACTTGATTTTTCGCCCGAAAACTGAAAAAAACGTAAGGGGTAACACTGTCGTTTTTTTTTCGGGTCGAAATTTTGAGTTTCCATATCTCAGCTCTGGAAGTGTCTAGAGCCTCCATTTTTGTGCTAAGGTCACAGTCTCGCGGCCCTCTATCATAATCCAGAGTTTTGAGAAGATTGGAGAAACTTGATTTTTCGCCCGAAAACGGAAAAAAACGTAAGGGGTAACACTGTCGTTTTTTTTTTCGGGTCGAAATTTTGAGTTTCCATATCTCAGCTCTGGAAGGGTCTAGAGCCTCCATTTTTGCGCTCAGGTCACAGTCTCGCGGCCCTCTATCATAATCCAGAGTTTTGAGAAGATTGGAGAAACTTGATTTTTCGCCCGAAAACGGAAAAAAACGTAAGGGGTAACACTGTCGGTTTTTTTTCGGGTAGAAATTTTGAGTTTCCATATCTCAGCTCTGGAAGGGTCTAGAGCCTCCATTTTTGCGCTCAGGTCAAAGTCTCGCGGCCCTCTATCATAATCCAGAGTTTTGAGAAGATTGGAGAAACTTGATTTTTCGCCCGAAAACGAAAAAAAACGTAAGGGGTAAGGTAACACTGTCGGTTTTTTTTTCGGGTCGAAATTTTGAGTTTCCATATCTCAGCTCTGGAAGGGTCTAGAGCCTCCATTTTTGCGCTCAGGTCACAGTCTCGCGGCCCTCTATCATAATCCAGAGTTTTGAGAAGATTGGAGAAACTTGATTTTTCGCCCGAAAACGGAAAAAAACGTAAGGGGTAACACTGTCGGTTTTTTTTCGGGTCGAAATTTTGAGTTTCCATATCTCAGCTCTGGAAGGGTCTAGAGCCTCCATTTTTGCGCTCAGGTCACAGTCTCGCGGCCCTCTATCATAATCCAGAGTTTTGAGAAGATTGGAGAAACTTGATTTTTCGCCCGAAAATGGAAAAAAACGTAAGGGGTAACACTGTCGTTTTTTTTTTCGGGTCGAAATTTTGAGTTTCCATATCTCAGCTCTGGAAGGGTCTAGAGCCTCCATTTTTGCGCTCAGGTCACAGTCTCGCGGCCCTCTATCATAATCCAGAGTTTTGAGAAGATTAGAGAAACGTGATTTTTCGCCCGAAAACGGAAAAAAACGTAAGGGGTAACACTGTCGTTTTTTTTTTCGGGTCGAAATTTTGAGTTTCAATATCTCAGCTCTGGAAAGGTCTAGAGCCTCCATTTTTGCGCTCAGGTCAAAGTCTCGCGGCCCTCTATCATAATCCAGAGTTTTGAGAAGATTGGAGAAACTTGATTTTTCGCCCGAAAACGGAAAAAAACGTAAGGGGTAACACTGTCGTTTTTTTTTTTTGGGTCGAAATTTTGAGTTTTCATATCTCAGCTCTGGAAGGGTCTAGAGCCTCCATTTTTGCGCTCAGGTCACAGTCTCGCGGCCCTCTATCATAATCCAGAGTTTTGAGAAGATTGGAGAAACTTGATTTTTCGCCCGAAAACGGAAAAAAACGTAAGGGGTAACACTGTCGTTTTTTTTTCGGGTCGAAATTTTGAGTTTCCATATCTCAGCTCTGGAAGGGTCTAGAGCCTCCATTTTTGCGCTCAGGTCACAGTCTCGCGGCCCTCTATCATAATCCAGAGTTTTGAGAAGATTGGAGAAACTTGATTTTTCGCCCGAAAACGGAAAAAAAACGTAAGGGGTAACACTGTCGTTTTTTTTTCGGGTCGAAATTTTGAGTTTCCATATCTCAGCTCTGGAAGGGTCTAGAGCCTCCATTTTTGCGCTCAGGTCACAGTCTCGCGGCCCTCTATCATAATCCAGGGTTTTGAGAAGATTGGAGAAACTTGATTTTTCGCCCGAAAACGGAAAAAAACGTAAGGGGTAACACTGTCGTTTTTTTTTCGGGTCGAAATTTTGAGTTTCCATATCTCAGCTCTGGAAGGGTCTAGAGCCTCCATTTTTGCGCTCAGGTCACAGTCTCGCGGCCTTCTATCATAATCCAGAGTTTTGAGAAGATTGGAGAAACTTGATTTTTCGCCCGAAAACTGAAAAAAAAGTAAGGGGTAACACTGTCGTGTTTTTTTCGGGTCGAAATTTTGAGTTTCCATATCTCAGCTCTGGAAGTGTCTAGAGCCTCCATTTTTGCGCTCAGGTCACAGTCTCGCGGCCCTCTATCATAATCCAGAGTTTTGAGAAGATTGGAGAAACTTGATTTTTCGCCCGAAAACTGAAAAAAACGTAAGGGGTAACACTGTCGTTTTTTTTTCGGGTCGAAATTTTGAGTTTCCATATCTCAGCTCTGGAAGGGTCTAGAGCCTCCATTTTTGCGCTCAGGTCACAGTCTCGCGGCCCTCTATCATAATCCAGAGTTTTGAGAAGATTAGAGAAACTTGATTTTTCGCCCGAAAACGGAAAAAAACGTAAGGGGTAACACTGTCGTTTTTTTTTCGGGTAGAAATTTTGAGTTTCCATATCTCAGCTCTGGAAGGGTCTAGAGCCTCCATTTTTGCGCTCAGGTCACAGTCTCACGGCCCTCTATCATAATCCAGAGTTTTGAGAAGATTGGAGAAACTTGATTTTTCGCCCGAAAACGGAAAAAAACGTAAGGGGTAACACTGTCGTTTTTTTTTTTCGGGTCGAAATTTTGAGTTTCAATATCTCAGCTCTGGAAAGGTCTAGAGCCTCCATTTTTGCGCTCAGGTCAAAGTCTCGCGGCCCTCTATCATAATCCAGAGTTTTGAGAAGATTGGAGAAACTTGATTTTTCGCCCGAAAACGGAAAAAAACGTAAGGGGTAACACTGTCGTTTTTTTTTTTTGGGTCGAAATTTTGAGTTTTCATATCTCAGCTCTGGAAGGGTCTAGAGCCTCCATTTTTGCGCTCAGGTCACAGTCTCGCGGCCCTCTATCATAATCCAGAGTTTTGAGAAGATTGGAGAAACTTGATTTTTCGCCCGAAAACGGAAAAAAACGTAAGGGGTAACACTGTCGTTTTTTTTTTCGGGTCGAAATTTTGAGTTTCCATATCTCAGCTCTGGAAGGGTCTAGAGCCTCCATTTTTGCGCTCAGGTCACAGTCTCGCGGCCCTCTATCATAATCCAGAGTTTTGAGAAGATTGGAGAAACTTGATTTTTCGCCCGAAAACGGAAAAAAAACGTAAGGGGTAACACTGTCGTTTTTTTTTCGGGTCGAAATTTTGAGTTTCCATATCTCAGCTCTGGAAGGGTCTAGAGCCTCCATTTTTGCGCTCAGGTCACAGTCTCGCGGCCCTCTATCATAATCCAGAGTTTTGAGAAGATTGGAGAAACTTGATTTTTCGCCCGAAAACTGAAAAAAAAGTAAGGGGTAACACTGTCGTTTTTTTTTCGGGTCGAAATTTTGAGTTTCCATATCTCAGCTCTGGAAGTGTCTAGAGCCTCCATTTTTGCGCTCAGGTCACAGTCTCGCGGCCCTCTATCATAATCCAGAGTTTTGAGAAGATTGGAGAAACTTGATTTTTCGCCCGAAAACTGAAAAAAACGTAAGGGGTAACACTGTCGTTTTTTTTTCGGGTCGAAATTTTGAGTTTCCATATCTCAGCTCTGGAAGGGTCTAGAGCCTCCATTTTTGCGCTCAGGTCAAAGTCTCGCGGCCCTCTATCATAATCCAGAGTTTTGAGAAGATTGGAGAAACTTGATTTTTCGCCCGAAAACGGAAAAAAACGTAAGGGGTAACACTGTCGTTTTTTTTTTCGGGTCGAAATTTTGAGTTTCCATATCTCAGCTCTGGAAGGGTCTAGAGCCTCCATTTTTGCGCTCAGGTCAAAGTCTCGCGGCCCTCTATCATAATCCAGAGTTTTGAGAAGATTGGAGTAACTTGATTTTTCGCCCGAAAACGGAAAAAAACGTAAGGGGTAACACTGTCGGTTTTTTTTCGGGTCGAAATTTTGAGTTTCCATATCTCAGCTCTGGAAGGGTCTAGAGCCTACATTTTTGCGCTCAGGTCAAAGTCTCGCGGCCCTCTATCATAATCCAGAGTTTTGAGAAGATTGGAGAAACTTGATTTTTCGCCCGAAAACGGAAAAAAACGTAAGGGGTAACACTGTCGTTTTTTTTTCGGGTCTAAATTTTGAGTTTCCATATCTCAGCTCTGGAAGGGTCTAGAGCCTCCACTTTTGCGCTCAGGTCAAAGTCTCGCGGCCCTCTATCATAATCCAGAGTTTTGAGAAGATTGGAGAAACTTGATTTTTCGCCCGAAAACGGAAAAAAACGTAAGGGGTAAGGTAACACTGTCGGTTTTTTTTTCGGGTCGAAATTTTGAGTTTCCATATCTCAGCTCTGGAAGGGTCTAGAGCCTCCATTTTTGCGCTCAGGTCAAAGTCTCGCGGCCCTCTATCATAATCCAAAGTTTTGAGAAGATTGGAGAAACTTGATTTTTCGCCCGAAAACGGAAAAAAACGTAAGTGGTAACACTGTCGTTTTTTTTTCGGGTCGAAATTTTGAGTTTCCATATCTCAGCTCTGGAAGGGTCTAGAGCCTCCATTTTTGCGCTCAGGTCACAGTCTCGCGGCCCTCTATCATAATCCAGAGTTTTGAGAAGATTGGAGAAACTTGATTTTTCGCCCGAAAATGGAAAAAAACGTAAGGGGTAACACTGTCGTTTTTTTTTTCGGGTCGAAATTTTGAGTTTCCATATCTCAGCTCTGGAAGGGTCTAGAGCCTCCATTTTTGCGCTCAGGTCACAGTCTCGCGGCCCTCTATCATAATCCAGAGTTTTGAGAAGATTAGAGAAACTTGATTTTTCGCCCGAAAACGGAAAAAAACGTAAGGGGTAACACTGTCGTTTTTTTTTTCGGGTAGAAATTTTGAGTTTCCATATCTCAGCTCTGGAAGGGTCTAGAGCCTCCATTTTTGCGCTCAGGTCACAGTCTCACGGCCCTCTATCATAATCCAGAGTTTTGAGAAGATTGGAGAAACTTGATTTTTCGCCCGAAAATGAAAAAAAAACGTAAGGGGTAACACTGTCGTTTTTTTTTTCGGGTCGAAATTTTGAGTTTTCATATCTCAGCTCTGGAAGGGTCTAGAGCCTCCATTTTTGCGCTCAGGTCACAGTCTCGCGGCCCTCTATCATAATCCAGAGTTTTGAGAAGATTGGAGAAACTTGATTTTTCGCCCGAAAACGGAAAAAAACGTAAGGGGTAACACTGTCGTTTTTTTTTTCGGGTCGAAATTTTGAGTTTCCATATCTCAGCTCTGGAAGGGTCTAGAGCCTCCATTTTTGCGCTCAGGTCACAGTCTCGCGGCCCTCTATCATAATCCAGAGTTTTGAGAAGATTGGAGAAACTTGATTTTTCGCCCGAAAACTGAAAAAAACGTAAGGGGTAACACTGTCGTTTTTTTTTCGGGTCGAAATTTTGAGTTTCCATATCTCAGCTCTGGAAGGGTCTAGAGCCTCCATTTTTGCGCTCAGGTCAAAGTCTCGCGGCCCTCTATCATAATCCAGAGTTTTGAGAAGATTGGAGAAACTTGATTTTTCGCCCGAAAACGGAAAAAAAACGTAAGGGGTAACACTGTCGTTTTTTTTTCGGGTCGAAATTTTGAGTTTCCATATCTCAGCTCTGGAAGGGTCTAGAGCCTCCATTTTTGCGCTCAGGTCAAAGTCTCGCGGCCCTCTATCATAATCCAGAGTTTTGAGAAGATTGGAGAAACTTGATTTTTCACCCGAAAACGGAAAAAAACGTAAGGGGTAACACTGTCGGTTTTTTTTCGGGTCGAAATTTTGAGTTTCCATATCTCAGCTCTGGAAGGGTCTAGAGCCTACATTTTTGCGCTCAGGTCAAAGTCTCGCGGCCCTCTATCATAATCCAGAGTTTTGAGAAGATTGGAGAAACTTGATTTTTCGCCCGAAAACGGAAAAAAACGTAAGGGGTAACACTGTCGTTTTTTTTTCGGGTCGAAATTTTGAGTTTCCATATCTCAGCTCTGGAAGTGTCTAGAGCCTCCATTTTTGTGCTCAGGTCACAGTCTCGCGGCCCTCTATCATAATCCAGAGTTTTGAGAAGATTGGAGAAACTTGATTTTTCGCCCGAAAACGGAAAAAAACGTAAGGGGTAACACTGTCGTTTTTTTTTTCGGGTCGAAATTTTGAGTTTCCATATCTCAGCTCTAGAAGGGTCTAGAGCCTCCATTTTTGCGCTCAGGTCACAGTCTCGCGGCCCTCTATCATAATCCAGAGTTTTGAGAAGATTGGAGAAACTTGATTTTTCGCCTGAAAACGGAAAAAAACGTAAGGGGTAAGTAACACTGTCGGGTTTTTTTCGGGTAGAAATTTTGAGTTTCCATATCTCAGCTCTGGAAGGGTCTAGAGCCTCCATTTTTGCGCTCAGGTCAAAGTCTCGCGGCCCTCTATCATAATCCGGAGTTTTGAGAAGATTGGAGAAACTTGATTTTTCGCCCGAAAACGAAAAAAAACGTAAGGGGTAAGGTAACACTGTCGGGTTTTTTTTCGGGTCGAAATTTTGAGTTTCCATATCTCAGCTCTGGAAGGGTCTAGAGCCTCCATTTTTGCGCTCAGGTCAAAGTCTCGCGGCCCTCTATCATAATCCAGAGTTTTGAGAAGATTGGAGAAACTTGATTTTTCGCCCGAAAACGGAAAAAAACGTAAGGGGTAACACTGTCGGTTTTTTTTCGGGTCGAAATTTTGAGTTTCCATATCTCAGCTCTGGAAGGGTCTAGAGCCTCCATTTTTGCGCTCAGGTCACAGTCTCGCGGCCCTCTATCATAATCCAGAGTTTTGAGAAGATTGGAGAAACTTGATTTTTCGCCCGAAAATGGAAAAAAACGTAAGGGGTAACACTGTCGTTTTTTTTTTCGGGTCGAAATTTTGAGTTTCCATATCTCAGCTCTGGAAGGGTCTAGAGCCTCCATTTTTGCGCTCAGGTCACAGTCTCGCGGCCCTCTATCATAATCCAGAGTTTTGAGAAGATTAGAGAAACTTGATTTTTCGCCCGAAAACGGAAAAAAACGTAAGGGGTAACACTGTCGTTTTTTTTTTCGGGTCGAAATTTTGAGTTTCCATATCTCAGCTCTGGAAGGGTCTAGAGCCTCCATTTTTGCGCTCAGGTCACAGTCTCGCGGCCCTCTATCATAATCCAGAGTTTTGAGAAGATTGGAGAAACTGGATTTTTCGCCCGAAAACGGAAAAAAACGTAAGGGGTAACATTGTCGTTTTTTTTTTTCGGGTCGAAATTTTGAGTTTCCATATCTCAGCTCTGGAAGGGTCTAGAGCCTCCATTTTTGCGCTCAGGTCAAAGTCTCGCGGCCCTCTATCATAATCCAGAGTTTTGAGAAGATTGGAGAAACTTGATTTTTCGCCCGAAAACGGAAAAAAACGTAAGGGGTAACACTGTCGTTTTTTTTTTGGGTCGAAATTTTGAGTTTTCATATCTCAGCTCTGGAAGGGTCTAGAGCCTCCATTTTTGCGCTCAGGTCACAGTCTCGCGGCCCTCTATCATAATCCAGAGTTTTGAGAAGATTGGAGAAACTTGATTTTTCGCCCGAAAACGGAAAAAAAACGTAAGGGGTAACACTGTCGTTTTTTTTTTCGGGTCGAAATTTTGAGTTTCCATATCTCAGCTCTGGAAGGGTCTAGAGCCTCCATTTTTGCGCTCAGGTCACAGTCTCGCGGCCCTCTATCATAATCCAGAGTTTTGAGAAGATTGGAGAAACTTGATTTTTCGCCCGAAAACGGAAAAAAAACGTAAGGGGTAACACTGTCGTTTTTTTTTCGGGTCGAAATTTTGAGTTTCCATATCTCAGCTCTGGAAGTGTCTAGAGCCTCCATTTTTGTGCTCAGGTCACAGTCTCGCGGCCCTCTATCATAATCCAGAGTTTTGAGAAGATTGGAGAAACTTGATTTTTCGCCCGAAAACGGAAAAAAACGTAAGGGGTAACACTGTCGTTTTTTTTTTCGGGTCGAAATTTTGAGTTTCCATATCTCAGCTCTGGAAGGGTCTAGAGCCTCCATTTTTGCGCTCAGGTCACAGTCTCGCGGCCCTCTATCATAATCCAGAGTTTTGAGAAGATTGGAGAAACTTGATTTTTCACCCGAAAACGGAAAAAAACGTAAGGGGTAACACTGTCGTTTTTTTTTCGGGTCGAAATTTTGAGTTTCCATATCTCAGCTCTGGAAGGGTCTAGAGCCTCCATTTTTGCGCTCAGGTCACAGTCTCGCGGCCCTCTATCATAATCCAGAGTTTTGAGAAGATTGGAGAAACTTGATTTTTCACCCGAAAACGGAAAAAAACGTAAGGGGTAACACTGTCGTTTTTTTTCGGGTCGAAATTTTGAGTTTCCATATCTCAGCTCTGGAAGGGTCTAGAGCCTCCATTTTTGCGCTCAGGTCACAGTCTCGCGGCCCTCTATCATAATCCAGAGTTTTGAGAAGATTGGAGAAACTTGATTTTTCGCACGAAAACGGAAAAAAACGTAAGGGGTAACACTGTCGTTTTTTTTTCGGGTCGAAATTTTGAGTTTCCATATCTCAACTCTGGAAGGGTCTAGAGCCTCCATTTTTGCGCTCAGGTCACAGTCTCGCGGCCCTCTATCATAATCCAGAGTTTTGAGAAGATTGGAGAAACTTGATTTTTCGCCCGAAAACGGAAAAAAACGTAAGGGGTAACACTGTCGTTTTTTTTTCCGGGTCGAAATTTTGAGTTTCCATATCTCAGCTCTGGAAGGGTCTAGAGCCTCCATTTTTGCGCTCAGGTCACAGTCTCGCGGCCCTCTATCATAATCCAGAGTTTTGAGAAGATTGGAGAAACTTGATTTTTCGCCCGAAAATGGAAAAAAACGTAAGGGGTAACACTGTCGTTTTTTTTTCGGGTCGAAATTTTGAGTTTCCATATCTCAGCTCTGGAAGGGTCTAGAGCCTCCATTTTTGCGCTCAGGTCACAGTCTCGCGGCCCTCTGTCATAATCCAGGGTTTTGAGAAGATTGGAGAAACTTGATTTTTCGCCCGAAAACGGAAAAAAACGTAAGGGGTAACACTGTCGTTTTTTTTCGGGTCGAAATTTTGAGTTTCCATATCTCAGCTCTGGAAGGGTCTAGAGCCTCCATTTTTGCGCTCAGGTCACAGTCTCGCGGCCCTCTATCATAATCCAGAGTTTTGAGAAGAATGGAGAAACTTGATTTTTCGCCCGAAAACGGAAAAAAACGTAAGGGGTAACACTGTCGTTTTTTTTTTCGGGTCGAAATTTTGAGTTTCCATATCTCAGCTCTGGAAGGGTCTAGAGCCTCCATTTTTGCGCTCAGGTCACAGTCTCGCGGCCCTCTATCATAATCCAGAGTTTTGAGAAGATTGGAGAAACTTGATTTTTCGCCCGAAAACGGAAAAAAACGTAAGGGGTAACACTGTCGTTTTTTTTTTCGGGTCGAAATTTTGAGTTTCCATATCTCAGCTCTGGAAGGGTCTAGAGCCTCCATTTTTGCGCTCAGGTCAAAGTCTCGCGGCCCTCTATCATAATCCAGAGTTTTGAGAAGATTGGAGAAACTTGATTTTTCGCCCGAAAACGAAAAAAAAACGTAAGGGGTAACACTGTCGTTTTTTTTTTTTCGGGTCGAAATTTTGAGTTTCCATATCTCAGCTCTGGAAGGGTCTAGAGCCTCCATTTTTGCGCTCAGGTCACAGTCTCGCGGCCCTCTATCATAATCCAGAGTTTTGAGAAGATTGGAGAAACTTGATTTTTCGCCCGAAAACGAAAAAAAACGTAAGGGGTAACACTGTCGGTTTTTTTTTTCGGGTCGAAATTTTTAGTTTCCATATCTCAGCTCTGGAAGGGTCTAGAGCCTCCATTTTTGCGCTCAGGTCAAAGTCTCGCGGCCCTCTATCATAATCCAGAGTTTTGAGAAGATTGGAGAAACTTGATTTTTCGCCCGAAAACGAAAAAAAACGTAAGGGGTAACACTGTCGTTTTTTTTTCGGGTCGAAATTTTGAGTTTCCATATCTCAGCTCTGGAAGGGTCTAGAGCCTCCATTATTGCGCTCAGGTCAAAGTCTCGCGGCCCTCTATCATAATCCAGAGTTTTGAGAAGATTGGAGAAACTTGATTTTTCGCCCGAAAACGGGAAAAAACGTAAGGGGTAACACTGTCGGTTTTTTTTCGGGTAGAAATTTTGAGTTTCCATATCTCAGCTCTGGAAGGGTCTAGAGCCTCCATTTTTGCGCTCAGGTCACAGTCTCGCGGCCCTCTATCATAATCCAGAGTTTTGAGAAGATTGGAGAAACTTGATTTTTCGCCCGAAAACGGAAAAAAACGTAAGGGGTAACACTGTCGGTTTTTTTTCGGGTAGAAATTTTGAGTTTCCAAATCTCAGCTCTGGAAGGGTCTAGAGCCTCCATTTTTGCGCTCAGGTCACAGTCTCGCGGCCCTCTATCATAATCCAGAGTTTTGAGAAGATTGGAGAAACTTGATTTTTCGCCCGAAAATGGAAAAAAACGTAAGGGGTAACACTGTCGTTTTTTTTTTCGGGTCGAAATTTTGAGTTTCCATATCTCAGCTCTGGAAGGGTCTAGAGCCTCCATTTTTGCGCTCAGGTCACAGTCTCACGGCCCTCTATCATAATCCAGAGTTTTGAGAAGATTAGAGAAACTTGATTTTTCGCCCGAAAACGGAAAAAAACGTAAGGGGTAACACTGTCGTTTTTTTTTTCGGGTCGAAATTTTGAGTTTCCATATCTCAGCTCTGGAAGGGTCTAGAGCCTCCATTTTTGCGCTCAGGTCACAGTCTCGCGGCCCTCTATCATAATCCAGAGTTTTGAGAAGATTGGAGAAACTTGATTTTTCGCCCGAAAATGAAAAGAAACGTAAGGGGTAACACTGTCGTTTTATTTTTCGGGTAGAAATTTTGAGTTTCCATATCTCAGCTCTGGAAGGGTCTAGAGCCTCCATTTTTGCGCTCAGGTCAAAGTCTCGCGGCCCTCTATCATAATCCAGAGTTTTGGAAAAAATTGGAGAAACTTGATTTTTCGCCCGAAAACGGGAAAAAACGTAAGGGGTAACACTGTCGGTTTTTTTTCGGGTAGAAATTTTGAGTTTCCATATCTCAGCTCTGGAAGGGTCTAGAGCCTCCATTTTTGCGCTCAGGTCACAGTCTCGCGGCCCTCTATCATAATCCAGAGTTTTGAGAAGATTGGAGAAACTTGATTTTTCGCCCGAAAACGGAAAAAAACGTAAGGGGTAACACTGTCGGTTTTTTTTCGGGTAGAAATTTTGAGTTTCCATATCTCAGCTCTGGAAGGGTCTAGAGCCTCCATTTTTGCGCTCAGGTCACAGTCTCGCGGCCCTCTATCATAATCCAGAGTTTTGAGAAGATTGGAGAAACTTGATTTTTCGCCCGAAAATGGAAAAAAACGTAAGGGGTAACACTGTCGTTTTTTTTTTCGGGTCGAAATTTTGAGTTTCCATATCTCAGCTCTGGAAGGGTCTAGAGCCTCCATTTTTGCGCTCAGGTCACAGTCTCACGGCCCTCTATCATAATCAAGAGTTTTGAGAAGATTAGAGAAACTTGATTTTTCGCCCGAAAACGGAAAAAAACGTAAGGGGTAACACTGTCGTTTTTTTTTCGGGTCGAAATTTTGAGTTTCCATATCTCAGCTCTGGAAGGGTCTAGAGCCTCCATTTTTGCGCTCAGGTCACAGTCTCGCGGCCCTCTATCATAATCCAGAGTTTTGAGAAGATTGGAGAAACTTGATTTTTCCCTCGAAAATGAAAAGAAACGTAAGGGGTAACACTGTCGTTTTTTTTTTCGGGTCGAAATTTTGAGTTTCCATATCTCAGCTCTGGAAGGGTCTAGAGCCTCCATTTTTGCGCTCAGGTCACAGTCTCGCGGCCCTCTATCATAATCCAGAGTTTTGAGAAGATTGGAGAAACTTGATTTTTCGCCCGAAAACGGAAAAAAACGTAAGGGGTAACACTGTCGTTTTTTTTTCGGGTCGAAATTTTGAGTTTCCATATCTCAGCTCTGGAAGGGTCTAGAGCCTCCATTTTTGCGCTCAGGTCACAGTCTCGCGGCCCTCTATCATAATCCAGAGTTTTGAGAAGATTGGAGAAACTTGATTTTTCACCCGAAAACGGAAAAAAACGTAAGGGGTAACACTGTCGTTTTTTTTTCGGGTCGAAATTTTGAGTTTCCATATCTCAGCTCTGGAAGGGTCTAGAGCCTCCATTTTTGCGCTCAGGTCACAGTCTCGCGGCCCTCTATCATAATCCAGAGTTTTGAGAAGATTGGAGAAACTTGATTTTTCGCCCGAAAACGGAAAAAAACGTAAGTGGTAACACTGTCGTTTTTTTTTCGGGTCAAAATTTTGCGTTTCCATATCTCAGCTCTGGAAGGGTCTAGAGCCTCCATTTTTGCGCTCAGGTCACAGTCTCGCGGCCCTCTATCATAATCCAGAGTTTTGAGAAGATTGGAGAAACTTGATTTTTCGCCTGAAAATGGAAAAAAACGTAAGGGGTAACACTGTCGTTTTTTTTTTCGGGTCGAAATTTTGAGTTTCCATATCTCCGCTCTGGAAGGGTCTAGAGCCTCCATTTTTGCACTCAGGTCACAGTCTCGCGGCCCTCTATCATAATCCAGGGTTTTGAGAAGATTGGAGAAACTTGATTTTTCGCCCGAAAACGGAAAAAAACGTAAGGGGTAACACTGTCGTTTTTTTTTCGGGTCGAAATTTTGAGTTTCCATATCTCAGCTCTGGAAGGGTCTAGAGCCTCCATTTTTGCGCTCAGGTCACAGTCTCGCGGCCCTCTATCATAATCCAGAGTTTTGAGAAGATTGGAGAAACTTGATTTTTCGCCCGAAAACGGAAAAAAACGTAAGGGGTAACACTGTCGTTTTTTTTTCGGGTCGAAATTTTGAGTTTTCATATCTCAGCTCTGGAAGGGTCTAGAGCCTCCATTTTTGCGCTCAGGTCACAGTCTCGCGGCCCTCTATCATAATCCAGAGTTTTGAGAAGATTGGAGAAACTTGATTTTTCGCCCGAAAACGGAAAAAAACGTAAGGGGTAACACTGTCGGTTTTTTTTCGGGTCGAAATTTTGAGTTTCCATATCTCAGCTCTGGAAGGGTCTAGAGACTCCATTTTTGCGCTCAGGTCAAAGTCTCGCGGCCCTCTATCATAATCCAGAGTTTTGAGAAGATTGGAGAAACTTGATTTTTCACCCGAAAACGGAAAAAAACGTAAGGGGTAACACTGTCGTTTTTTTTCGGGTCGAAATTTTGAGTTTCCATATCTCAGCTCTTGAATGGTCTAGAGCCTCCATTTTTGCGCTCAGGTCAAAGTCTCGCGGCCCTCTATCATAATCCAGAGTTTTGAGAAGATTGGAGAAACTTGATTTTTCGCCCGAAAACGGAAAAAAACGTAAGGGGTAACACTGTCGTTTTTTTTTTCGGGTCGAAATTTTGAGTTTCCATATCTCAGCTCTGGAAGGGTCTAGAGCCTCCATTTTTGCGATCAGGTCACAGTCTCGCGGCCCTCTATCATAATCCAGAGTTTTGAGAAGATTGGAGAAACTTGATTTTTCGCCCGAAAACGGAAAAAAACGTAAGGGGTAACACTGTCGTTTTTTTTTCGGGTCGAAATTTTGAGTTTCCATATCTCAGCTCTGGAAGGGTCTAGAGCCTCCATTTTTGCGCTCAGGTCACAGTCTCGCGGCCCTCTATCATAATCCAGAGTTTTGAGAAGATTGGAGAAACTTGATTTTTCGCCCGAAAACGGAAAAAAACGTAAGGGGTAACACTGTCGTTTTTTTTTCGGGTCGAAATTTTGAGTTTCCATATCTCAGCTCTGGAAGGGTCTAGAGCCTCCATTTTTGCTCTCAGGTCACAGTCTTGCGGCCCTCTATCATAATCCAGAGTTTTGAGAAGATTGGAGAAACTTGATTTTTCGCCCGCAAACTGAAAAAAACGTAAGGGGTAACACTGTCGTTTTTTTTTCGGGTCGAAATTTTGAGTTTCCATATCTCAGCTCTGGAAGGGTCTAGAGCCTCCATTTTTGCGCTCAGGTCACAGTCTCGCGGCCCTCTATCATAATCCAGAGTTTTGAGAAGATTGGAGAAACTTGATTTTTCGCCCGAAAACTGAAAAAAACGTAAGGGGTAACACTGTCGTTTTTTTTTCGGGTCGAAATTTTGAGTTTCCATATCTCAGCTCTGGAAGGGTCTAGAGCCTCCATTTTTGCGCTCAGGTCAAAGTCTCGCGGCCCTCTATCATAATCCAGAGTTTTGAGAAGATTAGAGAAACTTGATTTTTCGCCCGAAAACGAAAAAAAACGTAAGGGGTAACACTGTCGTTTTTTTTTTCGGGTCGAAATTTTGAGTTTCCATATCTCAGCTCTGGAAGGGTCTAGAGCCTCCATTTTTGCGCTCAGGTCAAAGTCTCGCGGCCCTCTATCATAATGCAGAGTTTTGAGAAGATTGGAGAAACTTCATTTTTCGCCCGAAAACGAAAAAAAACGAAAGGGGTAACACTGTCGTTTTTTTTTTCGGGTCGAAATTTTGAGTTTCCATATCTCAGCTCTGGAAGGGTCTAGAGCCTCCATTTTTGCGCTCAGGTCAAAGTCTCGCGGCCCTCTATCATAATGCAGAGTTTTGAGAAGATTGGAGAAACTTGATTTTTCGCCCGAAAACGAAAAAAAACGTAAGGGGTAACACTGTCGTTTTTTTTTCGGGTCGAAATTTTGAGTTTCCATATCTCAGCTCTGGAAGGGTCTAGAGCCTCCATTTTTGCGCTCAGGTCAAAGTCTCGCGGCCCTCTATCAAAATCCAGAGTTTTGAGAAGATTGGAGAAACTTGATTTTTCGCCTGAAAACGGAAAAAAACGTAAGGGGTAACACTGTCGTTTTTTTTTCGGGTCGAAATTTTGAGTTTCCATATCTCAGCTCTGGAAGGGTCTAGAGCCTCCATTTTTGCGCTCAGGTCAAAGTCTCGCGGCCCTCTATCATAATGCAGAGTTTTGAGAAGATTGGAGAAACTTCATTTTTCGCCCGAAAACGAAAAAAAACGAAAGGGGTAACACTGTCGTTTTTTTTTCGGGTCGAAATTTTGAGTTTCCATATCTCAGCTCTGGAAGGGTCTAGAGCCTCCATTTTTGCGCTCAGGTCAAAGTCTCGTGGCCCTCTATCATAATCCAGAGTTTCGAGAAAATTGGAGAAACTTGATTTTTCGGCCGAAAACAAAAAAAAACGTAAGGGGTAACACTGTCGTTTTTTTTTCGGGTCGAAATTTTGAGTTTCCATATCTCAGCTCTGGAAGGGTCTAGAGCCTCCATTTTTGCGCTCAGGTCAAAGTCTCGCGGCCCTCTATCATAATGCAGAGTTTTGAAAAGATTGGAGAAACTTGATTTTTCGGCCGAAAACGAAAAAAAACGAAAGGGGTAACACTGTCGTTTTTTTTTCGGGTCGAAATTTTGAGTTTCCATATCTCAGCTCTGGAAGGGTCTAGAGCCTCCATTTTTGCGCTCAGGTCAAAGTCTCGTGGCCCTCTATCATAATCCAGAGTTTTGAAAAGATTGGAGAAACTTGATTTTTCGGCCGAAAACGAAAAAAAACGTAAGGGGTAACACTGTCGTTTTTTTTTCGGGTCGAAATTTTGAGTTTCCATATCTCAGCTCTGGAAGGGTCTAGAGCCTCCATTTTTGCGCTCAGGTCAAAGTCTCGCGGCCCTCTATCATAATCCAGAGTTTTGAGAAGATTGGAGAAACTTGATTTTTCGCCCGAAAACGGAAAAAAACGTAAGGGGTAACACTGTCGTTTTTTTTTCGGGTCGAAATTTTGAGTTTCCATATCTCAGCTCTGGAAGGGTCTAGAGCCTCCATTTTTGCGCTCAGGTCAAAGTCTCACGGCCCTCTATCATAATCCAGAGTTTTGAGAAGATTGGAGAAACTTGATTTTTCGGCCGAAAACGAAAAAAAACGTAAGGGGTAACACTGTCGTTTTTTTTCGGGTCGAAATTTTGAGTTTCCATATCTCAGCTCTGGAAGGGTCTAGAGCCTCCATTTTTGCGCTCAGGTCAAAGTCTCGCGGCCCTCTATCATAATGCAGAGTTTTGAAAAGATTGGAGAAACTTGATTTTTCGGCCGAAAACGAAAAAAAACGAAAGGGGTAACACTGTCGTTTTTTTTTCGGGTCGAAATTTTGAGTTTCCATATCTCAGCTCTGGAAGGGTCTAGAGCCTCCATTTTTGCGCTCAGGTCAAAGTCTCGTGGCCCTCTATCATAATCCAGAGTTTTGAAAAGATTGGAGAAACTTGATTTTTCGGCCGAAAACGAAAAAAAACGTAAGGGGTAACACTGTCGTTTTTTTTTTCGGGTCGAAATTTTGAGTTTCCATATCTCAGCTCTGGAAGGGTCTAGAGCCTCCATTTTTGCGCTCAGGTCACAGTCTCGCGGCCCTCTATCATAATCCAGAGTTTTGAGAAGATTGGAGAAACTTGATTTTTCGCCCGAAAACGGAAAAAAACGTAAGGGGTAACACTGTCGTTTTTTTTCGGGTCGAAATTTTGAGTTTCCATATCTCAGCTCTGGAAGTGTCTAGAGCCTCCATTTTTGCGCTCAGGTCACAGTCTCGCGGCCCTCTATCATAATCCAGAGTTTTGAGAAGATTGGAGAAACTTGATTTTTCGCCCGAAAACTGAAAAAAATGTAAGGGGTAACACTGTCGTTTTTTTTTCGGGTCGAAATTTTGAGTTTCCATATCTCAGCTCTGGAAGGGTCTAGAGCCTCCATTTTTGCGCTCAGGTCAAAGTCTCGCGGCCCTCTATCATAATCCAGAGTTTTGAGAAGATTGGAGAAACTTGATTTTTCGCCCGAAAACGGAAAAAAACGTAAGGGGTAACACTGTCGTTTTTTTTTTCGGGTCGAAATTTTGAGTTTCCATATCTCAGCTCTGGAAGGGTCTAGAGCCTCCATTTTTGCGCTCAGGTCAAAGTCTCGCGGCCCTCTATCATAATCCAGAGTTTTGAGAAGATTGGAGAAACTTGATTTTTCGCCCGAAAACGGAAAAAACGTAAGGGGTAACACTGTCGTTTTTTTTTCGGGTCGAAATTTTGAGTTTCCATATCTCAGCTCTGGAAGGGTCTAGAGCCTACATTTTTGCGCTCAGGTTAAAGTCTCGCGGCCCTCTATCATAATCCAGAGTTTTGAGAAGATTGGAGAAACTTGATTTTTCGCCCGAAAACGGAAAAAAACGTAAGGGGTAACACTGTCGTTTTTTTTTTCGGGTCTAAATTTTGAGTTTCCATATCTCAGCTCTGGAAGGGTCTAGAGCCTCCACTTTTGCGCTCAGGTCAAAGTCTCGCGGCCCTCTATCATAATCCAGAGTTTTGAGAAGATTGGAGAAACTTGATTTTTCGCCCGAAAACGGAAAAAAACGTAAGGGGTAACACTGTCGTTTTTTTTTCGGGTCGACATTTTGAGTTTCCATATCTCAGCTCTGGAAGGGTCTAGAGCCTCCACTTTTGCGCTCAGGTCAAAGTCTCGCGGCCCTCTATCATAATCCAGAGTTTTGAGAAGATTGGAGAAACTTGATTTTTCGCCCGAAAACGGAAAAAAACGTAAGGGGTAACACTGTCGTTTTTTTTTCGGGTCGACATTTTGAGTTTCCATATCTCAGCTCTGGAAGGGTCTAGAGCCTCCATTTTTGCGCTCAGGTCAAAGTCTCGCGGCCCTCTATCATAATCCAGAGTTTTGAGAAGATTGGAGAAACTTGATTTTTCGCCCGAAAACGAAAAAAAACGTAAGGGGTAACACTGTCGTTTTTTTTTCGGGTCGAAATTTTGAGTTTCCATATCTCAGCTCTGGAAGGGTCTAGAGCCTCCATTTTTGCGCTCAGGTCACAGTCTCGCGGCCCTCTATCATAATCCAGAGTTTTGAGAAGATTGGAGAAACTTGATTTTTCGCCCGAAAACTGAAAAAAACGTAAGGGGTAACACTGTCGTTTTTTTTTCGGGTCGAAATTTTGAGTTTCCATATCTCAGCTCTGGAAGTGTCTAGAGCCTCCATTTTTGCGCTCAGGTCACAGTCTCGCGGCCCTCTATCATAATCCAGAGTTTTGAGAAGATTGGAGAAACTTGATTTTTCGCCCGAAAACGGAAAAAAACGTAAGGGGTAACACTGTCGTTTTTTTTTTCGGGTCGAAATTTTGAGTTTCCATATCTCAGCTCTGGAAGGGTCTAGAGCCTCCATTTTTGCGCTCAGGTCACAGTCTCGCGGCCCTCTATCATAATCCAGAGTTTTGAGAAGATTGGAGAAACTTGATTTTTCGCCCGAAAACGGAAAAAAACGTAAGGGGTAACACTGTCGGTTTTTTTTCGGGTAGAAATTTTGAGTTTCCATATCTCAGCTCTGGAAGGGTCTAGAGCCTCCATTTTTGCGCTCAGGTCAAAGTCTCGCGGCCCTCTATCATAATCCAGAGTTTTGAGAAGATTGGAGAAACTTGATTTTTCGCCCGAAAACGAAAAAAAACGTAAGGGGTAAGGTAACACTGTCGGTTTTTTTTTTCGGGTCGAAATTTTGAGTTTCCATATCTCAGCTCTGGAAGGGTCTAGAGCCTCCATTTTTGCGCTCAGGTCAAAGTCTCGCGGCCCTCTATCATAATCCAGAGTTTTGAGAAGATTGGAGAAACTTGATTTTTCGCCCGAAAACGGAAAAAAACGTAAGGGGTAACACTGTCGGGTTTTTTTTCGGGTCGAAATTTTGAGTTTCCATATCTCAGCTCTGGAAGGGTCTAGAGCCTCCATTTTTGCGCTCAGGTCAAAGTCTCGCGGCCCTCTATCATAATCCAGAGTTTTGAGAAGATTGGAGAAACTTGATTTTTCGCCCGAAAACGGAAAAAAACGTAAGGGGTAACACTGTCGTTTTTTTTTTCGGGTCGAAATTTTGAGTTTCCATATCTCAGCTCTGGAAGGGTCTAGAGCCTCCATTTTTGCGCTCAGGTCACAGTCTCGCGGCCCTCTATCATAATCCAGAGTTTTGAGAAGATTGGAGAAACTTGATTTTTCGCCCGAAAACGGAAAAAAAACGTAAGGGGTAACACTGTCGTTTTTTTTTCGGGTCGAAATTTTGAGTTTCCATATCTCAGCTCTGGAAGGGTCTAGAGCCTCCATTTTTGCGCTCAGGTCACAGTCTCGCGGCCCTCTATCATAATCCAGAGTTTTGAGAAGATTGGAGAAACTTGATTTTTCGCCCGAAAACGGAAAAAAACGTAAGGGGTAACACTGTCGTTTTTTTTTTCGGGTCGAAATTTTGAGTTTCCATATCTCAGCTCTGGAAGGGTCTAGAGCCTCCATTTTTGCGCTCAGGTCACAGTCTCGCGGCCCTCTATCATAATCCAGAGTTTTGAGAAGATTGGAGAAACTTGATTTTTCGCCCGAAAACGGAAAAAAACTTAAGGGGTAACACTGTCGTTTTTTTTTCGGGTCGAAATTTTGAGTTTCCATATCTCAGCTCTGGAAGGGTCTAGAACCTCCATTTTTGCGCTCAGGTCAAAGTCTCGCGGCCCTCTATCATAATCCAGAGTTTTGAGAAGATTGGAGAAACTTGATTTTTCGCCCGAAAACGGAAAAAAACGTAAGGGGTAACACTGTCGTTTTTTTTTCGGGTCGAAATTTTGAGTTTCCATATCTCAGCTCTGGAAGGGTCTAGAGCCTCCATTTTTGCACTCAGGTCACAGTCTCGCGGCCCTCTATCATAATCCAGAGTTTTGAGAAGATTGGAGAAACTTGATTTTTCGCCCGAAAATGGAAAAAAACGTAAGGGGTAACACTGTCGTTTTTTTTTCGGGTCGAAATTTTGAGTTTCCATATCTCAGCTCTGGAAGGGTCTAGAGCCTCCATTTTTTGCGCTCAGGTCACAGTCTCGCGGCCCTCTATCATAATCCAGAGTTTTGAGAAGATTAGAGAAACTTGATTTTTCGCCCGAAAACGAAAAAAAACGTAAGGGGTAACACTGTCGTTTTTTTTTCGGGTCGAAATTTTGAGTTTCCATATCTCAGCTCTGGAAGGGTCTAGAGCCTCCATTTTTGCGCTCAGGTCACAGTCTCGCGGCCCTCTATCATAATCCAGAGTTTTGAGAAGATTGGAGAAACTTGATTTTTCGCCCGAAAATGAAAAAAAACGTAAGGGGTAACACTGTCGTTTTTTTTTTCGGGTCGAAATTTTGAGTTTCCATATCTCAGCTCTGGAAGGGTCTAGAGCCTCCATTTTTGCGCTCAGGTCACAGTCTCGCGGCCCTCTATCATAATCCAGAGTTTTGAGAAGATTGGAGAAACTTGATTTTTCGCCCGAAAACGGAAAAAAACGTAAGGGGTAACACTGTCGTTTTTTTTTTCGGGTCGAAATTTTGAGTTTCCATATCTCAGCTCTGGAAGGGTCTAGAGCCTCCATTTTTGCGCTCAGGTCAAAGTCTCGCGGCCCTCTATCATAATCCAGAGTTTTGAGAAGATTGGAGAAACTTGATTTTTCGCCCGAAAACGGAAAAAAACGTAAGGGGTAACACTGTCGGTTTTTTTTTTCGGGTCGAAATTTTGAGTTTCCATATCTCAGCTCTGGAAGGGTCTAGAGCCTCCATTTTTGCGCTCAGGTCAAAGTCTCGCGGCCCTCTATCATAATCCAGAGTTTTGAGAAGATTGGAGAAACTTGATTTTTCGCCCGAAAACGGAAAAAAACGTAAGGGGTAACACTGTCGTTTTTTTTTCGGTTCGAAATTTTGAGTTTCCATATCTCAGCTCTGGAAGGGTCTAGAGCCTCCATTTTTGCGCTCAGGTCAAAGTCTCGCGGCCCTCTATCATAATCCAGAGTTTTGAGAAGATTGGAGAAACTTGATTTTTCGCCCGAAAACGGAAAAAAAACGTAAGGGTAACACTGTCGTTTTTTTTTTCGGGTCGAAATTTTGAGTTTCCATATCTCAGCTCTGGAAGGGTCTAGAGCCTCCATTTTTGCGCTCAGGTCAAAGTCTCGTGGCCCTCTATCATAATCCAGAGTTTTGAGAAGATTGGAGAAACTTAATTTTTCGCCCGAAAACGAAAAAAAAAACGAAAGGGGTAACACTGTCGTTTTTTTTTCGGGTCAAAATTTTGAGTTTCCATATCTCAGCTCTGGAAGGGTCTAGAGCCTCCATTTTTGCGCTCAGGTCAAAGTCTCGTGGCCCTATCCAGAGTTTTGAGAAGATTGGAGAAACTTCATTTTTCGCCCAAAAACGAAAAAAAAACGAAAGGGGTAACACTGTCGTTTTTTTTTTTCGGGTCGAAATTTTGAGTTTCCATATCTCAGCTCTGGAAGGGTCTAGAGCCTCCATTTTTGCGCTCAGGTCAAAGTCTCGCGGCCCTCTATCATAATCCAGAGTTTTGAGAAGATTGGAGAAACTTGATTTTTCGCCCGAAAACGGAAAAAAACGTAGGCCTAAGGGGTAACACTGTCGTTTTTTTTTTCGGGTCGAAATTTTGAATTTTGATATCTCAGCTCTGGAAGGGTTTAGAGCCTCCATTTTTGCACTGAGGTCAAAGTCTCGTGGCCCTCTATCAGATTCCAGAGTTTTGAGAAGATTGGAGAAACTTAATTTTTCGCCCAAAAATGAAAAAACGAAAGGGGTAACACTGTCGTTTTTTTTTTGGGTCGAAATTTTGAGTTTCGATATCTCAGCTCTGGAAGGGTCTAGAGCCTCCGCCCTCTATCAGAATCCAGAGTTTTGAGAAGATTGGAGAAACTTAATTTTTCGCCCAAAAATGAAAAAAAACGAAAGGGGTAACACTGTCGGTTTTTTTTTTGGGTGGAAATTTTGAAGTTTGATTTCTCAGCTCTGGAAGGGTCTAGATCATCCATTTTTGCACTCAGGTCAAAGTCTCACAGCCCTCTATCATAATCCAGAGTTTTGAGAAGATTGGAGAAACTTAATTTTTCGCCCAAAAATGAAAAAAAACGAAAGGGGTAACACTGTCGTTTTTTTTTCGGGTCGAAATTTTGAATTTTGATATCTCAGCTCTGGAAGGGTCTAGAGCCTCCATTTTTGCACTCAGGTCAAAGTCTCGTGGCCCTCTATCAGAATCCAGAGTTTTGAGAAGATTGGAGAAACTTAATTTTTCGCCCAAAAATGAAAAAAAAACGAAAGGGGTAACACTGTCGTTTTTTTTTTCGGGTCGAAATTTTGAAGTTTGATATCTCAGCTCTGGAAGGGTCTAGATCATCCATTTTTGCACTCAGGTCAAAGTCTCACAGCCCTCTATCAGAATCCAGAGTTTTGAGAAGATTGGAGAAACTTAATTTTTCGCCCAAAAATGAAAAAAAAACGAAAGGGGTAAACACTGTCGTTTTTTTTCGGGTCGAAATTTTGAAGTTTGATATCTCAGCTCTGGAAGGGTCTAGATCATCCATTTTTGCACTCAGGTCAAAGTCTCACAGCCCTCTATCAGAATCCAGAGTTTTGAGAAGATTGGAGAAACTTGATTTTTTGCCCAAAAATGAAAAAAACGAAAGGGGTAACACTGTCGTTTTTTTTCGGGTCGAAATTTTGAAGTTTGATTTCTCAGCTCTGGAAGGGTCTAGATCATCCATTTTTGCACTGAGGTCAAAGTCTCGTGGCCCTCTATCAGAATCCAGAGTTTTGAAAAGATTGGAGAAACTTAATTTTTCGCCCAAAAATGAAAAAAAACGAAAGGGGTAACACTGTCGTTTTTTTTTTCGGGTCGAAATTTTGAAGTTTGATATCTCAGCTCTGGAAGGGTTTAGAGCCTCCATTTTTGCACTCAGGTCAAAGTCTCGTGGCCCTCTATCAGATTCCAGAGTTTTGAGAAGATTGGAGAAACTTAATTTTTCGCCCAAAAATGAAAAAAAAAACGAAAGGGGTAACACTGTCGTTTTTTTTTCGGGTCGAAATTTTGAGTTTCGATATCTCAGCTCTGGAAGGGTCTAGATCATCCATTTTTGCACTGAGGTCAAAGTCTCGTGGCCCTCTATCAGAATCCAGAGTTTTGAGAAGATTGGAGAAACTTAATTTTTCGCCCAAAAATGAAAAAAACGAAAGGGGTAACACTGTCGTTTTTTTTTCGGGTCGAAATTTTGAGTTTCGATATCTCAGCTCTGGAAGGGTCTAGAGCCTCCATTTTTGCGCTCAGGTCAAAGTCTCGCGGCCCTCTATCATAATCCAAAGTTTTGAGAAGATTGGAGAAACTTGATTTTTCGCCCGAAAACGCAAAAAAACGTAAGGGGTAACACTGTCGTTTTTTTTTTCGGGTCGAAATTTTGAGTTTCCATATCTCAGCTCTGGAAGGGTCTAGACTAGAGCCTCCATTTTTGCACTCAGGTCAAAGTCTCGTGGACCTCTATCAGAATCCAGAGTTTTGAGAAGATTGGAGAAACTTAATTTTTCGCCCAAAAATGAAAAAAAAACGAAAGGGGTAACACTGACGTTTTTTTTTCGGGTCGAAATTTTGAAGTTTGATATCTCAGCTCTGGAAGGGTCTAGATCATCAATTTTTGCACTCAGGTCAACGTCTCACAGCCCTCTATCAGAATCCAGAGTTTTGAGAAGATTGGAGAAACTTAATTTTTCGCCCAAAAATGAAAAAAAAAACGAAAGGGGTAAACACTGTCGTTTTTTTCGGGTCGAAATTTTGAAGTTTGATTTCTCAGCTCTGGAAGGGTCCAGATCATCCATTTTTGCACTCAGGTCAAAGTCTCACAGCCCTCTATCAGAATCCAGAGTTTTGAGAAGATTGGAGAAACTTAATTTTTCGCCCAAAAATGAAAAAAAAAACGAAAGGGGTAAACACTGTCGTTTTTTTTTCGGGTCGAAATTTTGAAGTTTGATTTCTCAGCTCTGGAAGGGTCTAGATCATCCATTTTTGCACTGAGGTCAAAGTCTCGTGGCCCTCTATCAGAATCCAGAGTTTTGAGAAGATTGGAGAAACTTAATTTTTCGCCCGAAAACGCAAAAAAACGTAAGGGGTAACACTGTCGTTTTTTTTTCGGGTCGAAATTTTGAGTTTCCATATCTCAGCTCTGGAAGGGTCTAGAGCCTCCATTTTTGCGCTCAGGTCAAAGTCTCGCGGCCCTCTATCATAATCCAGAGTTTTGAGAAGGTTGGAGAAAGTTGATTTTTCGCCCGAAAACGGAAAAAAACGTAAGGGGTAACACTGTCGTTTTTTTTTCGGGTCGAAATTTTGAATTTTGATATCTCAGCTCTGGAAGGGTTTAGAGCCTCCATTTTTGCACTGAGGTCAAAGTCTCGTGGCCCTCTATCAGATTTCAGAGTTTTGAGAAGATTGGAGAAACTTAATTTTTCGCCCAAAAATGAAAAAACGAAAGGGGTAACACTGTCGTTTTTTTTTTGGGTCGAAATTTTGAGTTTTGATATCTCAGCTCTGGAAGGGTCTAGAGCCTCCATTTTTGCACTCAGGTCAAAGTCTCGTGGCCCTCTATCATAATCCAGAGTTTTGAGAAGATTGGAGAAACTTAATTTTTCGCCCAAAAATGAAAAAAAACGAAAGGGGTAACACTGTCGTTTTTTTTTTCGGGTCGAAATTTTGAAGTTTGATATCTCAGCTCTGGAAGGGTCTAGATCATCCATTTTTGCACTCAGGTCAAAGTCTCACAGCCCTCTATCAGAATCCAGAGTTTTGAGAATATTGGAGAAACTTAATTTTTCGCCCAAAAATGAAAAAAAACGAAAGGGGTAATCACTGTCGTTTTTTTTCGGGTCGAAATTTTGAAGTTTGATATCTCAGCTCTGGAAGGGTCTAGATCATCCATTTTTGCACTGAGGTCAAAGTCTCGTGGCCCTCTATCAGAATCCAGAGTTTTGAGAAGATTGGAGAAACTTAATTTTTCTCCCAAAAATGAAAAAAACGAAAGGGGTAACACTGTCGTTTTTTTTCGGGTCGAAATTTTGAAGTTTGATATCTCAGCTCTGGAAGGGTCTAGAGCCTCCAGTTTTGCACTCAGGTCAAAGTCTCGTGGCCCTCTATCAGAATCCAGAGTTTTGAGAAGATTGGAGAAACTTAATTTTTCGCCCAAAAATGAAAAAAAAACGTAAGGGGTAACACTGTCGTTTTTTTTTCTGGTCGAAATTTTGAATTTTGATATCTCAGCTCTGGAAGGGTTTAGAGCCTCCATTTTTGCACTCAGGTCAAAGTCTCGTGGCCCTCTATCAGATTCCAGAGTTTTGAGAAGATTGGAGAAACTTAATTTTTCGCCCAAAAATGAAAAAAACGAAAGGGGTAACACTGTCGTTTTTTTTTCGGGTCGAAATTTTGAGTTTCGATATCTCAGCTCTGGAAGGGTCTAGATCATCCATTTTTGCACTGAGGTCAAAGTCTCGTGGCCCTCTATCAGAATCCAGAGTTTTGAGAAGATTGGAGAAACTTAATTTTTCGCCCAAAAATTAAAAAAACGTAAGGGGTAAAACTGTCGTTTTTTTTCGGGTCGAAATTTTGAGTTTCCATATCTCAGCTCTGGAAGGGTCTAGAGCCTCCATTTTTGCGCTCAGGTCAAAGTCTCGCGGCCCTCTATCATAATCCAGAGTTTTGAGAAGATTGGAGAAACTTGATTTTTCGCCCGAAAACGGAAAAAAACGTAAGGGGTAAGTAACACTGTCGTTTTTTTTTCGGGTCGAAATTTTGAATTTTGATATCTCAGCTCTGGAAGGGTCTAGAGCCTCCATTTTTGCACTCAGGTCAAAGTCTCGTGGCCCTCTATCAGAATCCAGAGTTTTGAGAAGATTGGAGAAACTTAATTTTTCGCCCAAAAATGAAAAAAAAACGAAAGGGGTAAGTAACACTGTCGTTTTTTTTTTTCGAGTCGAAATTTTGAATTTTGATATCTCAGCTCTGAAAGGGTTTAGAGCCTCCATTTTTGCACTGAGGTCAAAGTCTTGTGGCCCTCTATCAGATTCCAGAGTTTTGAGAAGATTGGAGAAACTTAATTTTTCGCCCAAAAATGAAAAAACGAAAGGGGTAACACTGTCGTTTTTTTTTTTTTGGGTCGAAATTTTGAGTTTCCATATCTCAGCTCTGGAAGGGTCTAGAGCCTCCATTTTTGCACTCAGGTCAAAGTCTCGTGGCCCTCTATCAGAATCCAGAGTTTTGAGAAGATTGGAGAAACTTAATTTTTCGCCCAAAAATGAAAAAAAAACGAAAGGGGTAACACTGGCGTTTTTTTTTTTTCGGGTCGAAATTTTGAAGTTTGATTTCTCAGCTCTGGAAGGGTCTAGATCATCCATTTTTGCACTCAGGTCAAAGTCTCACAGCCCTCTATCATAATCCAGAGTTTTGAGAAGATTGGAGAAACTTAATTTTTCGCCCAAAAATGAAAAAAAACGAAAGGGGTAACACTGTCGTTTTTTTTTCGGGTCGAAATTTTGAATTTTGATATCTCAGCTCTGGAAGGGTCTAGAGCCTCCATTTTTGCACTCAGGTCAAAGTCTCGTGGCCCTCTATCAGAATCCAGAGTTTTGAGAAGATTGGAGAAACGTAATTTTTCGCCCAAAAATGAAAAAAACGAAAGGGGTAACACTGTCGTTTTTTTTTTTCGGGTCGAAATTTTGAGTTTCGATATCTCAGCTCTGGAAGGGTCTAGAGCCTCCATTTTTGCACTCAGGTCAAAGTCTCGTGGCCCTCTATCAGAATCCAGAGTTTTGAGAAGATTGGAGAAACTTAATTTTTCGCCCAAAAATGAAAAAAAAACGAAAGGGGTAACACTGTCGTTTTTTTTTTTTGGGTCGAAATTTTGAAGTTTGATTTCTCAGCTCTGGAAGGGTCTAGATCATCCATTTTTGCACTCAGGTCAAAGTCTCGTGGCCCTCTATCAGAATCCAGAGTTTTGAGAAGATTGGAGAAACTTAATTTTTCGCCAAAAAATGAAAAAAAACGAAAGGGGTAACACTGTCGTTTTTTTTTTCGGGTTGAAATTTTGAGTTTTGATATCTCAGCTCTGGAAGGGTCTAGAGCCTCTATTTTTGCACTCAGGTCAAAGTCTCGTGGCCCTCTATCATAATCCAGAGTTTTGAGAAGATTGGAGAAAAAACTTAATTTTTCGCCCAAAAATGAAAAAAAAAACGAAAGGGGTAACACTGGCGTTTTTTTTTTTCGGGTCGAAATTTTGAAGTTTGATTTCTCAGCTCTGGAAGGGTCTAGATCATCCATTTTTGCACTCAGGTCAAAGTCTCACAGCCCTCTATCATAATCCAGAGTTTTGAGAAGATTGGAGAAACTTAATTTTTCGCCCAAAAATGAAAAAAACCGAAAGGGGTAACACTGTCGTTTTTTTTTTTTGGGTCGAAATTTTGAAGTTTGATTTCTCAGCTCTGGAAGGGTCTAGATCATCCATTTTTGCACTCAGGTCAAAGTCTCGTGGCCCTCTATCAGAATCCAGAGTTTTGAGAAGATTGGAGAAACTTAATCTCTCGTCCTAAAAAAAAGAAAACAACAATGGTACCCCTTTCTTTTTTGAGTTTGAATTTTGAGTTTTTCTGATCTTCTTGAAACTCTGGATTCTGATAGAGGGCCATGAGACTTAGACCTGAGTGCAAAAATGGAGTCTCTTGACCCTTCCTGTATGTCAGTGAGCCTTTGTCTTGTATTTATTTGTCTTATTTTACGTTATATCATTATGACTCAACAACCATCGACATTTACCGGTAGTGTACACTATCTCGTGGCCTCAAGATACTAACTCAAACTTGAGGCTAAGAGTTTCTATCTTGAGGCCACGAGTTACTATTTTGAGGCCACAAGTTACTATCTCGAGGCCACGAGTTACTGTCTTGAGGCCACAAGATAGGTATAATAATTTTTTTTTTTTTGCCAAAGTGGTACCAGAGGGGCTCCGTAGTAGTGCTTGATCACGCCTATCATTTCTCCCCTTGGCTTTAGATTTTCTGGAAGGAAAACAATTCTCTGATAGCGGTAACCTAAATATTTGGCAAACATTTAGGATACCGCGATCAGATTTGCACAATCCATTCGTACAATGCTTCAGCACGTTTCCCTCGTTCGAAAGCTTGCCAGACCTCCAGCGCATAGTTATGGTTGCAAAGACACGATTGGCCAGTGGCGGTTTTCGGGGCGTGGCTTAGCGAAGGGTCAACAACCCGAGAATGGGCGAAACCGAAACAAGCTCTTCACTGGCCGTTGAAGAGCACTACTTAAGTGCGAAAATATACTCTATAAATAAACTCTATAATCCCTGAGGCATGCGGCAAAAATCTAAATAGATTCAAAATAGAAGCGCGTAGAGTACAGATATTTATTCAAGATAAACAATTACAAATGAGCAAAGAACGAAAATAGCCCTAATACTAGACAAATAGTAATCAAAGCAACAGGAGAATATCAGAAACAAAAAACTCCAGCCCTGTAGGCGTGTGGCCTAAATTCTAAACAATTAGAATGCAGATGTTCAGTGAAGATATAGATAATACATAAGCAAAGAATCTAAAAATAGCCCTACTTAATTGACAAATAGCAATGGAGAACTAAATATTAGGGAGAATCAACGTACGCGCTCTGTTCCTCATAGAGAGATCTTGTTCCAAATGCATTAAGATTTAAGCAGTGTGAATCAGGTTTTCTTTTTCTCTGCTTCCTTTGCCTAAAGTGCATCAGTGTTAACAGCTGTGTGGTTTCAGACAGGTGACCAAGAGCTGAGGTAGGAGAGGTAGACACTGGTAGGGGTCAGAGGTCAAAGGTATTTCACGAGAGTCTGCTCGATAGGGTCATGATGAGATTTCAGCCTGAGACAGTTAACAGATGGAAGTAAAAATCCAGCTGAGACAAGTGAAAGAAAAGTGTGCTTCGTTTTCTCTGCCTCTGTCATGAAACCCTGGGGAAAAATCACACTGTTGTTGACCACACACACACACACAGTCTTTTCCACTTCAGCTGGCGTTACCATGGAAACCCTTTCCTTTTCCAAGAGAGTCGAATGGAAGGAGTGACTAGAATCCAAAAAGGGGGACAGACGAACAAAACACAAACGATGTGGAGGAAGGACTGGTGTACACACGGATCAGGAAAAAGGACACTTGAAGCTTCTTCTGAGGAGAAAATCCTTTGAACAACAAAAGAGGGTATAATCTACACTTTATTACTTTTCAATTCAATTCAAATGTGTTTAGCTGGCATGACGCCCTCAAATCAAACAGCCTTTTGTTACTGTACCTTCAGTCCACATGTATAAGAATAGGCTACACTAGTTTCACTTTCTTAATAAATGTACACACACACACACACACACACACACACACACACAAGTGCAAGTTTAAGCTATCATTGACAGGTAGCTATACTTAAAGTGAAATAAGTAACAAAAAGCTAAAAAGAAAACATTGCTCATTAAGCAAAACACATCTAAAACATCTATACTAATATTAAATAAAAAATTATGTACACAGCCTCATAATTCCACTGTGACCAAACACACACTTATTGAAGTGCAAGGCATTGTGGGTATCAGTTTCTACCCTAGTTTATTGCAAGTATGACACATTTCTCTAGGCAAAAACCCTGAATAGATTTAGCATTTTAGCACTGACAAGTTCCCTTGTTTTTTGATTGGGCTGAAATAATGTCTGTGGTGAACACAAGCTCAAGACACTTTCATCATGATTTATTCTACAACATAAAATATATCATTACCCCACTCATGGGCTTTACACTGATGACTTGTTTGTTTTGGCATGATTGGGTTTTGATTAACAATTGGCCTTCGTCATCTTCACTACACTTCCCAGCATCCTCTTGTCTCCACACCTGAACTCACTCCCTCAATCATACACCTGTTCATCGTTTTCATCATCTGTGTCACCTGTCTTCACCTTTATATGTTTGATTCATGCTTGTATTTAGTTTGCTTCTGTTCAGTCTGTCTTTGTCGGTCGTTGTTAATGTGTGTATTAGTTACCTGCCTGAACCTGTATTTTTGAGTAAATTGAGACATATATTGGGAGGAAGAGATCTTAAAGCAGCGGTTCTGGAATGGACTGGATGATGCCTTAGCCCAAATATTGCTGCTCGAAGACCTAAATCTTCTGTTTTTGGACAGGGCTCTTTGGGTCTGTGGTTCCTCCCTCACTGTAACATCAACCCAGCAAGGGTCCGTCCCGCCGAGACAGCCCAGCCAGAGTCTCGTCCCACCGAGACAGCCCCACCAGAGACTGTTTGTACCCCGTCTGTCCCTAATCTAGGGATTCACCCCAAATATTTTTTTGGGGGGGGCCCAATGTCCCAGCCGTGGCTGCCTGAGGGGTCTTCACCGCCGTGGTCTTGACCATCCTGGCCGTCTGAGGGGTTTTCACCATCCTGGCCACGCCCTCAGCCTCATCCGGCCTGGCCATGCCCTCAGCCCGCTCCGCCACGTCCTGCTCCGCCCTGGTCATGCCCTCAGTCTGCTTCGCCACGTCCTGCTCCGCCCTGGTCATGCCCTCAGCCTGCTCCGCGACGTCCACGTCCTGCTCCGCCCTGGTCACGCCCTCAGCCTCTCCGCTACGTCCACGTCCTGCTCCGCCCTGGTCATGCCCTCAGCCTGCTCCGCGACGTCCACGTCCTGCTCCGCCCTGGTCACGCCCTCAGCCTCTCCGCTACGTCCACGTCCTGCTCCGCCCTGGTCATGCCCTCAGTCTGCTTCGCCACGTCCTGCTCCGCCCTGGTCACGCCCTCAGCCTGCTCCGCCACGTCCACGCCCTGCTCTGCCCTGGTCACGCCCTCAGCCTGCTCCGCCACGTCCACGCCCTGCTCCGCCCTGGTCACGCCCTCAGCCCGCTCCGCCACGTCCTGCTCCGCCCTGGTCACGCCCTCAGCCTCTCCGCTACGTCCACGTCCTGCTCCGTCCTGGTCATGCCCTCAGTCTGCTTCGCCACGTCCTGCTCCGCCCTGGTCACGCCCTCAGCCTGCTCCGCCACGTCCACGCCCTGCTCTGCCCTGGTCACGCCCTCAGCCCGCTCCGCCATGTCCACGCCCTGCTCCGCCCTGGTCATGCCCTCAGCCTGCTTCGCCACGCCCTGCTCCGACCTGGTCACGCCCTCAGCCTGCTCCGCCACGTCCACGCCCTGCTCTGCCCTGGTCACGCCCTCAGCCCGCTCCGCCACGTCCACGTCCTGCTCCGCCCTGGTCACGCCCTCAGCCTGCCCCCTTCACGTCCACGTCCTGCTCCACCCTGGTCACGCCCTCAGCCCGCTCTGCCACGTCCACGCCCTGCTCCGCCCTGGTCACGCCCTCAGCCCGCTCTGCCACGTCCACGCCCTGCTCCGCCCTGGTCACGCCCTCAGCCCGCTCCGCCACGTCCACGTCCTGCTCCGCCCTGGTCACGCCCTCAGCCTCCCCCCTTCACGTCCACGTCCTGCTCCACCCTGGTCACGCCCTCAGCCCGCTCCGCCATGTTCACGGCCTGCTCCGCCCTGGTCACGCCCTCAGCCTGCTCCGCTACATCCACGCCCTCAGCCCGCTCCGCCACGTCCACGCCCTGGTCACGCCCTCAGCCCGCTCCGCCACGTCCACGTCCTGCTCCGCCCTGGTCACGCCCTCAGCCTGCCCCCTTCACGTCCACGTCCTGCTCCACCCTGGTCACGCCCTCAGCCCGCTCCGCCACGTCCACGTCCTGCTCCGCCCTGGTCACGCCCTCAGCCCGCTCTGCCACGTCCACGTCCTGCTCCGCCCTGGTCACGAGGTCGCGCCTTTGTAAAGGGGGGCGTTCTGTCACAGTCTTCGTCTGCACCATTCTGTCTTCGTCATCTCCACTACACTTCCCAGCATCCTCTTGTCTCCACACCTGAACTCACTCCCTCAATCATCCACCTGTGTACCAGTTACCTGCCTGAACCTGTTTGTTGTTTTATTTTTGAGTAAATCGTTGAAGTGCAGCCTTTTGCATCTGTTTTTCTTAATCTACACCACACCCGTGACAGGGTGAAAGTATCCTCCCTACATCTACATCTATAATCTCACAAAAACACTTCAGCTGTTCACTAGATTCCAAAAAGATTATTTGCAAATTGCACAAATGAGGCCTTTTATGATTTTTTTTTATATAAAAATGAAGAAAGGAACATATTACTTTAATGTTTATAGTTTATGAATGCATATTTGATTTTAAAAATATTTTTCTTCAACTGACATTCAAGTGTACTTTTTTGTAAATGGATTCGAGTGTCTTTAATAAATGATTTTGCTTTGTGAATGTTACATTATGTCTACATTAAACTGTAATGTCAAAAGAGCAAGTCAAATTCAGATTGAAATTCAGAGAGAGAGAGAGAACATAAAACACTGAGTTCACTTAGACAGACACAGAGAAAGTGACAGCGAGAAGTGTGAGTGTGTGAAAGTGCATTAGACACACTTCAATGCCATGGCGACAGGTGTTGTCAAGGCAATGAAGCAGCTGCCTAGGATATTCTGGGATGTTGCCCTCACACAGTTTCCCAAATGGTTTGCTACAGAATTGTGAGGAAAGAAACAAACAACCAAATCACAGTTTATTATTATCACATGACCAATCAATTAACCTTCAATCTCACTTTGACATAACTCTCGGTCTTGGGGGAGGGACGGAGGGCCAGGCCCGTGCAGGGGAACGAAACCAGGAGACAGCCAAGGCGGGCCTGGGCCTGTAACGATGATAGTGCGGTTGAAAAAAGGAAAAGGCGCTGGATCCATGTGCAGCACACGCTTTATTTAACAGATTATACAAACTAGACTGAATACTGGACTAAGGAACAGGAACAACCAACACAGGCGTTAACAGTCGACATGAAACAAGAACTCACAAAGACACACAGGGCTTAAATATTCAGGGACAAACGAGCTAGACCAGATAACAAGGGGGCGTGAGAAATAAGAAACACCTGGGATAATTAATAGACAGGGAACCACAGATAACGAAATAACAAGACACAAAACCCACATTAGCCTATGACATAGTGAAGTGTTATTTGGTTCTGTGATCAAAACTGAATTTACAGCATCATTACTCCAGTCTTCAGTGTCACATGATCCTACAGAAATTATTATAATAGGATGCTCAAGAGACATTTATGATTATTATCCATGTTGAAAACAGTTTTGATTTCAGGATTCTTTGATGAATAGAAAGTTCAAAAGAACAGAATTGATCTGAAATGGAAAGCTTTTGTAACATTAATCACTACCATTCAAAAGTTTGGGGTCAGTAAGAATTTATTTTTTATTTTTGGGGGAAAGAAATTAGAAAATACTTTGATTCATCAAGGATGAGTTAAAATGATCAAAAGTTACAGTAAAGACATTTATAATGTTAGAAAAGATTATATTTTATATTTGAAATAAATGCTGTTCTTTTGAACTTTCTATTCATCAGAGAATTTTTTGGGGGGAAAATGGTACACGACTGTTTTCAACATTGAAAATAATAATTTATGTTTTTTGAGCATAAAATCAGCATATCAGAATGATTTCTGAAGGATCGTGTGACACTGAAAACTGATGTGTAATCAGCAACAGTAATGATGTTGAAAATTCAGCTTTCAAACTGCATTTTAAAATATATTAAAATAGAAAATAGTCATTTTATATTGTCATAATATTTCACAATATTACTGTTTGTCTTTTTTTTTCATCAAATAAAGCAGCCTTGGTGAGCAGAAGAGACTTCATTTAAAAACATAAAAAATCTTTCTGATCTAAAACTTTTGACCGGTAGTGTAATATATAAATTGCTTATATCTTACTGAATAAAACTTGCACTAAACTTTTAGGTTTTTTTTTTTTTTTTACAAACAAAATGGTTTCTGAATTAGTTGCTAATGCATATGCAAATTACTTTAAATTAATTTTCAAACTGTTGCACATTTTTACAGAATGGAATGACTGATGCCACTGGATATTACACACAGCATTAAATAATGTGAACTCAACACATTACTAATTCTGCTGTATAAACACACAATGACTTTAATGGGATGATGGTGAGTGTTTACGGTAAAAGCAGATGCAGGCGATATGTGGGTTTTGAACTTGTAATGGGACTGAGTTAGTGTGTGTGTGTGTGTGTGTGTTCTTCTCAGATGAACTCTTGACAGTGACTGAACACAGTCCAGAAATACAGCAACAAAAGCGTCCTTTAATAACAGCAGGAAGTCAAACTGCAGAGAGAATTCCTTCACAGTGTCGAGTCACCACAGATCTACTGGCCCACTTTACCCACAATCCCCCCCTCCGAGTCTGTCCGGAGAGATTAAACAACCGAGCCAGACGAAGAGGAGCGTTTGAGTTCATCCTATTTAAAAATTAATAACCCTTGAACTGCTTCAGTTCATCTAATATCACACTCTCGTAATATTATACGAAGTGTATATGTGCACTACGAGTCAGACCAAACTTGACCACAGATGCATGCTGGGTAAGTAGTAGCTATGGCATTCTAAACATAACCACAGTCTCTCCCAACTAGGAAGACAATAGGAAGGAAAATCTGTATTTAGAACAATAAGTATGATCATGAGTAATGAGTGTGTAACAGTGACGCGTTTACAGAGCTCACACACACACACTCTTAGAAGAAATGGTTCTATTTAGAACCAGAAATGGTTCCATCCCCCGCTTCATCCAAAATGGTTCTATATAGAACCATTTTTTTTTTTTTTTTTTGGTAAAAGGTTCTATTGGCCAAGTATGGAACCCCAGGGTTCTATATAGAACCCAGAGGAACCCTTTTTTTAAGAGTGTATAGAACCTTTAGGGGTTCCAAATAGAACCTTTTAAGGTTCTATATAGAACCTTTTCTTCTAAGAGTGCACTCATGACTACAAACAGAGATTCACACTGATCTAAAATGGTTTTTTGTTTCTGGAGGAGAGATTTTTCACCCTTGGTCACCAAAAGTCTTGAGCAGAAGTGTGTAATACCTGAAGGAAGTCAGTGTAGCAACGCTCCTCTAAACGGCTCATATCAGAGGGAAATACTGATCAAATAATGATCATGACTCAATCTCTGCAATCCACATAGGACATTTGTTGAAACAACTTGTGGAGCCCAAGTCTGTTCAAAGGTCTGGGACATGAAACAGAGTTAACTTCATTTGAGAATGAATGAGTTCATGTCTGAGTGTGAATAGAATTCTTTCAGACACTTTTAGGACAGAAGAAACAGTGTGTCTTTATCAGTCAGTTTAACGCTTCGTCACATGACACTTCATGTCCTCGAGCGCTTGACCTCTGCAGTCGGACCATCATGGACATAAAGAGACACAGTTACTACTAATCACCGTCTCACACACACACACAACTGTGGTTCACGATGGTCAGATCAGCTGACAGACAGAGCCTGAAGGGCAACACACACACACACACCACACGGGTTGGGTTTCCATGTTTTATGGGGGAATTTCCAGACAATATTTTTTTTATACAGTATAAACTGTATATTCTCTCCCCTTACACTAACCCCACGCCCATAGAAACCCATCACACACACCTTTCTGCATTTTTACATTTTCAAAAAAACGTATTCTGTATAATTTATAAGCCGTTTAACAAAAAAATGTCCCCACAAGAACAAGGATTTCAGATATTGCCAGGGGACATTTAGTCCTCATAAAGTAAGGTTTACCAGAACACACACACACACACACACACACACACTTGGACAAGAGGACATGACATTTAATGTGAAAAGCGGATGCATCTACAATCTACAAGTTTGGGGTCGGTAACTTTTTTTTTTTTTAAACAAGTCTCTTTTGCTCATCAAAACTGTAATACTGTAAAACATTATTACAACTTAAAACCTGTTTTCTATGTGAATATATAGTAGCCTAAAGTGTAATTTATTCTTAAAATTCAATCAAAATTAAAAATTCTAAATTCAAAGCTGAATTTTCAGCATCATTACTCTAGTGTTCAGTGTCACATGATCCTTCAGAAATCACTCTAATATGATGATCTGATGCTCAAGAAACATTTCTGATTATTATAAATGTTGAAAACAGTTGTGCTGCTTCATGCATTTGTAGAAACAGTGATTTTTTGATGAATATACAGACATTTTGAAATATCAATATGTTGTTATTAAAATCAAAGTAACTATTTTCTGTCACTTTACGTACATTAATGTCCTGCATCTTCGCTGAATTAAAGTATTAACTTCTTATTTAAAAAAAAAATATATATATATATATAAAAATAAAATAGACTTACCCGTTTCATGAATTCAAACTGCATCCTGTAATCTTGCAGAAAACCGAGTCCTATCCCACAGTTAATTCCTGTGAAAGAAAGAAAGAAAGAAAGAAAGAAAGGTCAACATAGAGGACAACTAACTAATGAGAGAGATGCTCTCTTTCTTTCTGAAGGGTCAGTGGTTCAGGTTATCTCTCTTTCTCTCTCATCATCCCACACACTGATGGAAGGAGAAGATCCGGAGCGGATGATGTTAAACACTTGATAATGTAATAATGGCCATCAGTCAGAGCAAAATCACACACCACTAATATGGTCAAAACCAAATGTTGGGTTAAAAATGTAATTAAAAAAATGTACAGTTGAAAGCAAAAGTTGAAGTTGGGTTAACATTTTAAATGACATTTTAACCCAACATTTGGGTTTGTTCATATTTGACCCAAATTTGGGTTGAAACAACCCAGCATTATTTAGAGTGTAGTACAAGTAACTTTATAGACCAAATAACCTAATTGGTACTTTTTAAACTTACATTTCTGCTTCGAAAAATAGCAACAAGCATAATTTGTCTAAGGATTAAATGTTACAACGGGTTGCCATAGATTTTGGAAACACTTTCTTCATCATCAACTTGTCTTTTATTTAATAACTCTTATTTCTATCTCCTGTTCTCTCTCTCTCTCTGGATAGGCAGACTCAAAAAAAATAAAACACTTTATTTTGTGTTAAACATTAAAAGCAGTTTGAAATGGTTCTGGCATCTCTTAGTAAATTGCAGAGATGATATTGCATGGTTTAATCCAAATTGACGGCTAAAGTCTAAATGAAGACTGTTTCTGGACACTGAAGGAAGGGTGGATGTCGAATACAGCAGACACATACTCTCCCACAATCCCTCTGATACCTGGAGACCGCAGTGACACTGAGCCAGCCAATCAGCAGCCTGAGAACTCAGCTCCTGCCTTCTGATTGGCTGGCCACTCCAGAGCTTCATCAATGCTCCTGAAGAACACACACAACCATAATAAGCCAAAGGAGAGGAGAAATGGAGGAGTCCGGACATTAAGACTTGCTAAAAAAAGGATCTGGAATGAGAAACACACAAGAACAAAGAGTTCTACGCCTTTATGATTAAACAAACAGTTTAAATGGAAGCAAATGTCATCACACACACACATGAACAAAGGATCTGTGAGCAGCTTTTATCTTTTTAAGAGCTCTAATGAGTCCATCATGTTTCTCATCCTGTCTTTCACTTTACTTTAAATCTTCTGAATGAAGTGTTTTAATTTTTATTTTAGTATTTTAATATAGCATTTATTCATATTTTGAATTAGCTTTTATTTGTATTCAGTCTTTATTTAAATTTAGCTTTTTTTCATGCATTTTTTAAGCTTTAACTACATTAGTTAACATGAACTAAGAGCAAAATTTAAATGTTTTTCGTATAATATTTATATTTATTCCAGCTTTATATCAATAGACGAAAACATTTTTGAACAGTTTTACTTATAAATATGTATTTTCAACGCTGATGCAAAACCTGCCATTGTGATGTTAGGGTGTAAGAATGTGTTTTATGAACTCCCACTGGGTCAGAGGTCAAGCTTTAATAGAAACCCGCCATAAAGGAGTGACATGAAAACACACACTTTCATCTGACAACACAAAGAAAGGCATGCATTTGTTTTAAGATCTGCAGCTGAAATCATCTCAAGCCATCTTTAGAGTCAAACACACTCAACTACAATTCACTAATCATCACTGCTCATATGTGAACAAACCCCGAGCAATATTAATAGTGATACATGTACCAAACAAACGAGGAGTGTGATCCGCATAAGTCGCTCTGGATCTATTCTTAGAGGAATAATCGCTGTGGCTCCAGAGTAAACATTCCTCCTTTTCCCAACTCCCGTCCCATGGAACATCTCTTATATAAAAGTACACACACCTCATGAAAGAAACAGTGAACCGAATTAACACACGTGCCAAACAACTTACATGCAGGATATTAGACTTTGTGTGTGACACGCATGTGTTATAGGAGGAATGCATTTCTACCTCTATCTGTTTATGAGCTGTAACAGAGAACTGCGTGTGTGTGTGTGTGTGTGTGTGTCTGGGATTTCTAGAGAGGAAATTCCAAATCATAGCTGCATTTTTTCCACACTCATGAGACACAAAACCAGCGCACAGATGCACACACAGGAATGTCAAATAAATGCTGTACCCGTCATACCAAATTACACACACACACACGTTCCTTAAATGTTTCCACACATTTGTCTTGGATTTCGTATTCTGAAAGTTCCGTTTACATGTGCTTTAAATGCATTCTGAACAAAACTTTAACACATGTGCAGTGCACATCTGTGTCAGAAGAACTTTATCAGAAAATATTTAGTCTAATCCACTGAGCAGTTCATAACATAAACACACACGCATTCGCATGACCGCATGTAAACATGCGCATCACAACACTGCGTGTTAATCCAATTGAGTCAGATTCACCGGTTTCCATTGGGATCGAGCTCGGATTGATTGAGGCGTTTGCATAATGGCTTTACATTCGAGATGGTCCTCACTGCAGAACACGAAATCCAGGGGGAGGAGTTGGATCCTTACCATATCCCTAACCCTGGATCCAGATCCAACTCCTCCCACCTTACATATACCTAAACCCACCCATCTCCGCCCCCTGATCCCTAACCCCACCCCTAATCCTACTCATCTCCACCCCCTGATCCTAACCCCACCCCTAATCCTATCCATCTCCACCCCTTAGAGCCGTATCCAACTCCGCCCCCTGATCCCTAACCCCACCCCTAAACCTACTCATCTCCGCCCCCTGATCCTAACCCCACCCCAATCCTATCCATCTCCACCCCTTAGAGCCGTATCCAACTCCGCCCCCTGGATCTCATGTACTGCAATGAGGAGCTACATTTAAGTCTGATAGATCCATGGATTCCATTATGAATGGAGTTTATATAGTTTCTCCATTACTACAATCGTGACCCAAAACAATTTAATTATTAACAATTTTGTCTTGCAGGCCAGGGTTGTGTTTTTCTTTTCTTCTGTGGGCCTTTTCAGAACTTTACATAGCAAAATGTGATCATAAACAGAAAAACACACTAAAACAGAAACAGTATTAAAGAATTTAATGGTGTAGGTTCAGAGATAACCATAATAAACATCTCTACAGTCAAAACGCAATATACACAATTTGACCAAATGGATCTCACCAATACAATCTCTATTATTACAGTAAAACAATCCACAATAAAAAATGACAGAAAAACTGTTCATAAAAAAACATCAAAACAAAGAAAACGCAAAGTCTCTTTGTTTTTCCAGTGATCTTTATCCAGCTTTTCCAACAAAGTGAAACCGTATACTCGCACAAGCACCCGTGAAGCCTTTCAGCACAATCTGTCGGCTTGCAGGGTCCTCAAAATTAGTCCACAAAAATCTCAACAATTGGAAATTTGGCTTCAAAAACTCTGGGGGGTGGGAAAAAACACAGGACGTTCTCAAGCTCTTTCAGATGTGGTGGAGTTAACACACATTACATAAACACATACATAGGTTTTAATCTACTATAATCTGGAAGAACATTTCTCAGGATTTCGTGCGGATGCAGTCAGAGCTATGGCTTTAAACAGTGATCTCTACCCTCATTCAGGTAAGTCATATTGCAAAACTCTGAGGTCACTGACTCAGTCTTAAAGGTCCACTTGTTGAACAAGATCTGTTGGGGATATTTGCGAAGACTGCTAAGAGAAAGACTCCAGTTTAATAAACCTATGTGCAGAACTCGATCAAACCATTTACCAGAGAAATAAATGCCAAAGGTCGTGCCCTCAAAATGAATGTATTCTCCAGTTTATCCACGCGAGCGTTTTACTCTTACAGGTTAAACCCTGAACATGACATTGATCGGTCTTATGATGACGAAAGATGAACGAGTGTGTATCAGCAGTTGCAGTAAACAGTAGACGGACTACAGCACTTCACACACACAAACACAAAACTGACAGCCGCCGTTCACCAACCCGTGTGTGTGAAAGTTTAGGCAGTGCAGCGCAAACAATTATTTCATAAAACAGTGGTGAAGTCACTTTTTATCGAGTCGACCCGAAAACTGTTCTTGCATAAACTGTGATATTTAATTCAATGCAATGATTTAGACTAGACTGGAGATTTAAACGACAGAAGAGAGAACTAATCTCGTGAACAGGTCCCAGACCTTCTTTAACTCTCGTGATGGCCTACAGGACCTCAGTGGGAACACCTCAAGCACACACCAACCGAAAACATGCATTTATGGGCTCGACGTTATTGGCACGGTGCGTTTCGAGAACAATAACGCAACTCATCTCAAACATTCAGCCACGTGATATGTTTCAAAGTCAACAACCAACAAAAAAAGCTTAAGCGGAACAGTGTTCTGAAAAGGAAACAGGAAGCGGAATTTGGAATGGAATGAAACATTCTGGAATCTATTTACAAATCTTTGGAATCTTGCAAAAAGCGGATGAGAAATGAACAGATGTGTGTAGAGCGAAAGAGGCTAGAAAACGACAAAACGATGATACCGCTCCTCCTGTGTGACGGCCAATGGGAAGCCGTATGGACTCACTCAAGGGGGTGTGGCTTAACGAGACCCCCGCCCTCGCAGATTTGGTCCCTTAAAACACATTGTGTCTTTTGTCCAGCAGGACCAGCAGAGGAAGTGTTTAATTTGACCGTAACGGAGCGTCATCTAACAGATCCTCCAGCGAGCCCGTGTCCTCGGGAGTCGAGTCCTTCCTGTCCTCCGTGTTCGGTCGGGTCTTTTTCGTGGCACTGGACGGGCCGCTCTCCTGAAGAAGCTCTTTGGCGAGAAGGTTCGTCACGGCATGACCGGCTCCTCGACGATTGTTGGCTGAAACAGAATGGGAAATAAGCGTCTAAATAATAATAATTTTACAACATTCGGTTTCACGCAATCAAAAGTCATGCTGGGAAGGCCACACTCCGGTGTTAAGAGTCAAAAACACTTTATTTTGATGGTCCCTTTTAAACATTGTTGACTATAAGTAACTTTGCAAGTACATCTCTCATTAGAGTATTAGTAGACCGTCTGCTTAATATCTGAGATGCTCTTCTAACAGACACTACACTGACTAGAAGTAACTTTATCCATACCAGTCTACTAATACTCTACTAACACTCAAGTGAGAGTGCAGTCAACTAAACATGTTAAAGTGACCATCCAATTAAAGTGAAACCGAAACAACCAACAACATACCTTTTTATGGGAACATTCCTGGTTATTTTCAAATTTAATGAACTCGTACAAACTCACCATATTTTACAATAATACAAAATAAGCTTAAAGGAGAAGTTCACTTTTCAAAAAAAACTTTTGCTGATAATTTACTCACCCTCATGTCATCCAAGATGTCCCTGTCTTTCTTTCTTCAGTCAAAAAGAAATTAAGTTTTTTGATAAAAACATTCCAGGATTTTCTCCATATAATGGACTTCAATGGGGACCAAACGGTTCAAGGTCCAAATGAGAGTTTCAGTGCAGCTTCAAAGGGCTTTAAACGACACCAGACGATGAATAAGGGTCTTATCAAGCGAAACGATCAGCCATTTAAAAAATAATTTAAAAAGTTTAAGTTTTATAAGCACAAATGCTCACCTTGCTCTGTTCTGTGAAGCGCGTTCGTGATTCTCCTGTTCGAACTCGTTCATCAAAATGAACAGAGCAAGGCGAGCATTTGTGCTTATAAAACTTAAAGTTTTGTATTTATTTTTTTAAATTAATCGTTTCGCTTAATAAGACCCTTATTCATCGTCTGGTGTCGTTTAAAGCCCTTTGAAGTTGCACTGAAACTCTCATTTGGACCTTAAACCGTTTGGACCCCATTGAAGTCCATTATATGGAGAAAAATCCTGTAATGTTTTCATCAAAAACCTTCATTTCTTTTCGACTGAAGAAGGAATGACGTGGACATCTTTGATGACATGGGGGTGAGTAAATTATCAGCAAAAGTTTTTTTTAAAAGTGAACTACTCCTTTAATAATTGAAAACAACCTGAAATATTCCTATAATCACCCATCAGATTAATATCCTGACACGAGAGAGCTGTAGGATATCATACATGTCATCATTTATGTGCGCTGGTGCTGGTTTATTTAGATAAGTAAGAGACTGCCAAGTGTTTACACACTAGTTAAACACTCGAGTTACGGATGCAGAACAACACTCCTGCGGTGAGACATTCATATGAGAATATTGTCTGAGAATGTCATATTTCGTTCACATGATGCAGCCTGTATGCAAATCACAACCATGCAGAGGAAGCTACACACACACACACACACGTTACCCAGCAGGTGTCCAGTGTGAGCTGTGATAAGGACAGCACTGAGTCTGTTGAGGAGAAAGTCGTTATGGCTGTGAATGATTATAGCTTAGATGCGACCATAAACCTTTACAGCTCACAAAAAATACCAATAAAATGATGCCACGTTTCTATTTTTACATCATATTTTAGTTTGGCAAAGGCGCAATAACAGTCGATCAGAACATGTTTGATGTTTAAAGGTGAAGCATGTAAGATTTTTTTTTTTTTTTTGTTAAAACACATTCTCTTCCTAATTTGAACCTAGTTTATTATTCATTAAATACTAATAGTATCCTATTCAAGTAGGGGTTGCCGATCTCGAAAAATTAATAACAGATAATCACAATCCATGATCTGAGTCGTGATCTTCCTAATTTTGAGATGTGCTACTATGCAGAATTTATTTGCACAATTTCAAACACAGAATTGGATTATAGAATAAGTGGTCAAAATAGTCATCAAGTTAAACTTTAAAACACTGTGTAGTCTTCAGTGTATGAATTTAATATACAAACGAACAGTTTTTATATCGTTTTTACCTTTTGTAACCACAGCCACGTCCAAGTGATCTGACAAGAGGTTACAAGAGGAACAAACGTAAGCTCGTTTCGTGTCTTAGGCCATCAACGTGTCCTTACATTCACGAGTCATTAAATCATGTTTAATTTGGACGTCTCTGTGCTTCTCTTTGAGGTGGTGACCATAGACCTCCATTATATGACTGACAGACAAGAACGGTTTGACCTAAAAATATCAAAATTGAAAATACTGCGGAAACAAAGAAACTACATCTTGGATGCCCTCGAGGTAAGATAAAACAAACCAAAGATTAATTTTAAAGTGAACTATCCCTTTAAAACAAGAAAAATATCAACCAATGCAGGGTCAGAAAATGTAATTTTGGGGAAAAAAAAAAGATTATTTTTAATTATCCCTTTGGCATATATATATGTTGCAAACTCACTTAATTCTGATCAATGTTTCAGAAAACAAACAAACTTCTATAACTAGTGAAGAAAGAGTAAGCGAGAGTAAATATTATATAAATGTCCCACATAATGACTGATCGACATCTGAACAGACTCTGCCACCTTCACACTCTCCTGTCATTCGCCTGTCCCGTCTTTTTTCATCCTAAACTAATGAACAGAACTGTTCATCACACTTCTTACTTACTGATTCAGACAGTCTGGGTGTAAAAAGAGAGCACAGATAATTATCATCAGGATAATGAAGCTAAAAATAAGAATAATTTCACAGTGTTAGGAAGTGTTGAGCTCCCTCTGGCACTGCAGAAAATCATCTCTCTCTCTCTCTCTCGCTCTCTCTCTCTCTCTCTATATATATATATATATATATATATATACACACACAGTATGTACGTATGTATATATATATATATATATATATATATATATATAAGATGTTTATCCGTGTTTAGAAATGTATACAAAAAAATATATATTTTACATAAGTATAGTTTCATTTTTTTGTATAAATTTCTAAACACTCTTTAAGCGATATGCATTTACTTGGGAAGGAAAATTACAAAATATATTAAATCTTGTTTTCTAAAAAAAAATGCATCAATATTATGTGCTTATGTTTAAAACAATAAAGCGAAAATGACTGTTTCTTACTCCATTTTGTTTTAAGAACTTAATTTTGATCTTTCATTTAGAAAAAAAAAAGACTTAATATTTTAGTAATACCTTGATTTAAGAATGTTTATATATTTGTACTGAAAAACAAGTGAGAAAGTGTTGCGTCTAACAAGATTAAGTGTGTGGTATTGTTCTGCTTACAATAGGAGTGTGTGTGTGTGTGTGTGTTGGTCTCTCCGTAGGATGGTTAAAAAGAGGGTGTGTCTGTCTCAATGTTTGTGAGCTGGACAAAGGAGTGTGTGTGTTTGTTTTGTGGACATCTGGCAGAGTTTGGTGTCTCTATAAAGTGATATTGTGTGTTGGGCACAGGGTGCGTCTCTGGCTCTTTGTATGAGTCTGTGTGTCTTTTATGTTGAAGTGTGTGTCTTTCGTCGAGGAGTCAGGAGTGTGTGTGTGGGGTCATGACACGGCAGATGTGTGTATATTAATGAAGAGCCTAAAAACGGACACACCCACACCGGCTACATCCCTATTGCATACTTTCAGTCATAAATAGCATGCGAGATGTCCTCGGATTAGTGTGTGCTTTAAAAAAAATATTACACCTAAAAAACGGTCACACACTTTTTTGACCACTGGAAAGTGTCTGGAAACATCTGTCACAGCCTTGTTTTTCTTCACTTCAAAATGAAATATGGTGTCTATCCTGACTAACATTTATGAGGAGTGTGTGACTGTTTTGATTGTGTTTGTCAAATGAAATATGATACAGAAGCTCTTTAGGGCAAAGTTGTTTCTTTAATAGTGAAACGTCACCCTTCTGCTTGAATTTCATGAGACTTATTTTTGCCATATAAATATCAGCATCTGCACTAAATTTCATAATTTTGATCAGTTTGTGCCTCTGAATAAAATGTGTATGAGCTCTATACGCTCACTATATCAGACTATATGAGCCTGATGTATCAAATATATCATAATATATATATATATATATATATATATATATATATATATATATATATATATATATATATATACATATATATACATACACACACACACACACACACATACACAAAGATTAGTGTGTACACAATGCTTATATATATATTATATATATATATATATATATATATATATTAGGGGTGGCACGGTTCACGAAACCGACGGTTCGGTTTGTATCACGGTTTTAGTGTCACGGTTTTCGGTTCTGTACGGTTCTTGTTATTTTTTTCTTTTAATCTTTAACACTCCAGAGATGTACTTCAGCATGTGATATATAGCTTAATTATCCACACTTTAGGATACAGTATAAAAAAATGACTATCTCAGAGGAAAGCTATAGGTGAGATTTTGACACAGCAAGAAAGAAGAAATTGACATGCTTTTCGTTTATTTGGCAAAAAAAAGGAGAATGTGTATCACTATGTCTACAAGAACTTGTGCATTTTTATCACACAAATCTTATTTACACAAAGAAATTAACTTGCATTTATGAACTGACAACTTTTGTAGCTCTTACAAAAATTCTATCTTTCAAAAGAAAAAAAGAGGAACTACACTGTCTTTTATGAATAAGTCAATATACATGAAACCTCATTGCCTATAATTAGGCTATAGAAATAGCAAAGGCCATAAACATAAAGTGAAAAGTTCAACCTCAACACAAAAAACAGTATCAACAATGCTTCTATTCCCAAAAAGTGAGGGTACCTTTTTTTCAGTTTAAATTAAAGTGCAGGATTTGGAAACATTTGACTGAAGCTCTTATCTAAACATAAAGTGCCACTGTAACGTTATATTAAAATACCATAACATGAAATCAAAAATGTCCCCACACACCGGACTTATAGACTTATAGGACGCTGGCGCATCCTCCAACTCCCTCATCTCTCCCACTTGCCATTTCTCCGCGTGCCGTGACCTGCAGCGCTCCATACTCCACTTTTACTGGCTTGTTTACTAACTTGAACCGGCGCTGCACAGAGCGATCGGTAATGACATCAAATATCGCGAAAGTGAGTGACGGAGCCGTCGTTCCCGCTCTAGTGTGATGTTATTCACCGGTCGCTCTGTGCAGCGCCGGTCCAAGTCGAACAAGCTTACGTCGCGCGAAAAGAAAACACACGTCACATACGGGCACGAGGTTACATTGCGCATGCGTCGAACCGTGAGACGCACACACGCTCCGAACCGAGACAAGCGAACCGAACGGTTCGGGTGTTTTTTCATGTACCGTGCCACCCCTAATATATATATATACACACATACATGCATGCATTTACTTGGGAAGGAAAATTACAATGCTATGCGTTTGTTTATTTTATGTTCATATTTTTGTTTTAAGCACTTAATTTTGATCTTTTATTTAGAAAACAAGACTTAATATTTTAGTAAATAATACCTTGATTTAAGAATGTTTATATATTTGCATATACTGCAAACTTTGTTTTTTAGATTAAGTATTTAATTAGATTCATATTTATTATATAACATTTAATTATATATATTTTATCTTCATTTCTTACTATATTTATTTCTTCTAATATACTAAACAGAGCTTTATATCAATAATGAGGTGTTTTTATGAACGCATTCATATTTTTATATGTATTTTGTGAATTTGTAAGCGAGTCGAGCAGCAGCTGCCGTCCGTCGCTCAGCATCTCTCTGATTGGCTGATGACTCATTATGCGGAGGGTCAGAGGTCAGAGGTTACAGGGCGTCTCCTGTCTCCACACTGCATGCCTGCGGTCTGTCTAAAGGCATCTACACTGTGTGTGTGTTTGACTGAACGCATACATATGCAGAACACACAAGTGGTCAGAATGGGTGTGTTGGTATGTGTGTGTGGCATATGTTGAGGGGTTGAGTCACTCACATGTGCCGAGTGTAGCCGCCTACATAGGCAGCTCCCTTCAAAGGCAGCATACTAAATTATTTGAAACATCTACAAAGGCTAGAACTCACTAACTCCAACCTTTAATGCATCGAGGACGCCTTAACATGCTGTCTAGGTAGGGCGCTCACTAGGATTTGGAACATAGCTTGTGTGGAGGCTGCTTCAGAAAAGCTAAAAATACCAAACACCACTGATGACTCATGACACACACACACGATTTCAAGAAAAATATAGAGTCTGAAGCAGCAAAGTAAACAGAGATACAGAGAAATAAACAGAGAGAAAGAGAGGGAATATAAGATGGTGAGGTAAAAAATGAGCAGAGAGGAATAAAGGGGTGAAAACAGAAAAAGAGTTTGCCATGAAACTGAATTTAAAAACTAAAAGTGCGGGAATGAGGAGGGGTTTGTGTGTGTGTGTATGGTCATCACTGCCACATAGCAGCACATCTGGATTCATTCAACAACAGATCCACACACACACACACACTGCTCCACAGTCTAAAATACAGTGAAGAGAGGAAACATAAAACACACATTTGTGTACAACTGTAAATCTGAACTATATATGAAACTATCTATGAAACACACTGAATTCATGTTTTCCTTCAAAAGTTTGGGTTATTGTGTTTTTGAAAAGAGTCTTTTTGATCACCGAGTCTGCATTCATTTACTCAAAAATACAGTAAAAACAGCAATACGGTGAAATACGGTAATATATTTTAAAATATAATGTGTTCCTGTGATCAAAGTTGTATTTTCAGCATCATTACTCCAGTCTTCAGTGTCACATGATCCTTCAGAAATCGCTCTAATATGAGGATCTGATGCTCAAGAAACATTTATGATTATTAGCAATGCAGCTTGTAACTGTGATACTTTTTTCCAGAATTATTTGATGACCAGAAACATGTTTTTTTTTTTAAATAGTAATAGTGAAACACTGTAAAAAATAATTTTGACAACTAAACAACTAAATACCGTTTTGTCAGCTACAGTATAAAACTGTAATTTAACAGCATATAGCAGACAAAATGGTATTTAGCTGTTAATTAAAAAAAAAAAAACAGTAACATGCCGTATTTTTTTAGCTACCAGTTATTTTACAGATTTATTTTTGAGTGAAGGTATTTGTAATGTTACGTTTAGAGTGCTGAATAAAAGTATTAACTTTTTTCCCCCCAAACTTTTGAATGCTACTGTAAAAACACTAATACTGTTTGCATCGATGCATTGGGCAGACACTCTATCCAAAGCAACCAATCCAAAGCAGACACTCTATCCAAAGCAACTTAAACTGAATTTAAATGACACATTTCATCATGCTTTCCTTGGAAATCAATCCCACAAACCCGTGTGTCCCGTTTCTATGTAGTTTTTCACAATTGAAAGTTTGAAACTTTTCAACATTCTGTGTTCCCTCAATACCAACAATAACTGCAGATCTGACAAATGAACTGTAACGATGCATGTGTGTGTGTGTGTGTGTGTGTGTTACCTGCTTGTCGTGGTCCTCTCTTCCTCTTGAAAGCGGCTCCAGACTGCAGCGCCTCCAACAGACCATCCATGATACCAGTCTCATCTCCATCTGAAACACACACACACACAAACACTATTAATATTACACATCAATAACGGTCTCATCATCACTATCTGAAACACACACACACACAATGTATTACTGCTGAAACACATGCAGATTTGTAGAAGCAGAGAGCAAGTCTCAGCCACAGTGACATCAGATGAGAGGAGCAAAGGATCATGGGAATATAAACATCCTCAGAGACAGCAGTTACAGCAGACAGCGCCCCCTAGCTCACACACACTGATGCACACTGCTGACCTACATAACTGAACCACACACACACACACACACACATGATGGAAAGGACTGTATGCTCTGAAAACATTTTGTTTGTGTAAAATATTTTGTTAAAAGCATGCGGCTTGATTTCACTTGATATGGTGAATGACTTCAGGGATGTGTTGTGTGTGTGTGTGTGTGTGTGTAGACATATGGTTTCAATCACATCCTCTCTGGACAACATGGGGTTGAAGATTTATGGATCTAATTTCCCTTCCCCCCATAAACACACATAGCACACACACACACACCTCCCCCCAATAAACACACACACACCAAAACCTGCAGAAAACACCCTGCAGCCCAAACAGACACACACACACACACTGCTAGTCTCACTGTAATCCCCAGAAAATCTGCAGCCAGATGGTTATGTGTCTGACCTGACAACCTAGATCTCTCTCTCTCTTACACACACACACACACACACACACACACAGAGAGAGAGCGGTTTGCAGTGCACACACACCACCATGAGGTGTGTTATAGGAACAGCACATCTGATCTGCTGAGATTCTCTCCCTGCTACATATTACATATTAAATGTATATATTATATTAATACATATAATATTATTGGAAAATAGAAAAATACGAGTTTTAATGTTAAATTATTGGTACCATGTTAATTTATTATAATTGTACAGCTGCAACATTAACTGCAGAGACATGACACGTAGTGTTCAAAGTGAAATATATAGCGTTCAAATCTAAATATAACTTTTTATTATCGTTTTATAATTTGAAAATTACTTAAACGGATCTAGAATTAATACATTTTAATTAATATTTAAAAATATATATTTTATTGATACACACACACACACGATCATACTATAAATCTTGATATTTTAACAGTTTAACTCTATGGGGTATTTTAGTGGGAAAACTCTTTTTTTACCACAGTCAGTTTTTGTAAAGGACACACACAACTGAACCCTGTGTGTTAGTGAAGCGCTTTAGTGTCCCTCATGAGCTGCATTACACCATCATCAGCCATTACACACACTCTTATGAGCATCGTCACAGTACTGGCCGGGACATCTGTCGGACATCTGTTTGCACACACACACAGAGACTCTGTCACTCAACACTGACACCTACTGACCGCCCACAGGAACTGCGGAGACTAATGTGGGAAACATTTTTTATTTATCTAATCCTCAGGGTTTAACTGCTAAACTAAAGATAACGTGTGTGTGTGTGTGTGTGTGTGTTTGAGAATGTGGGAATGTCGAGGCCAAACATTTAAAATATTTAACCCTGAGAATTCTATGAACCGTGTGTGTGTGTTTGTGTGTGTGTGTGTGAGAGAGAGAGAGAGAGATGCATGCAGATCTCTATAGTCTTCCAGAAAGAACATACTTGTGTCTCTGTGTGTGTGTGTGTGTGTTTGTGTGTGTGTGTGTGTGTTCTTTCAACTGACTTTCAAATCAGCCACCTGTATGCAAATCAAACCTCATAAGTTACCAGTTTTCGTGGCACGGCACTTGCATAATAAAGCTGATATTAAATATATACATACATAAAAACTAGATTAAAAACTTAAACTTAAAGAGAAATGTTGCCTTGGCATCTCACTCATCAAATAAGTTAAAGTACTAAAGTTACTAAAACTAAACTGAAAGAAAAATAATTTAAAGTGAACAAAAATATAAAGAAAAAATGAATAAATAAGTACTAAAAATTGTATTTTATAATTATATAATTACAAACAAATTAATAACTGAGAAATAACAACATTGTTTAACATGAACTAACAATAAACAATACTTCTACAGCATTAATTAATATAAATTTTTAGTCATAAAAGTCATAAAAACTATCAAAAGATAATCCATTATGATTTAACATGAACAATGAAAAACTGCATTTTTATGAACTAATATCAACAAAGATTAATAAAAGCTGTAACATATTGATCGAATTTAGTTCATGTTAGCTAATAAATTAACTAATATTAACAAATGGGACCTTAATACCTCTTTTTTTCTATCAAAACACCCCTCACACTCACACTCACACACACACACACACTTACACAGGTCTGCAGTAAAAAGGAGAATGGAAATTTGCCCCAAAAGTTTTAAACTACAGCCAGACAAGAAAAGTAGGTCAGAGAGAGAGAGAGAGAGAGAGAGAGAGAGAGAGAGAGAGAGAGAGAGAGAGAGAGAGTATGTCAATTTCACTCAGACACACACACACACACTGAATCTTTACCATCACTGATGTTGAGTATCTTTCCCTCGTTGATTCTCTTCTGTTTCTCCTCTTTCTCTTTTTCCGCTTTCTCTTTCGCCAGTTTGGCTCGCCGGATCTTCTCCTCGGCCTCTTTCCGCTTCTGGTTCTCCTTCACCGCTTGCTGTAAAAAAGCACATGCATGCAGAGAGGTGAAGAGTTGAACTGGAGATCTCGGATTCAGATCTTCTTCTGTTTGTGCAGCTGAAGGAGAATATAAAGTAATAAAGCGTTATGATGAACAGATAAGATCATAAAGTGTGTGTGTGTGTGTTTTTCACATGGAGTCTCTGCTCCCTTTACGACAGAGAGAATGCAAGGAGGTCTAGACAAACGTCTGTTTTAATATACTAAACACAGACTGATGACTGAACCATATGTCACACACACACACACACACACACACACACACACACACACACACTAAATTCTGCACAGAAATACCAATACACTACGGTTTCAAAATTTGGGGTTTAATTTACAATAAATGAATGCTCTTATTCAGCAAGGGTGGATTCAATTAATCCAAAGTGAGAGTAAAGACATCTATCATGATACAAAAGTTAAAATCATACAATTGCGAGTTATAAAATCTGAATTTAGAGTTATTCAGCTTATTTCTTATTCTTTGTCCATTTACTGCATTGTGTTATTCAGAAGTAGAGCCCGACCGATAAAGGATTTTGAAGGCCGATACCGATACAAATATTTCTGGGTTTTAAAATCCGATATTCCGATATATTGGCCTATATTTTTTTTTATTAAATATTGTTGGATTTTACACACGTGTAAAAGAAAAGCTCACTTTTCTACACAAGATTTGTTTGATACTTTTTCTCTATGTCTAAATGTTCACTCCTCGCAAGTATAACTTGCATTTAACAATGCAGGGACTGTAACTAGAGATATGTTAGTTATAAATACAGTAATCATTACTTTATTTAGGCAGAAAAAATTCATTGTGGTTTCCAAGCTCATAAGCGGTCTTCCACTGATGATAGTGGTATTAGCTAGCTTTGTGGTTAGATAGACTATGATGAGCCGTAATTTAGCAATAGATAACATCATACTGCAAATTGTAAAACATACATTTTCAATATAACAGGCCAATGAGAGATGATTGAAGCGTGTTTCATCCGTTTTTATTTTATTTTTTAAATATTAATTTATCGGCCATTATAACTGCCGATACCGATATTATGGAAAATGCCAAATATCGGCCGATAATATCGGCCTGGCTCTATTCAGAAGTGTCCACACAATCACAGAACAGCTTTATTCTGCGCTGCTACATGAGGTGCATAAAGTCACAATTGTGAGATGCAAACACGCAAGTATCCGAATTTTGGGAACAAAAGCTTCCGTATTTATCCAAGGTAAACACCGGTCAGTCTTCTGTGGGGTTGTGATCTCACCTGGAACATGGTCCTGAAGTTGTTGAGGTCACCGAATAACTCTTCTGGGCTCATCTTTTTGGGGTCGAACACAAAGAACTTGCCCAAATCCTCGTACTGCTTCTCCATGTTCTCGTGCATCAGCTGCAGCTTCTCAAACTGCTCACGAGCCGCCGAAACAAAACTGTACAGGACTCGCGTTAAGAAAAACACACACTGCACAATTCAACATCACTTACACAGGGATCAGCTTTTATATCTCTCTCTGAGCCAGTGGACGTGCACTATGACTGAATGAATGAATGCACACACCGTATTATCGTAATGTTCCGACTTTATTCTCCTTATATCGAAACATTCCAATTTTAATATTGCAACATTTCGACTTTAATATGGAAATATTTTTACTTTAATATCGACATATTTCAACTTTAATATCAAAACATTTCGACTTTAATATCAAAACATTTCGACTTTAATATGGAAATATTTTGATTTTAATATCGACATATTTCAACTTTAATATCAAAACATTTCGACTTTAATATCAAAACATTTCGACTTTAATATGGAAATATTTTTACTTTAATATCGACATATTTCAACTTTAATATCAAAACATTTCGACTATAATATCAAAACATTTCTACTTTTATATGGAAATATTTTGACTTTAATATTGAAACTTTTCAACTTTAATATCGAAATATTTTGACTTTAATATCAAAACATTTCTACTTTAATATAGAAATAATTTGACTTTAATATCGAAACATTTCTACTTTAATTTCAAAATATTTTGACTTTAATATCGAAACATTTCAACTTTAATATCAAAACATTTCAACTTTAATTTTGTAATATTTCGAATTTAATATTGAAACATTTCTACTTTAATATCGAAATATTTTTACCTTAATCTCGCAACATTTCTACTTTAATATTGAAATATTTTATCTTTAATCTCGAAACATTTCCACTTTAACATCAAAATATTTTGACTTTAATCTCGAAACATTTCTACTTTAATATCGAAATATTTTGACTTTAAAATCGTAAAATTTCTAATTTAATCTCGAAACGTTTCTACTTTAATATCAAAACATTTTTACTTTAATCTCGAAACATTTCTACTTTAATATTGAAATATTTTAACTTTAATATCGAAATATTTTTACATTAATCTCGAAACATTTCTACTTTAATATTGAAGTATTTTGACTTTAATATTGAAATATTTTAACTTTAATCTCTTAACATTTCTACTTTAATATCACAATATTTTGAGTTTAATATCGAAACATTTCTACTTTAATATTGAAATATTTTTTCTTTAATATCGAAATATTTTGACTTTGATATCAAAACATTTCTACTTTAATATTGAAATGCTAGATTTTTTATTTATTTTTTCCATTGCGGTTCAGGTCTTGAAGTATCTCCCCAAACAGAGCAAGTACTAAAACAAACATTCTCCCAAACTTCCTTAATGGATGAACTTCACAGGACGCTCGTGGGACGGCACACTTCAACTAGAACCCAAACAGGATGTGATATCACAATGGGTCATTGACACTGTATTTATATAACATTATTCTTTGCAGAAATGACAGTGGAAACCAAAGTGACACTTCCTGTCAGGGGGAATAAAGGATATGGTCATTTTCTCCACAAATTTGTCCTTGTCGCTCTGCGGAGGGGGGAACGTCTCAATGTCTTTCTCCAGGTTTTTAATCTGCTTTCCCATCTGATCTATATTCTTCAGGAGCGTCTCCGCCGACACTAAGAGAGAGACATAAAAAAACATATCTCGTTTGACCATTTTTGAAAGAAGACTCTTAGGCTCACCAAGGCTGCATTTATTTGATCAAAACACAATAATACTACGATTCAAAATTCAAAAGAACAGTTTTCTATGTGAATATACTGTAAACTGTGAATTTTCAGCATCATTACTCCAGTCTTCAGGGTCACATGATCCTTCAGAAATCATAATATGATGATGATTTATTATCAACGTTTGAAAAAGATGCGTCATTTTTGTGGAAACTGTGAAACATAAACTTTTGTAATATGACAAATGTCTTAACTGTGACTTTTGATCAAATTAATGCATCATCGCTGAATAAAAGTATTAATATCTTTTTTTAAAATGCATGGTAGTGTATATAGAATAAGGAAAGCATGCTCAGTGACAGGACAACGGGACTGAGACTGACCTCTGCTGGCTTTCTCCACGTGGATGAGTTCGTCTGGGAAGGCCATGACCTCAGGGTGCTGCTCCTGACATGTGTCCGCCAGGAAGTGCAGGAGAGTCTGTTTCTGATCTGCTGATTTAGTGTCTCGCAACTAAACACACACATACACACATTTGTTTACCACATCAGGCACTTTCTACAAAATAGGTACAAAATGTGTTCTCACTAGCAATTAATTTACAATGTTTGCACAATAAAAGGCACAAACACAAAACCATCCCATAGAGAGAATCTTTACAAATGTTGGTAACAATGTAAACTTCTATTTGTTAACATTAGTTAAATGGGACGTTTTATGCCCTTTTTTGATTTCTTGATTTCTAAACGAATGTGTTAACCTCTTAACGGTCACCCCCCCCCCCCCCTTTTTTTGAATAGACATGGCAATGCTTATTTCAAACTTAAATGGTTGTAATTCAAGAATGCTTTGGAATATAGACGTAAGATTGGTCTTGTTGTAAAGAATACATTTGGCAGATTTTTCTTGAAGTGAAATAAATCAAGAAAGTGAAACAGAAAAAAAGTTATAGAAGTTTGAGTTTATAGAAACGTACAATGTAAAAAAAATAAATTATTCATATTTTATATAATATATATATTTTCAAAACCTGGGCTACTCTAAAACTGCAGAAAAATCAAAGCCAAAAATCTGAACAAGTTGTGTTTCAAATTTTTGGTTGATATCTCAAAAAATGAGCTTTCAGTGAAATTTAGTTTGGGCGCAGTACCGAACGCTTCCACTAGGGCACAACCAGACTCCATTACAGCCCATATAAGGGCGCCTCCATTTCTATGTGTTTTGAGTGATATGAACCATTATTTTCACAAATTTCACACAATTTATGAAGTAGAAATCCTATTCAGAAGTAGTATGGGAAGTTTGGCAGATTTTGATATGAATTCAACCTCTAGGAATCACATACAAAGAACACGCATGCGCGTTATAGCTTATTGCCATAACACAAATATTTTTTTCATAATATTTCAAACCTTTTTTTTCTAAAAATAATTTAATGTATGCTATCTTTTGAACTCTTGGCATGAAATCAAACTGAGGTTTCTAACTTTTTTTTCATGATTTTTCATGTTCATTGCTATTTCAAAATAAAGGTCTGAACGCGCTTTATGAGTATGAAAATATTCTTGTTGCAAATTGATAAATTACGGCTCCTGTCTAAATTATTTTGAAAATCAGTCACCAAATATGGAAAGTAGAGATTGTAAGCTTTCAAATGATATATAGTTTGTCAATATTACTTAAGGTCTTTTCTAAGATATTATTGCTCTAAAAATATAATGGCAAGCGTCCCACCTGTGGGACGGTGACAGTTAAGTGGCATTTGTCAACGTGAGCAGATCAGGACATCACCTTGCACAGGTAACTGATGCTGAATCCGAAAGCTTTGGCGTTGCGCGATCCTGCGTTCATGAAGTTTCCCAGCAGCAGCGTGAGCTCCAGCAGTTTGGCGAATCCCTCGCTCTTGCGAAGCTCCTCACAGGCGGCCGTCACCGCCACCACTTCAGGCTTCACGTTATTCACCTGCTCCTCGAACTGGAGCTTGAAGAGGATGGCGCTCAGACGGGGCTTCAGACGCTTCACCGAACTGATCTGGAGACACACACACACACACGTGCTCTCAGTCTCCGTCTCTGTGTGGTTGTGTTTTGGACAAGTCGGTATTGTGTGTGTTTCTCACCACGACTCCGAACTGCTCCGACTCAGCCAGCTCCTCGTACTCATCTTTCAGCTCTGTTAATGTGTTGAGCTGTTCCTGCTCCGGCAGCAGCTTCAGCAAACTCTGAAACACACACACAAGCGGTTTACCGCTAGAGAAGAAGACACCAGTTTCACCGGGTTTGTCCATTTAGGATGGCCTACCACAGTGTTGTGCCAGAACGATAGTTTTTTTTAAATATTTTGGGGCGAACGTGAACTGAACGTACTTTATTACTGCCTGATGAACGTTTCTGGTGTCTGTGAACGCACGCTCTCTCAGTTTAACTTCGTACAACAGAGAGCCTAAGTCCCGCCCCTCCGCTTCCGGCTCATGGGACCTTATTTCGTAAAAAAATATGAATGGTAGTCAATGGCGAGAGACAACTTATCTTTTTATTCCGTCTGAACTGTGCCCTCAATTACACATATGATGTTTGTCAATTTAAAAGATAATTCTGAAAGTCAAAAACGTCGCAGTTTGTCATAAAACAGAAGAGTAACATTTAGTTTTATGTGAAAATCGCTCGATGAACTACATCTCCCAGGAAACGAAACAACGAGTGAGATCCGCTGCTCGTGTGTGTGTGGTCTGGGACTCAGGCGTGACGGCGTAACGTTACGATTATAACGTAAGACTGTAGAAACAATGACAGACGTTAGCCTTAGTAAAATTAGCTTCATTCATTGAGAGAAAATGTGCGCCTTTGGGGTTTGTAGTCTTTGCAATTACTAGGGATGGGCAACGATTAATTATGATTAATCGCATCCAAAATAAAAGTTTGTGTTTACATAATATATGTGTGTGTAGTGTGTATAATTAATTTGTATATATAAATACCCACACATGCATGTGTATATTTAAGAAAAATGTGTTATTAATATATCAAATATTTATATTTTTATATAATATTAATTATGTATAAATATAGTGCAAATATTTCTTAAATATGTACATGCATGTGTGTGTATTTATATATACAAATTAATTATACACACCACACACACATATATTATGTAAATATAAACTTTTATTTTGGATTAATCGTTGCCCATCCCTAGTAATTACATATTTTCACAGTCTTATACCTCAACGGTTTTACATCAAACTGCGACTTTCTTTACTTTAAAATGTATCTTTTAAATTGACAAACATCATATGTGTAATTCAGGGCACAATTCAAACCAGATCAAAATATTTGTTGTCTCTCGCCATTGACTACCATACAATATTTTTCTGAAATAAGGTCCCATGGTGGTCGACCGGAAGGGGAGGGTTTTAGGCTCTCTATAGGGTGCCAGATTTCTAGGCTAAAACCCGGCTAAAACACACGTAAACAGGCCTTAATATGTAGCGAAAAAAAAAAAAACAATCTGGCAACACAAGCCGTCGACAAAGCAGCGAGCGAGGAGGCGTCGTATGATCATCATAAATGTGTAAATTCGCGTCAGGGTCCTGATCATCCAGACCGGGTTTAAACCGTCTGGTTGTACATAAATCAGATGATAACAGGTTAATCAGTTTGCTTCCTCAAGTTCGGCCGGTCCAGAAGCACGGGAACTGACCCCTGCTTTCAAGTTGTGTGGTTCACTGGAGTTTAGAAATAAACTGAACTTTAATATCAAATAGACATCAAAGATCCACTCAATCAATACGAGCGCTTTCACACACACTCGTTCATACCTGCACCATGTTTTCAGAGAGAACTTTCTCGTTGACCTCCAGGATGACATTCTTCATCTCTTCATAAGGCATCCTGTTTGAACCCAAGAATATAGCTGCAACACACACACACACACACACACACACACACAGTTGAGCACACAACACTATACATGACTGTTAAACTAGTGAGATATTTCTCATGTGAATGGATTGGCTGATACTCACAGAGATTCTGGGATGTTTTGGAGTCGAGCACCTTCAGCTCCTTCACCTTCTTCTTTTGAGCGTTTTTCTTCTCATCTGATCCCTCTTGATCTTTCTTAACTAGAAATGCACAAAAGAGAGAGGGGTAAGTGCTCATGTGCGTTTAAAGAGATAGTTCCCTTCGAAATTAATTTTTGGTATGTTTTAGCTTACCTCAAGGGCATCCAAGATGTAGGTGTCTTTGTTTCCGCAGTAGTTTCAATTTTGATATTTTTAGGTCAAACCGTTTCTCACACAAACCGCTCGTTTCGTGTCTTAGGCCATCAATGTGTCCTTACATTTACGAGTCATTAAATCATGTTTAATTTGGACTTCTCTGTGCATGCTCTTTGAGGTGGTGACCATAGACCTCCATTATATGCCTGACAGAAAAGAACGGTTTGACCTAAAAACATCAAAATTGAAACTATTGCAAAAACAAAGACACCTACATCTTAGATGTACTTGAGGTAAGATAAAACATACCAAAAATTAATTTCAAAGTGAACTATCCCTTTAAGATGCTGAAATGATGTTTCCGCACAGTCTCATACAGGTTACGTGGGTTTTTGGGGATATGATGAGGCACGTCAAGCAGTGAAATCAGTGTCTATGTCAACAGGTCATGTAATACTGCTTTAAACAACAATTTTCTAATAGTTTGATGATTATCATACGTGTGGAGTTATGAACTGATGTTAATTGAGAGGCTTTTTGAAAATTCATATGTCTAGTGGGGTTCGGGGGAGAACATTTAGATTTTCCCCATCTGCACATTTGCATTCCAAACAGTAATGGCCTTAAAGGGATACTCCACTTTTTTTTTGGAAATAGGCCCATTTTAACACTCCCCCAGAGTTAAACAGTTGAGTTTTACCGTTTTAAAATCCATTCAGACGATTTTTCTTATATTTAGAAGAATATCAGTAACCAGACAGTTTCTGGTCTCATTGACGTCCTTAGTAGGAAAAAAAATATACTATGGAAGTCAATGAGACCAGAAACTCTCTGGTTACTGATTCTTCTAAATATCAGAAAATCGGCTGAATGGATTCGAAAACGGTAAAACTCAACTGTTTAACTTGGGGGGGGGGGGGGGTGGGTTAAAATGAGCCTATTTACAAAAAAAGTGGAGTATCCCTTTAATCCTCGAGACTTTTCTAATTTATTTTGCATAAATGTTCAATTTCGATCAAACGCCAATGTAATCCTTCTGTGTCTAGAGGCATATATGAGCACTTAGTATGAGCATCAAATATCTGTTTCTTTCCTAAATCAATGTTTTGGACTAATCTGATCAAAGGAAATATCTAATTCAAAAAAGAAAGAAAACTCTGCACACACACACACACACACACACACGTGTGTTGGCATCTCTGTTCTAAAGACAGACTGTGAAGGGAGCAGGAGGAGGTCAGAGGTCAGATGTCAGGGTGGAGAGTCAAACGTTCAACAGCTTCAATGAAACGTGAAGACTAAAGTTCACACTGCTGACGAGTCTCCAGAGGACCACGGACACACACACACACACACAGCATGAAACACAATCAAGATCGGATAAACATCTTCAGCTCTATCTGCAATCTGGCCTGTGCTCTTCTGTCCATGTCTGTCCTTTATCCTTCTCTAATGTCTCTCCATTTTCAGCCTTTTCTGTCTCGGTACCTCATTTGTCTCTGGCATCTGTGTGTGTGTGTGTGTGTATTGAGTTACAGCAGCATATGGAAACGCTTAAGAGAGTGAAACTGCTCTAGATTACATTACACACACGTTGAGTTTTATGAGGACTTTCCATAAACACAGTGATTTGTGTACTGTACAAACTGCATGTTTTTCAACACTACCCATCACAGAAACCTTTCTGCATTTTTACATTTTCAAAAAGCATCACGTATTATGATTTATAAGCTATTTCACACAAGGACAAGGATTTCTGGTATACTCGTTAATGTATTTTTCACCGTTTCTTCCTGTAAATCTCCTGCCTGTTAATTTATCTTATTCTAATTATGTTGAATTCACTTAATCTCTTAAATTACTCCAAAATATATATTTTTAGAACACATTAACTATATTTAAATGTATAAACTAGGGCTGTGCAAAAGTTAATTGCGATTAATCGCATCCAAAATAAAAGTCTGTTTTACATAATATATTTGAGTGTGCTGTATATAATTATTTTGTATATATAAATACCTATGCATGCATGTATATATTTAAGAATTATTTGCGCTTAAATTCTATATATATATATAAATACATAATCTATATTATATAAATATAAATATTTTATATAGGAATAACACATTTTCTTAAACATATACATGCATGTGTGTGTATTTATATACAAAATAATTATATACAGCACACACAAATATACTATGTAAACACAGACTTTTATTTTGGATGCGATTAATCGCAATTAACTTTTGCACAGCCCTAGTATAAACATATAATTTTAAAATACCTACGAATTAATATACTTGCAACTTCTTGCATATTATTTCTACTTTTATGCATTTTATGATTATTTTATAAGTCCCATACTGTAAAGCACAGAACAACATTGTGCATGAAATGTGCTTCATAAATAATGAACATCAAGTTTTAAGGAAAACTAAATAGAAAGAGAGTGAGGACTAGATAGAGGACGAGACCATGAATCCGCCAACAGCATAATGCGATCTGAAATGTCTGTCAGTGGGTCAGTGTGTGTGTGTGTGTGTGTGATTGATTATGTGCTCAGCCAGTGAACACACAGCCATAGCCTCAGCAAATCACTGCCTGTGATTCATAAAATGGGATCTGTATTCAAAATGGCTGCTGGCCTCTCTCTCACACACACACACACACACACACAGAGACACACACACACAGACGGGATTCTAAAACTCATTTATGAGCCAATGGCGCCTCTGCAGGTCAAAATGAAAACTGCAGCATGACAACAGCACATCTGTGTTACATTAACACTACATTTACAAGTGTGTGTGTGTGTGTGTGTGTCTCTTTAATGTTATTGTTTCTGGATTGTGTTGTAAATGTCCTGCTGTCTTTTGTATTTGTGTATTGCCTGAGGTCTATTCATCCATTCGGGCTTTTATCTTCCTCTCATGGCATCCAGCCTGCATCATACAAAAGAGCTCACACACACACACACACACACCTCAAAATGAGGACATATCACTGGCATACTATTATATAAATCCAAAAGATGAAACTATTTCTAAAGGGAGGTTTGGTCACATGTAGCTCTCTTCTGATGAGAGTAACTATAAACACCCTAAACTATTCTCTCTCTCTCTCACACACACACACACACACACCAGAAAGCTTGTGGTTATTTCTGTAAGTGTCCAGCTGTCTTTCCACTTCAGTCCGTCTCTTTGTCTGTCTTCCATTAAAATGATTGTTTTTCTGTGTTTAATAGTCGAGCGAGAGGCACAGACATCATGTCTGCTGTTTCTGGAACTCCTGATCTCAGTTTAAACACACACACACACACACTTCTTTTCCCATAAAAGGCAAGAGTTTATGCGATGGAGTTCACAGTGAGAGAGACACACACACAGACGTCCAGCATGTTAAAGTGTAAGCAAGTGAACTCCACCTCATCGGCAAACCAACCACAACTCAATACAATCACACAAAGAGGAACTTTGTTCTTTCATCTCTCTCTCTCTCTCTCTCTCTCTCTCTCTCTCTCTCTCTCTCTCTCTCTCTCTCTCTCTCTCTCTCTCTCATTCCAGATTATTTTTAGTGTATTGCTGACAGCCTCTTTTGTCCTGTAGAAGTTTATGGTGGAGCGCTGGCGCCTCTAGTGGAGCACACACACACTGCAGACTAAACTCACACTAAACTTATTGCAAAACACCAAACTTTCCCCTTTCAGAGAGTTTGAGTTTTGAAATATGGGGAACAGTTTATATTAAACGTTATACTAAAACTTGGATTTATAATTTATATAGTCTAATGAACAGACACACAGCAGTCTTAAAGTCCCCTGAATGACACTTATTCAGGAATCAATCAGTCATCTCTTACATTTACTGAGGCTTTTGTTATAAACACGACGCCTGATTTACAGCAGCAACCAGTTCTCGGAATGTTGGAATGGATAGAACAGAAGTTTCAAATTCAAAAGTAACAGATTTTGAATTTGAAACTTCTGTTCTATCCATTCCAACATTCCGAGAATCCGATCAGTTCAAAAAAGACGCCAGCACTTTTAAACGCAGTCCTCAAGGAAAGAATGTTTCTCCTCCTGAGAGAAAGGGAATGTACTCGTCAGCAAACACACACACACACACACACACACACACTCCATACTTCAGTAATCTAATAGAAAACAACTCTCCCAGTAAAAGTGCAGCTCTGAGAGTTTGACACAAAGAAAGAAGGAAAGAGAGACAGATGCAGGAGAGAAAGAGAAAGAAACAGAGCAGGTGTTCGTTGTTTGGGGATTTAAATGTAAAACACAGCAGCAGCTGACGAGAGACGCCGTCCCTTTAAACTTTAAATGCCCATCATATTGTGTGTGTGTGTGTGTTTCGGGGAGTTTCCAGGGCTCCGGTTGCCGAGGGTAACCTCGAGCTGAAAGGGGCCCTTCATCCTGTTTTTGTGTGGAAAGGAAGGAATGAGAGCAAAGAGAGAGGAGAGGGGGGCGAGCGAGGGGTGACTCAGTGCCAGATGGCAGGGTGTGGTGTGACGGGGGCGGGGAGAGCGGCAGGAAGTGGGAGGGGCAAGCTCAGGGGGAGGGAATGCAGGCGGGGTTTAGAGTCTGCTCACTTGCGCACCCCTGGTGCATGAACGGTGCAACTGCAGTGTGAAAGTATTGATGGGATATTTAGTAGATAATGCATAAAATATCAGCTAAAAAATGCAAACACTACAAATAAATTAATTGTAATTAATTAATCATTCAGGATATGGTATATAAAGATGATTTCTAAAGGAGAAATATAAGTTACAACGACTTAAGTAGTTAATACATTTATGGATGTTATGAGTTTTTTTTTGGCACATATCCTGGCAATAGTATTTTTTAGCACCATGTTGTTAAAAATAATTTACAGTAGTCAACGTTTGAAGTGGATCAAAAAAGTTCAAAGTTGTGATACAATTAATAATCAGGTAATACAATGTTTATTGTTCAAAATGTATGAAAGGTTTTGATTCACTTCAAATGTTGATTACTGTATATATTATTTTTAACATGACATGGTGTATATATATATATATATATATTGAAGAGTTCAGATGCAAAAGCCTCTAAATGCCATTTGAAATTTTCTTCTAAAATGATGATTTTTATCAAACTTGTATATTATGTTCAGTAATTTCACTTAAATGACAATTAATAGGTAATCTTCATTGCCATTTAAGTGAAATTACTGAACTTAAATATACAACCTTGATAAAAATGATCATTTTAGAAGAAAATTTCAAATGGCACTTAGAGGCTTTTGCATCTGAACTCTTCATATATATATATATATATATATATATATATATATATAGAGAGAGAGAGAGAGAGAGAGAGAGAGAGAGAGAGAGAGAGAGAGAGAGAGAGAGAGAGAGAGAGAGAGAGAGAGAGAGAGAGAGAGCTTATTCTAAGGATAGTTTAAAATGAGGCATTTATAATGATAATTTTAAGTTTCAGATTTAATTGATTTTTTTTTTTTACCAGCGTCAATATCAGGTTAAAAATGATATCAATGTATAAAGGAAAGCATATATGATGTGTGTATTTAACTGTGTATGTTTGGCTGTATAAATCTATTTGTGAGGTCATACTGCCATCTATTGGCACAACTGTGAACTGCAGCATTTCAGTTCTAAACATTTAGACTGATTTATTACAGAAATGTACAAAATGACAAGAGTACACTGGTGAAAAGTCTTCTAGCTTGAGATTTCAAATTTACCTCACACACACAAACACACGCAGACTCGTTTATTTCAATTAAAGTGTGTAATTGCATTCAACAGTCTGTCAAAAGGACAGGGAATAAGTGAGATAAAGTTGTGTTTTGGCATATAAATTTTAATGTGTTTTCTTGACTGTGACATTGGCACTAAGTGACCTCGGGAGAGAAAGTGTGTGTGTGTGTGTGTGTGTGTGTCCTCTGCTCCTCCGGCCATGAAGGTCTGCAGCAGTGACGCACAAACACAATACCACTTGAATTACTGATCAGACGCACACACACACACACACACACACACACACACACGCTGAGGCTGAACACAATCATATTTTAACTCTAAGGAATGTGGAGATAGATTAGGAACACACACACACACACACACACACACACACACACAGAGAATAATGATTTTAAATCAATGCTCCATCCGCTCACAGAGACCCACGTCAAGATTTACTACAGCAATTACAGCAACCTAATTACACACACACACACACACACACACACACCATGTAATACGTCTATGACTCAGTCAATCTGTCCCTCCTTCACAGCTCAGAGCTCAAGGGAGCCTGTAGGACACACACACACACACTCACACTGGATGTTGTGAAGTTAATAAGATGCCGAGGTGACTGTGCGCAAAAATATGAAGGTCACACACACACACACACACAGGAGGAACAAAACACATCGATCCACATTTGTGCAAACACAATTTCAATAAACAATCAAACACACAGAAGAGGACATGAATAACACGGTTTTTACTTTAGTCAGTGAGTGTGGACGCAGCCGATACTTAAGAGTGTGTGTGTGCGTGACAGATCAGTGTCTATGCAACATGTAATCACACACACGTCGGCTCTTACACAGCAACTCACTCTCCATCAATGAAGAAACCAAAGTGATGTTTGCTAAAGCTGGAAACACTGCCCTCTACTGGCACACACTTACACTTCAGCTAAAGCTCAAGATAAACACTCTCTTCTGATCACATCATTTGCATTTATTTGATCAAAACGAGTGATATTGTGAAATATTTAAAAAAAATATACACCCGTTTTCTGTGTGAATATTAAAAAAAAAAGCTGAATTACTCCAGTCTTCAGTGTCACGTGATCCTTCAGAAATCACTCTAATATGAGGATTCGGTGCTCAAGAAACATTTATGATTATTATCGATTATCATATTTTTGTGGAAACCATTAATTTAAAAACCAAAGTACTGACTCTAAACTTTTGAGCGGTAGTGTGTGTATATATATATATATATATTAGGGCTGTGCAAAAGTTAATTGCGATTAATCGCATCCAAAATAAAAGTCTGTTTTACATAATATATTTGAGTGTGCTGTATATAATTATTTTGTATATATAAATACCTATGCATGCATGTATATATTTAAGAATTATTTGCGCTTAAATTCTGTATATATATAAAAATACATAATCTATATTATATAAATATAAATATTTTATATAGGATTAACACATTTTCTTAAACATATACATGCATGTGTGTGTATTTATATATACAAAATAATTATATACAGCACACACAAATATACTATGTAAACACAGACTTTTATTTTGGATGCGATTAATCGCAATTAACTTTTGCACAGCCCTAATATATATATATATAAAATGACAGATGAGAGAATTGGTCACAAATGTGGCTGACAGTCTTTAACTTGTATTGACATCAGAACAGTCCTGTCAAAACACACATCAATTTTTTTGAACGGCAGATGAATCTGATGGATTTAGACACACACAAACACACACACACACACACACACACACACACACACACACACACACACACACACACACACACACACACACACAAAGAACAAACACAGAGAGTTTGTAAAGAAGCTCCATCTCTTATTCTCTGCTGTGGGCGAGACTTCAGGCGTGCGGCCTGAGCTAAAAAACCACACAGAGATGCCAAGACACACACACACACACACACACACACACATCAAGACCCGCACCAGAGACCAGCTCAGGGTCTGGCCTACAGACACACACAACAACATGATTTCTGATTCTATCTCTCTCTCTCTCTCTCTCTCTCTCACACACACACACACACACACACACACCAAATGTCACTTCAAGGGGACTGCAAGTGTGTGTGTGTGGACCAAGACTCAAGATTTTTAAAAATGTCTGTCTTAAAGGGGCAGTTCACCTCAAAATAAGTGTACTCGCCCTCATGTCGATCCAAACCTGTATGGGTTTCAACAACATTCAGCTCGACACACACAAAACGAGACGTTTATCGGAACGTTCACGCTGCTCTTTACCATCCAACAAACGCAAATGCTAAATAAATAAAGTCACACTGAAAGTGAATGAAGACGGAATCCTTATTTTTGGGTGAGGTGCCGCTTTAAATCATCCCGTCACTGTGTGTGTGTTATTTATATGCCTCTCGTAAAGTCTCCTTTGATGATGTTCTTTCTCGAGACACACTCACACACACTCTCTCCTGAGGGTCTGTAGCTGTGATGCTTTGGTTTGTTTGACCTCTTTCTGTGCTGGAGTTCATAGTGGACCGTCCAATTAAACACACCAGTGCCACACACACACACACACACACACACACACACAACCTTCAGAAGCACATTATCTCTTATTCTGTCTTTCTCGCTTCATCCTCCAGGGATCTGGCCTCCTTCGCTGGCCGTAAAGCAGAAGAACATCGCTATTCACAGAGAGAGGAGGAGCGAGCTAAACTGACCCTCACACACACACACACACACACACACCTGCCGTATCACACGATGGATCAAAGGGACAGTCAATTATCTCATCATTTATTCACTCTCGGGGTGTTTTAACCCATTTGACAGACTTTTTTTTATAGACTATCCAGGTGATTTTTATTTCTATATGAAGAATATTCGTATGGACTACTTTTCATGTGCAGCCAAAACTATTTTTATCCTACAAAAATCTTACCAAGGCTGCAATTATTCAATCACAATTTAAAACTGCTGTTTTCTAAGTGAATGTTAAAATGTAATTACTTCAGTGGAAAGTGCAATACATTCATTTTCATTTCTGGATTCTTTGATGAATAGAAGAAGAAACATTAATTTTGAAATATAAATCTATTGTAGCATTATGAATGTCTTTGCAGTCCCTCAAATTTAATTCACATTACTGAATAGAAGTATTAGTTTCTTAAAAAAAACAACAACTGATTAAGGAAAAATGGGAAATAGAAGCTAATACAGTAATAGAGGATGAGTTATGGGATAAACTCTGTTATAGGTGCCATAAGGGAAATGAATAGTCGACAGTGGAAGGAATTTGACTGGAAAATTAAAATACGTTATTTTCATACTCCTCTGGTTATTTCAAGGTTTGTAAAAGACCCCTCTGCAGCTTTATGCTGGAGGCAACGTGGTAAAACAAGTAACCATACACATATATTTTGGGATTGTCCAGTAATCCTTGCGTATTGGAAAAGCATTAAAGAAGAGATGGAGAAAATTGTAAAAAGAGAAGTTCCCTCGAATGTACGTTTTTTCTTACTGGGTGTTATATCAGTTGATGTTTTCAATGCTGACCAAAGATATTTTTTTACGAGTATTATTACTAATCGCTAATTGGAAGTCTGTGAAATCACCAACTGTAACCGAATGGAAACAGAGACTAAAACAGATTTACATGATGGAAAAAATTACTGCATCATTACAATTGAAAACTGACCTTTTTAATCAGAGGTGGCACATGGTTAAAGAATATTTAAATCTATAATCTTTTTTTTTTAACATTATTTATTTTATATCATTATAAGGCTGTATATTATTGTATCATGTTTGTTGAGATGTGAACATTAATACTAGGTGCAGCTATATATATACAACGAATATTTGTATTTATTTAGGCTATTTATTTTTTTTTCTTTGTATTATTCTTGTTATTTTATCACTTGAAATCTCAGATAATGTTCCTTTTGTTATGTTCTGTGAAAAATATAAATAAAAAGTAAAAAAAAAAAAAAACAACAACAACTGCATTATGAGTTACAAATAACAGTAAAAATAATGTTTACATTAAAAAAAACACAGCAACATCACTAATAATAGCAAATGATAATAGTTCCAAACGCAATTAAAATACACTCGCTGAGACGGCAGATCAGGGCGAATCAAACTGATCAAATACACACATTCAACGCAGTCACTTTTAATACAAAGCAACTGAAGTAACCTCATCAGCAGAAACATAGGGACTAGTGTGTGTGTGTGTGTGTGTGTGTGAGAGAGAGAGAGATAGCTGTGGGTCTAATTTTGGCCGTCAACTTATCCGAGCAGAAAAGCCGTCATGATTTCTGACCAGGCCAAGCCAGGGGTGTGTAGAAACCATCATGCATGCATACACACTTCAAACAAACACACACGCCTCTGGAAGCACTCGAAGAACACACAGACAAATTACAAGAACATGTTAACAACGCATAACCAACACACATATGAGCATCTGTCAGTCAAATACTCTTCATCAGCAGACATTCTCACCGGGGCCTTGTGTGTGTGTGTGTGTGTAAACTGGTTTAGGACGGGTTAATCTGCGCAATATAGACACAGACAGATGTTAATACAGATCTACAGAGAAGTCAAAGATTGAGGTAAAACACAACAGCTGCACACACACACACACACACACACACACACATCCTCTTTCAAGGATTAGCAACTTACAAATACACCCAGACACACACATACATCACACAGACTAAAAACGCTGGGTTGTTTTAACCCAACGTTGGGTCAAATATGGACAAACCCAAATGTTGGGTTAAAAATGCAATTACAAAATTTAACCCAATGGCTGGGTTTGTCCATATTTGACCCAAAGTTGGGTTAAAACAACCCAGCAATTTTTAGAGTGCATGTTTCCAAAAAAAAAAAACAAATAATTGTATATCAAGTATTAATACTATAATAGTATATTAATGAAAGTAATATTAACAATGTTTCTATTAAAGCTCTAATGAAGACTGTACGTGAATATACGTATATAAGAATATAAGTGACATCACAGATGTACAGCAGAAACAACGGAGACCTGTGTAGGACATTTATATCTGATATTATATTATCTCAAACTACCCTAACCAGACTGACAATAACAATTTAATAATAATAAAAATGCTGTCTGATACTATAATGGTGTGTTGTATATCTTTATCTACTCATCTTTAAAGCAAAGACCACAGTGTAGACACACACACACACACACACACACACACGAGTGAGTGCTTGAACTCTGACCCTGATATCAGTACACACCGACTCTGAAGGTGTGTGAACTACAGCTGTGTACCTCATGTTGTCCACCTGCAAACTGTTTGTGTGTTGCGAGTCGTCACGCATGAGTGAAGCAAAACTCTCTCCCTCACACACACACACACACACTTCACAGCATCTGTCAGCTTCACTCACCCACTGAAATAAAAATCAGTGAGAACTGACAGCTTTATAAAACTTTAAACCTGCAGCTAACCACTTTAAACACACACACACACACACACACACACAGAGAGAGAGAGAGAGACGGACGCAGTCATACGTGAGAAGATGGAGATGGAAAGAGTTGAAGCAGAAACACATAAAACCAGAGAGAAACCAGTCACACACTCTGAAAGTAATGTGCCGCTTGTTTTCACACTTGTCGTGTTGTGTCACATGATCAGGAGTCTGAGAGCGGCTCGCGAGGATCCGGACGGATAACTGAACACTTCAAAACCATCGCAGGAGGATCCCTTTAGGATTGTGTGTTTCATTTTTGATACACTGACACGACGAGTGGCTTATTGAGGAAATTACAACAGAATTATTACTGATATATTATAAATATGTACACTACCTTTCAAAAGTCTGGGGTCAATATGATTTTTTTTAAAAGAAATTAATACTTTCACTCATCAAAGATGCATTCAATTAATTAAGAGTGGCATTTGTCATTCTGATTTCAAAATGTGTTCGGAACTTTTGAACATTCCATTTAATAATTATGAATTCTTAAAAAAATGTATCTCACAAGTTTTCAACATTGATAATAATCATAAATGTTTCTTGAGTAGCAAATCATCCTATTATACCGATTTCTGAAGGATCATGTGACGCTGAATAATGCTGAAAATTCACAATTTACTATATTTTCACATTTTAATTTTTTGTAAATTTTAATATATATATATATATATATATATATATATATATATATTAGGGCTGTGCAAAAGTTAATTGCAATTAATCGCATCCAAAATAAAAGTCTGTGTTTACATAATATATTTGTGTGTTCTGTATATAATTATTTTGTATATATAAATACCTATGCATGCATGTATATATTTAATAATTATTTGTATAATTAATAATAATTATATCTATATTATATAAATATAAATATTTTTTATATGAATAACACTTTTTCTTAAATATATACATGCATGTGTGTGTATTTATATATACAAAATAATTATATACAGCACACACAAATATATTATGTAAACACAGACTTTTATTTTGGATGTGATTAATCGCAATTAATTTTTGCACAGCCCTAATATATATATAAATATTAAATAAATTGTAGATTTATGCCATCTTCTGTTTTCCTGACCCGATCGATGGAGAGCAGAAACATGTAAAAAAATCTTACCGATTAAAAAAAATAAATGTGAAAAATATAATTCTAACATAATACATTTCTATAATTAATGCACTATTGTATAAATTGAAAGTGGGCCGAAACCTGATCAACAACAACAACAACATGATGTTAAATGAATGATAAGCGCTTGGAAACCCCACAGAGAGTCTAACTCCACATCGCTGCATATTAAACCAGATCTGATTAGCTGAGAGATCCACGCTGTGCTGCATTTGCAGAAAATACTGGAAACATTTCAGTTTTAGTGATTACATTTGGTGCATTCACAAGAGTTTGAGTTCAGCTTTAGTATCTCTCTCTCTCTCTCTCAGTTCTGGATGAGTAAAGGACATTGAGTGAGAGTGTGTGTGTGTGTGTGTGGGGTTTGGGGGGGGACTGTCTTAATTAAGAGTCACTCCAGATCGTGGCTCTAACGAGGTCACTCTAATGAGGTCACAGGCAGGGGGAGGAGCTACAGTCTTTCCTCAAGAGGACACACACACACACACACAGTACAAATCAAACACATGTATTCAGTGGTACACTGAAAAACACAAACATGCAGGAGAGAAAGACAAGGTGCCTTTGGCTGATTATTGGAAACACATACAAGCGTCTCTCTGTTTCTTTCTATCTCTCTCTAATTCTCTTCCTCCCTCTCCTCTCCTCTCCTCTTTACCTCCTACAGTTTGTCCTCCGCTCACCAACACCTCCGTCTCTCCAATTATATTTTTGACAGCACAGTGACACACAAGACTTGAGAAGTAAAGGAAAAAGACCACACACACACACTCTTTTTCTGCACAGTATCTGTGTGCAAGTGTGTTGTCATTTTAACACCATCAGTATGGACAACATCACATCACACTGACACGTCTGTCTCTCTCTCTCTCTCTCTCTCTCTCTCTCTCTCTCTCTCTCTCTGTGTGTGTGTGTGTGTGTTAATCGTGGGCCCAGCGTGCACAGTTAATTAAGACTAAAATAGTGTCCTTGGGAACCAAAACCACAGCTGATATGATTCAACAGATGGAGAAGAGAGAGACGACAACAGACAGAGAGAGAGAAAGGACAAAAAATACATGCAATAATGAAGGGAAAAAAAGAAAGAAAGAAAGATGGACAGAAAGACAGACAGAAAAGAGGACAGAGACACAACAACAGACAGAGAGAGAAAGGACAAAAATACATGCAATAATGAACAAATAGAAAGAAAGAGAGATGGACAGAAAGGAGGACAGAGAGTTTTGAGTTTTTCACAACAACTTTATTTGATCCTCAGAACTTCATATCATATATTGATACTTTTATATTGATATTAATAATAATTAAATTTTTGTCACAAATCATTCTTTCTTTCACTCCAAAATACTTATTCCAATGGGCTCTATGCACGGCGGTATTTCCGGTGAAGGATTAAGGATGCTCGATAACTTCCGCCGATCGTAGAGTCCAATGCAATACCGAGAATTTATATTGAATTTTATACTCCATGGTTATACTAATGAAACGTTAGTCACAAAAACAGATAAAACAGACACCCCTCGTTGTGTTTATGCTTCTTTTTAAAATTATATTAAATAAACATAACTATATATAAAATTACATCTAAACGTATGTACGTTTCGTTTCAAAGACGGGAGGACAGTAAATATTGAAGACTCGTTTATACGCCATAATCCCGTTTTCCTCCGCTTTAATCTACACAACCGGAAATGGACGAGCATCCTTGCGTCAAATGCGGAACTTATGCGTGCATATAGCCCATACTAAAGCAAAAACCACCATTCCTTCCACCACTGTGCAAATAGTTTCATTATATCCCCACCTTTGCAAAAAACCTTCATAATCATTAACCAACTTATAAAACTTAAAATCAAATCAGAACCCGACTTTTCACCAAATTTTTCCTTGAGATATAAATAGCCCTTTTAGCTTGTCCAATCAAGAAATTTAGCAGTTGACATTTACTTCTTTGTGCCGCCCTATAACGTGGGCCGAGAATAAAGCTTTGAGTGGAGAACTTTTCACCAAAATTTAAAAACATTTATTTAAGTATACTAAACAAATTCTTCAACCTTGAACATTATAAAAAGCAGTGAAAAATCGTTTCCCTTATTTTACAGAAAGGGGACAGAGAGAGAGATGAACAGAAAGGCGGAGAGAGAGAGAGAGAGACAGAAAGACGTGAGGAGTTTAATCAGTGATCTGAAGGGACTCAATAATGAGACGCCTGACAGGAAATGTCAATGGAGGGAAAGAGAGAAAGATGGATAGAATAACAGTGCAGAGAGAGAGAGAGAGAGAGAGAGAGAGAGAGGAGGAATAAACAAACACAAAGCATGAAGGAGAATCCAATGAACAAACGAGTGGCAATGAGACGGTTTACCGCAACAACTAAAATTATAGATGATTACAATCAATCCCAGCATGCACTGCCCTTCACATGACCTTCACACACACACACACAAACAGGAGGACATTATGCTAAAATGGAAATTGAAACAAGATAGAACAAATGTAAGAATAGATGAGAGACAGAACGACTGGAGGTCACTAAATCTTCAGTTTGACAGATTGTCAAATGGATTAAACACACACACACACGGGGATTATTAAACGAGTATTAAATATATACAAACAGAAAGATTAGAGACTTGTAATATCTGCATTTCTGTATGATAATCTCATGTCAACATGTGTCGTGTGTCACATCAAACGGTGGAGAACTCAAAGAATTGAACATGGACACATGAGCAGCTTCTAGTGAAAATATAATTCTTATAAAAAATATGAGTGAAGCTCGACTAAACTTGGATAGACATGGAAATTGTTAGTAATTTGTATTTTTGGTATTTATTGTATTTTCACTTTACTAACGTTACCCGTGGTCCTTTAAGTGTATTAGCAAAACTGATGGCTGTCCGACTCAAAACATTATTTTGGCTAAAGCCTTTTTTTGTTGCAGTTTTTAGTTTAACGTGGTCTAAAGCTAAATTTAAAGACTCAGATGTCTTTTATTTATTTTATTTTATATTCTACAGGAAAGTTGTATGTCAAGCTTTTCCCAATAACCAAGCACAAGCTGCCAAGATAATATCGTGGACCTCTAAATACACCGGTGTAAATGCATGATACATTGTCTTCTCATAAATGTAATACTTAATGTACATTGTTGTTAAATATAGTTTAATAATAATGCTACATGATAAATAGAAGGCTTCAAATAGACCCTGTGATCGGTATCAGGGGATACAGCTTTCAGTAATCGATAATCGGCCCCAAAAATCCTGATCGGAGCACCCCTAGTGTCGATTTTGCCTCACACCTCTCTGTCAGGGTTTCTGCAGGTTTCACAAAGTCAAATTTAAGACTTTTTAAGACCATTATGAATGAAATTTAAGACCTATATCACGACAAAAAAAAAAAAAAAAACGTACAAAGGAAATGTGTAACGAGTCTCAAAATTATTTGCCATGTAATTTAATTTATTCAAACTGAACATTCAGCGAAAATCATTACAAACGGTCTCGTGATTCTGGAAATTTGTTCTGTTTCTGTTTTTATAAAATCCCCTATAACAATGTAGGACTGCTATTAGTGCACTCTTAGAAGAAATGGTTCCATTTAGAACCAGAAATGGTTCCATCCCCCGCTTCATATATGGAACTCCAAAATGGTTCTATAGAACCTTTTTTTTTTTTTTGGTAAAAGGTTCTATTGGCCAAGTATGGAACCCCAGGGTTCTATATAGAACCCAGAGGAACCCTTTTTTAAGAGTGTATAGAACCTTTTAGGGGTTCCAAATACATAGCGCTGATAGAACCTTTTAAGGTTCTATATAGAACCTTTTCTTCTAAGAGTGTGTTGGCTCTGATCAAAAAGCAAAATCCAAATCAGCAAAATCGGATCCTAAATTCAGATATTTCAAGCCAAGTATCGCTAAACTTCCACGTCCCCATAGCTGAATAAAATCCGTTTTATGTCTGTCTGTGGTATCTGAGATACCCGCCAATAACAAAAAAACACAAAACTGATTGGCTGTTGCATGTTAGTCTATTTTGTAGTCGTAATACAGCAAATTAAGAACTACAACTACTACTAATATAAATAAATAAATAAAAAACATTCCAAAGCGCTGCAGGAGCATTTCAATGAGATTTACATGGAAATAGGTAAATTAAGACCTGTTTAAAAAGATTTAAGACCTAGGACACAATACTTCAGCAAATTTAAGACTTTTTAAGTCCTTAAATTGTGATTTTGAAATTTTAGACTTTTCTAGACTTTTTAAGACCCCGTTGAAACCCTGTTTGTCCATTTTATTTTATCCGGTAGTGACGAGAGGTGACGCGCTGGCAAGATGGCGAGGCTGATGTCACGGACATTACGTTTTTACTAGGGTTGGGTATAGTTTGAATTTGAACGATTCTGATTCCGATTCCTTGTTTCGATTCCGGTTCCTAACGATTCTCGATTCCGATTCTTTTAAGAGGCAGGGTCAAAAAAGTTTAGCTAACCTTGCTAACCAACGGTCTTTCTGAAGGAAATAATCCTTTCTGAAGGGAATACTCCTTTTGTCACAAATTTTGCATTTTGCAGAGATTTCGTTATTTTTAGAAAAGTGAAGCCACACTTTGGACCGCCGACGTAAGCTACTCATGTTCGACTCGCGCGGTTATGCGAACACTTCCGGTAGACGCTTCTTCGTTGGTGTTGTTCAGCGGTTTCTTCTTCCGCTCGGCGGACTGTGAATATCGAAACTAGGAATCGAAATTTTAACTTTTGAACGATTCCGGGAAAAACGAAAGTCCCGGTTCCAATCGATACTCGATTCTCGATACCCAACCCTAGTTTTTACAGTCTATGGTTTTTACTTGCACTCAAAAAAGTGACAATTTTAACAGAAAATGCTATAAAAAAATTATCTGTGGGGTATTTTAAGCTAAAACTTCACATAAACACACTCTGGAGACATCAGAGATTTATTTTACATCATGTGAAAAGTATTCAAGTATTTTATTTTACGTTTAATATAAATCATGAATTACCTAAATATACATAAATTACAATGTACACTAAAAATGTAAGTACTTTGATTGAATAACTAAATAAATACAAAAAAAGAAAGAGGTGCATCTGCAGCTCATGCCATTTAGAAGAAATATTAGTTTGAGAAATCATTTCCAGGGTTTATTTTAGTGATTGCCCACAATCTCCGACTCGTAAAGACCTCTCTCTCTTTCTCTCGGTCTTCCAAACCACCAGTAATTGTCAGAGAAAGTGATGGTGGCAGATGGCTATAAAAGCGTAATTTGTTCTTTTCTTCCCCTTTCCAACAGAAAGCAGGTTCTCCGCTCGGCGAACACGAGGAGGATGAAGGTAGTGTGGGTGAAACTCTTCCTCCCAGAGCTATTAGTTCACCCATTCACTGATGTGAGTCTCACAGGAACAATATCTGGAGGAGTGTGTGTGCTAAAAAAAAATCCCTCACACACAATCAACCTCCTGTGGAGAGTCTGAAGTGGTTAGAGGACTAAAGGTCTGATCAACGGTTAATTACTGGCATCAGAGCGGACCCTACAATTAACACCCCGAGAGTCGGAGCTCGTGAACCACCGCGTACGGGTCAACGCCACCCCGTTCCTCAGACTGATACCTCCATCTCAGAAGTTACTTTATGCAAGATTTCACATGGTAATCAATTACATTGTGCAGTCTAAAAACTAAACGAACGTGTCAGCACGTAATTATGCCTTCGGGAAGATAACAAGGTTGACTGATTTACAATCAGAGAACGGCGAGTCGCATTTAAGTCGGATAATTCTTCAAATATCTTTGCGATTTCACTTTTCAATTATCCTTCACTATACAAAATCAAAATCGTGGGCTTCCTGCAATTTTTCACGCAAAATAAAAGCTTGATGGTCCAACGTTTGAAAATTAATTAAATATTATTTCTAAAATATCTTTTCAATTTAACGCCTCAATTATCAGTGGCATAAAAAAATTATATAAAAAAAAAGATTCACGGTAACAGCATCAATATTATAAGATCATCCTCTACTGACAAACATGACAAAACCTAAGATGAAGTGATAAAGACGACGTTAACCCCGGACAAATGGAATAATAGTCTTTAAATGGATTTGTATAAAAGAAACGTACACTGAAAAAAATAATATGCTTTATCTAATCAATAAAATTGTGGCAACATATTACAAGCAATATTATTAATTAAATTGTAGAATTAATTAGAATATTAATTTGATTAACTATTACTCAATTCTAATTTGTTCAATTTAATAAAATAAATAACATTGCTTGTAATCTGTTGCCACAATTTTATTGATTAGATAAAGCATATTCATTTTTACAGTGTATATCATACGATATAGTGTGATGTGATAAAAACATCACAATTTTATTCAGAGGCCAAAACTGAGCAAAAATATTACATTTTATATGGACGAAAAGTAAGATAAAAATTAAAAACAGTATAGAAGAGATACTTTAACCACAGAAATATCAGTATCACTTCCATAGTAGGAAAATAAATATACTATGGAAGTCAATGAGACCAGAAACTGTCTGGTTACTGATATTCTTCTAAATATCAGAAAATCGGCTGGATACAAAAAATCATTTCCAAAGTCATTTCCAAAAAAAGTGGAGTATCCCTTTAAGATGATATTTAAATGCTTAGTTTTATGATCAAAGCTCTGTAGTTTGTAGTTAATAAAATGATGATTGAGTGTTGAACAAATAAACCTTCCTCACAAGCCTAATGATATTTTACACACATTTTAACACAAAAAACAGTCTTGAAATAGTACTAACAGCGTAAAATGTATTCTTACGTTCACTTCAGAGGAATCGTTCAAATTCACAGCAAAACGACACTGATTTTATCAGAGCAGCTCTAATACACACTGAATACTACTTTCTTTCAAGAATAGTTGGCATTACGCTATTCTGAACAGAGAGATTCAGATGTTTGGCGACATTCAGCTGTCGGCTGTAAAGCGCTTCTACATTAGCGCACGACCAGTGAACATGTGTTCCTCAAACCAGCCTGTATTATTCATGGACTCTCTCTCTCTCTCTCTCTGGCCTGAGTCGTGCATGATGATGGTTTTAATGGAGCTTGTGCATTTACAGACGTTTACAGAGGGGAGGGGGGTGGGGGTAGTCCGAAAGACCAGTGAATCTGATCCATTAGGAGCTCATTAATATCATCAAGCACTAACGACAGTCATCAGTCACTGGAAAACGTGTCCAGATCTGGTTAAGGACAAGCTAGTGAAAGTCCCAGTTTAGGTGATAAACGTATGGGAACATCCTGGATTGTGATTGAAATTGCAGAAAGCTTCAAAGAGAATCAGTGTGAGCAGTACTTCAAATGCTCATACACACTTGCTTTGCTTTTAAAGGAGTAGTTGACTCGAAAAGAAATGATGGTTTTAGATGAAAACATTCCAGGATTTTTCTCCATATAATGGACTTCAATGGGGACCAAATGGTTCAAGGTCCAAAAGACACTTTTAATTGCAAACAGCAAAGTGTTCAAAGGGCTTTATATTCAAGACGATGAATAAGGGTCTTACCAAGCGAAACGATCGCTCATTTAAAAAAAAAAAAAAAAAAAAAAGTTTAAGTTTAAGTTTTAGAAGCTCACTCCTGACTCTCCTGTTCGAGATTAATTGTTCCTCAAAATGGACAAACCTTTTTTCGTGTCATTTGGTTGATTCAACGAACGAAATGAACGAATTGACTTGGAAAAAGATTTTGATGAACAGGAGAGTCACGAACGGGCGTCACAGAACAGAGCAAGGCGAGCATTTGAGCTTATAAAACTTAAACTTTGTTATTTATTTATTAAATGAGCGCTCGTTTCGCTTGATAAGACCCTTATTCAGTCTGGAATCATTTAAAGCCCTTTGAACAGTTTGCAGTTTGCACTGAAACTCTCATTTGGACCTTGAACTGTTTGGTTCCCATTGAAGTCCATTATATGGAGAAAATCCTGGAATGTTTTCATCAAAAACCTTCATTTCTTTTCGACTGAAGAAAGAAAGACATGGGCATCTTGGATGACATGGGGGTGAGTAAATTATCAGCAAAAGTTTTTTTTAAAAGAGAACTACTCCTTTAAGGCGACGTACCAAACAAAAGCAAGAGAGAGAGAGAGAGAATGTGCTTCTTACTTATTATATATATATATATTCCCATATAAATGGATCAAAAATACTGATCCAAAATATTAATACAATACAGCGATAACAAGAATCACTAAGAACATGCTGATAGCACGACCAAAAAAAGGGAAACGAGTTACAAAGAAAGATGGCAAGGACACTGTGTGTGTGTGTGTGTGTGTGTGTACGAGCAGGCTGATTCAGTGCCAACATTACTGTAGGCAAAACATGCCCTCAAAAAAAAAACACAAACATATACATCACACATACACACGACGCACATTGGTTTCTATTCTGAGATCTCCTTACCTAAACAAACTACTAAACTTATATTTTTACATTTCAATTAACATTGTTTAGTTTATTTTCAACCTTTTGAGTTATGGGGGCAGTTTGCATGTCCTTGCAATACAGAAAAAAAACTGTGAAGCCAATTTCAGCTCTTACACACAAACACAAAGAGCAACACATTCACACACTTATTTAGTGCACTGACGTCAGCAGAGAGCACTTTAGAGCTTTTTATCAACACAGCCTATTGCAAAACAGCTTTTAGCTGAGGAGTTCACAGTGATTGCTGGGGAATTCATCTGTGTAAAACTCACTATCACCATTCAAAAGTGTTGTGTGTGGTTGCCATGCAATTGCTAAGGTACATTTTAGGTGGTTGCCAAGTAACTCACCTGTGAAAATCTCACTAGCACCATACTAGAGTATTGTGTGTGGTTGCCAGGGCGTTGTTATGGTGTTCTGGAGGTTGCTAAGATGTGCTAGGTGGTTGATAGGGTGTTGCTATGAAGATGCTTAGGCACTCTGGGGGGTTGCTAGGGTATGGTGTGAGGTTACCAAGGCACTGATAATGTGTTCTGGTGGATGCTAGAGTGTTCGTTTGTGAAAATCTCACTATCACCATTCTAGGGTGTTGTGTGTGGTTGCCATGTAATTGCTAAGGTGTATTTCAGGTGGTTGCCAAGTAACTCACCTGTAAAAACCTCACTAGCACCATAATAGAGTATTGTGTGTGGTTGCCAGGGCGCTGTTATGGTGTTCTGGAGGTTGCTAAGGTTTGCTAGGTGGTTGATAGGGTGTTGCTATGAAGGTGCTAAGGCACTCTGGGGGGTTGCTAGGGTATGGTGTGAGGTTACCAAGGCACTGATAATGTGTTCTGGTGGATGCTAGAGTGTTCGTTTGTGAAAATCTCACTATCACCATTCTAGGGTGTTGTGTGTGGTTGCCAAGGCATTGCTATGCAGTTGCTGTGATATTCTGGGTAGTGTTGTGTGTGTGTAGTTTCCAGGGCAGTGATGTAGTCAACTGATTTTATCACTGTGAAACATCTAATACACAGAAATAGTTGACTGCAGGATGCTGCCACTGGCCAATCACAATGAAGTATTACAGAGCGCTGTAGAATACCACGAATTAACACAAGAAACGACAAATAAAACCAATATGATAGTGTGAGAGAAACAGAGAGATCGAGAGATAGACTTAAGTGACAGACTCAAGAGATTTCACATTACTTAAGACATCATCATAACAGCCTGTCAAAACAATTATGTCAATCTGCGCGCGCACACACACACACACACGCCTCTTTCTCTCTCAGGATGTGTAAGAGTAGAGCGAGTGATGGTCTCTCTCAGAGAGAGAGAGAGAGAGAGACACTCTGAAAGGGACAGGAGAGACAGACAGGTGTGTGTGTGTGTGTGTGTGTGTGTGTGTGTAGTTCTACAGTGGGTTTGTTGGAGGTTTGAGGCCCGAGGGTTTGTTATAATGAGACTCTGATACGAGCACACACACACACACCTGAAATATTCACTAACACACACCGAGTTCCCACCGTATAACCCACACACCTGCCTAAAATATTAACACACACACAGCTAATGAAAGAAACAGAAGCAGCACACACAGAATCGAAGCGGAGCTCGTGGGATTTGGAAAGCCATTTACAACATATTTCTTCAATCAATAATGTTTTGATTTAAACTACAAACACAATCACACACGACCAGATCAGGAATAACAAAAAAGAAGAACAGAAACATGATTCTGGAGAAGAAACTAAAGTACATCTCACTATCATGACGGGCTTCATTCAAAACACTAATGCGTGACCTGCCAATCATCACTTCTAGGTAAAAGATGCTGCAATAGAGGGAGAAAAAAAGAAAGAAAGTGGGCGGAAATACTGTAAGAGAGGGAAAGTAAAGGGTAAAGCAAATCCAGCCTGTAATGTAATCCAGCTATTAAACGAGTTTTAGAGAGAGAGAGAGAGATGCATGAAGTCGATCAGACGACAGAAGAAAGTCCTAATTAATCCAGATGACAGGGATTATCAGCTCTGACTTCTGAAACCCTGGATCCCACAATCCTTATAATGAGATAACTGTAGACCAGAGACCAACATGAGATCCTGCGTGACACTCCAGAACACGCCTCAAAGAGACTTAACACACACACACAGCAGAGATTAAACTAATGTCTTCACACTCACGCGTCTTATGGGTGAACCGTAATCTCTGGTTATGAATTATTGGTCACCAGAGTTCGAGACCAGCTTTGACATTTAAGTGTTAGGAAAATCACTTTGAAACTGCAGTATTATAAGCTCAAAGTAATTTAAATACTTCAACGTTCAGAGTCACTATAAGCAATTTATCAGTTGGTTAAAGGGATAGTTCACTTTGAAATAAATGTTTGGTATGTTTTAGCTTACCTCAAGGGTATCCAAGATCTTTGTTTTCCACAGTGTTTTCAATTTTGATATTTTTAGGTCAAACCGTTCATGTCTGTCAGTCATATAATGGAGGTCTATGGTCACCACCTCAAAGAGCGATATAAATACTGTTCGTTTTCTCACACAAACCGCTTGTTTTGTGTCTTAGGCCATCAATGTGTACTTACATTTACGAGTCATTAAATCATGTTTAATTTGGACTTCTCTGTGCATGCTCTTTGAGGTGGTGACCATAGACCTCCATTATATGACTGACAGACAACGGTTTGACCTAAAAAAAATCAAAATTTAAACTACTGCGGAAACAAAGACACCTACATCTTGGATGCCCTTGAGGTAAGATGAAACATACCAAAAAATAATTTCAAAGTGAATTATCCCTTTAACTTTCAGAGTAGTGTTACTCTGGGATGATAAACATTCAACTTGCTTAGTGAGTGATAAGTAACCTTCTGCCTCATAATAAAGCTCTAGTTTGTAAAATAAATAATCTCAAATCAAATATAGTGGCTGATGTCAATCACATCAAATGTCTATGGTTCTTGTGCATGACCAAACAAGAGTATGGTAAACTTATTATATAGGAGAATACATAGAAAACATAATATGGTTAAGGGGTCAGTAAGATTTTTGTATAAAGCTACACTGTGTAAATCTTTTAGTTTATTCTTAACTAAAACTAAACTATGTATATTTACTTTGTTCAAGTAATAAAGTATTCTCGTGAGTGTATAATACGCCATTGAAAATACATACGGGTAAGGGGTTCGCCATGTTGCCCCTCCATCTTGACAGTACATTAGCCGAAGAGGGACATACCCGTTAATTCAAGCTTCGCCTTTCGCGTTTACGTTTGAGTTAACACTCATGGACGAGGTCGAACTGGAAGCCATGTTAATCTTGGACTACATTGGCCAACGAAATCGGAATTGAGAGGAACAGAAACTATTATTCACTGGGTGGTCATATACCTTTTCACCACTAGATGGGGGTAAAAATCACACAGTGTAGCTTTAAGTAATTACTCCCTTTGTGCAAGGATGCATTCAATTGCTCGGAAGTGACAGGAAAGACGTTTAACGTATAAAAGATTTAGATTTCAAACAAATGCTACTGTTTTGAACTTTATATTCTTCAAAGACTACTAAAAAATGTTTCATGACACACACACACACGACTAGGGTTGGGTATCGTTTGAATTTGAACGATTCTGATTCTGATTCCTTGTTTCGATTCCGGTTCCTAAAGATTCTCGATTCCGATTCTTTTAAGAGGCAGGGTCAAAAAAGTTTAGCTAACCTTGCTAACCAACGGCCTTTCTGAAGGAAATACTCCTTCTGTCACAATTTTTGCATTTTGACCGAGATTTCGTTATTTTTAGAAAAGTGAAGCCACACTTTGGACCGCCGACGTAAGCTACTCATGTTCGACTCGCGTGGTTATGCCAACACTTCCGGTAGACGCTCCTTCGTTGGTGTTGTTCAGCGGTTTCTTCTTCCGCTCGGCGGACTGTGAATATCGAAACTAGGAATCGAAATTTTAACTTTTGAACGATTCCGGGAAAAACGAAAAGTTAGTCCCGGTTCCAATCGATACTCGATTCTCGATACCCAACCCTACACACGACTAAAATACAGTGTAAAGAAAGGACCTTTTGCAGGCATACAAGTAAATAATGCCGATTTTTAATTTTCGAGTTAATTGTTCATTTTAATTTAGTAACGTTGCCACTATTAAAGCAGTTTCACCCCAGAAGTGCAATAAAACAATTATAAACCCACAAACTTCCCCTGACTCATTCAGTGTACTTTGAATTCAGACGGCATTCTCTGGTGGTACGCTGAATGAATGCATGAACTCTCCTCCGTCTGTCCACCCCGCAGGGAGAGCGGAGACAGAGACGGAGGGCTGTCGGGAGTGGATGCATTAACAGGCTTTATCTTCTAACTGGATCTCAGGGAACGACTCGACAAGTTGGGCTCTAAGTGGCATGAAGTATTCAGAAAGCCTCGTGTCGCTCCCTGCGCATTTCTCTCCTGATCCTCAACGGGCCTGCGTGTTATTGTGGTAGTTTGGTGCTAAAACGCTCTCTCGATCTCTCTCCAAGCGGGGCTCACGGGACCTCAGAGAGGCACGAGAGGGTGATAAAGGCATCAAAATGGCCCCTGATCTCTCGCTCCAGTTTTTCGTGTCGCAGGAAGTCGAGCTCCGGATCAGGACAAGCTATCGCACGTGGGACGACAACGAGCATCATGTTCAACGTTAACGCACACGGACAGTCATCTTCCCTTCAACACGACTCCCTCCCTCCTCTCGTCTTTCTGTTTTCTTATCTGTCACTTCTACACACTTTCATCTCTGCAGCCTGAGATTCTTTTTCTCTTCCGTCACTTTCAATCAGAGTGTCTGTCGCTTTGAATGCGTCCGCTCTCTCTGCGTCTGCTCACCGATCAAACACAACAGCGGCATTAAAGAGGGGGAAAAAATGGCACTTTGTGAGCGCACGAGTTAATTAAAATTCAAAGATCGCTGTTAATTAAGCAACTAAAGGCGTCTGAAGGCTGAGAGCGGAAAACATGTCAGCCGTGATGACCCGCGGAAGATAAGAAAGCAGAACACTGTGACGTATAAAACTCAACATCTACACAAGTGACAAAACCAGCAGGACTAAAGTTTACAGAGAGAGAGAGAGAGGAAGACTGAATGATGGATAGAGCAATATGTACCGAACATTATATAAAACACCAAGGGATGACAAACAGACAAAGACAGAACGATACAATGGATAGATAGAATAGATAGAACGACAGACAAACGGATGGATAGAATGACAGACAGACAGATAGATAGATGATAAATAGAACAACAGACAGACAGATTGATAGACGGAACGACAGAGACGAATAGATGGATAGATAGAACGACAGACAGATAGATGGATTGATAGAACGGTAGACGGATAGATAGATAGATAGAATGACAGACGGATAAATGGATAGATAGAACAACAGACAGATGATAGAGAGAACGACAGAGACGAATAGATGGATAGATCGAACAGCAGACAGATAGATGGATAGAACAACAGAGGGATAGATGGATACATAGAACGACAGACAGATGGATAGACAGAATGACAGACAGATAGATAATAGAGAGAACGACAGACAGATAGATGGATAGAACAACAGAGGGATAGATGGATACATAGAACGACAGACAGATGGATAGACAAAATGACAGACAGATAGATAATAGAGAGAATGGGAGACAGATAGATGGATAGATAGAACGACAGACGGATAGATGGATAGAACGACAGACTGATAAGATGGATGGATAGAACGACAGATGGATAGATGGATAGATAGATAGATAGATAGATAGATAGATAGATAGATAGATAGATAGATAGATAGATAGATAGATAGATAGATAGATAGATAGATAGATAGATAGATAGATAGATAGATAGATAGATAGATAGATAGATAGATAGATAGAACGACAGACAGATGACAAATCGAACAACAGACAGACAGATTGATAGACAGAACGACAGAGACGAATAGATGGATAGATAGAACGACAGATAGATAGATGGATAGATAGATAGAACGACAGACAGATGGATAGACAGAATGACAGACAGATAATAGAGAACGACAGACAGATAGATGGATAGATAGAACGACAGACAGATGGATAGACAGAATGACAGACAGATAATAGAGAATGACAGACAGATAGATGGATAGATAGAACGACAAATGGATGATAAATAGAACAACAGACAGACAGATTGATAGACAGAACGACAGAGACGAATAGATGGATAGAACGACAGATAGATAGATGGATAGATAGAACGACAGACAGATGGATAGACAGAATGACAGACAGATTGATAGACAGAACGACAGAGACGAATAGATGGATAGATAGAACGACAGATGGATAGAGAGAACGACAGACAGATAGATGTATAGATAGAATGACAGACAGAGAACGACAGACGGATAGATGACAGATAGAATGAAAGACTGGATAGATAGAACGACAGATGGATAGATAGAAAAACGGATAGACAGAATAACAGATAGATAGATAGATCGATAGACATAACAACAGACGGATAGATGGAACGACGGACCAATGGATGAATAAAGCACTCAGAGTGGATGGAAAGTAAAACAAAAGCGGTTGTGACAGAAAGACAGAAAGACAAACATATAGATGTGGTCGAATGTGAAACCGATGGATAGATGAAAACGAGAAGTGTGTCATGAATAATTGAGCAGAAACAGAGGTTGGGTTTTTAGATATAAATGTAAAAGTGGTGTTAGCAGAAACCCGTCTCACTCTCCCTGTATTTTTAATAGGTGCTCTTTAAATATTCAGCGGTGCGGAGAGAGCAGGTTAAAGCAGATGAAAATGGACAAAATGAATGAATATCTGCAGGGAATCTCTCAAGGACTGCATTAAGAGCCAACGCCGCTCTGATTACAACCCAGACAAATGGAGGAGTCGGAATATCCAGGAAGAATAATTTAGAGAGAGAGAGGAAAGGTGACATTAAACAGCAGAAATGAAAGGAGAACTAGCTACCGGGTGAAGGAAAAAAGAAAAGGAGAAATGATGAATGTTACTGGTGGAAACGCACGAATGAAATTGGGAAAGGAAAATGAGAAAGAGGTCATGAAAATGAGACGAGGGGGAACAACAACATGCATTTCCATGCAACAACAGAAGCATGGTGAAAAATTAAATGTGCCTGCAGGAAAAAACAGGACTGAAACACACACACAAAGTAGGACTCCAGAAATGAACACACACTCTTATGCTTTAAAGGTCGCAAATTAAGGTCAGTTTGAAATGTAAGACGCTCTAAATACCACGATTGTTAAAATGTCTTCATCAAGACTCGCTAACAAAGAATGAGAAGAGTCCAAACTACGCTCAACCGAACACTGAACGTTTCATAAAACAAACTCAGTCAGAGTGCTGATGCAAAATGTAATCCGAATAAATTGGAAAAGTTTCTTTAGGTGAAACGCGAGTTCCTACGAAACGTCGTTTGAATTAAAGTCGACCGCGGAAACCTACTTTCCAAGGCCCTGGCATCTTCAATTCGGCGAGATTTTTCTTCCGAGGTTCAGCGTGCGTAATTATTTTTTGTCTGTTTGGGCCTGAAGCAAGAGTCAGACACCATAATCAGCGATTAAAACGGAAAAATAATATGAAAATTCTGTGAGAGAGAGAGAGAATCAGCACGCCGCTATCAGCTTTAGGCACGGGGCTTTAATTTCTTTGAAAATGCAAATTAGTTTCACTGCGTGTGTGCAAGCCTGCGTGCCTATAAAGTACAGTATAACTCTCCAACTTTGATGAGATTTGATAACACCAAGTACAATCTCTGATAATCTCACAGCCGTGTCATCTCCCTCAGCTTAATTTAATTGCACACGTGTAAACGCCCCAGATCGCGCGCGTGACTTCTGATATCTTGTCATCCGTATCTTTGAAGACGCATCTCTCTGTGGTTTCTCGCATCAAACGCTCGCGACATAAAATGCGCCACTGTGAGCTTGACGCCTGCAGGGTGCGCGGTTAAAAAAAAAAAAATGGAATTAAAAACAATCTCCATCTTGCATGTTTGTGTGCATTTCTCGCCCGCTGGAGGAGGAAAACACGACCATGTGACGCTTTAATATTTGAGATGTCAAAAGACACGTCTCAGCTTTGTGCGGCGCACTGGGTCATATTCAAATAACGCCATATGCTGGAGTGCATATGGTAAGAGACACAAATACGCACCCCGCCGCCGCTTCTTCTCTAGGTAGGTCGCGTGTGATTTATCGCTTTTCACAGCTCTTTGCCTGTTTACCAGCGTTTCTCCAAATCCCCATTAGAAATCTCCTGCTCTCTCTCTGCATCTTCCTAAACGGGGATAAGAATTTCAATTCACAAAAGAACACACTCTCTGGAGCTCGTTTAAAAAGTGGCTAATCTCCCAAAGATAAAGCGCAGATTAAAACGGAGCGAGCGCTAAAACGTATCTGCGGCTCCAGCAAACGTTTGAATGCGAACGAATGCTGGAACGGAGAACCGGCGGACGCACAAAGGCACAGACGGCTTGCTCGATAATCTGTTGCGTTTGGCAGAGCCGGTGAGGCCAATGAACAGATGTGTTCGGGGGTGATAAAGAAGGTACTGTGTGAACGCGAAAACCAACACGTTACGCAACCCCAATGGGTCCGAAACGGGCTGCAAACACGCTTAGGGATGACAGACCAAACTTCACTTTTAAGAAAAAGATGGGCATCTTAAAGGAGTAGTTCACTTTTAGAAAAAAACTTTTGCTGATGATTTACTCACCCCCATGTCATCCAAGATTTCCGGTTCATTCCAGGATTTTTCTCCATATAATGGACTTCAATGGGGTCCAAAAGACAGTTTCAGTGCAAAGGGCTTTAACAAAATGAGCTAATCTTTTCCCGAGTCAACTTGTTCATTTCGTTCGTTGAATGAACCAAATGACACGAAAAAAGATTCATTCGTTTTGATGAACGAGTTCGAAAAGGAGAGTCAAGAACGCGCATCACAGAGCATTTGAGCTTATAAAACTTAAACTTTTTTTTTTTTTAATTGTTTCGCTTGATAAGACCCTTATTCGTCGTCTGAAATCGTTTAAAGCTCCACTGAATCTGTCTTTTGGACCCTGAACCGTTTGGTCCCCATTGAAGTCCATTATATGGAGAAAAATCCTGGAATGTTTTCATCAAAAATCTTCATTTCTTTTCGACTGGAGAAAGAAAGACGTGGACATCTTGTATGACATGGGGGTGAGTGAATTATCAGCAAAAGTTGTTTTTTTTTAAACGTGAACTACTCCTTTAACACATTAAATGCGCAAGTGCTGTTTCCAGAAAGCATTAAAGATAATGCGACTATCATATAAACACATTATGGGGGCTCATCTTCCGAAGAACAGCAAACAGCTTCAAAAACAAGACGAGATCTACAATGAAGTACAGAGAACAACACAAGAGGACCGTACAGCATCTCTGTGCTCGTGTTTCTGGCCCGTGCATTAACCTCCACGTGAATGTGAGATGCATTCACTCGCTTTTCACACAGCAGAAAAACAAAGAAATCTCATTCATCCGCAGATATTCATCCATTAGAACCTCAAACTCGAGCTGAGAGCGTTTCATTAGTGCGGTTTGCTCATCTGAACAAACTCCACATTTACTATTCAACTTTGGTGCAAAACTCGAGCAAGGCTTGTGGCGTCTTTAATGATTTTAAAAAACGTTTCTGTTAAGTGAAATAAAGCTGAAATCAAATAAGACATAAATATTAGATGAAACAACAGGGAGTAGTTCACTTTAAAAAAAAAAAAAAAAACTTTTGCTGATAATTTACTCACCCCCATGTCATCCAAGATGTCCAAGTCTTTCTTTCTTCAGTCGAAAAGATTTTTTTTTTGGTGAAAACATTCCAGGATTTTTCTTCAGCAAAATTCAATCAAAGTCATGTGTCAGTCATTTTTTACTTGTTTTTTTTTTTTTTTCATATAAATGTCTATAACTCTGAAGCGAATTGAGAAATTTTCACCAAAATTGACACACATATGTATGGGGTCACTGAGGACACAAAAAAAAATGTGGGACTGAGGCGCTATAATAGAACAAAACATGAAATTCCCATTGACTTCAATACAGTTTTGTGAAATAAAATGCGATACTAAACAAATGCAACGGTGTAATATTACGAAACTCAGAATGTGCCAACAACACCATCCCCTGAAAGTACTCAAAATATTTCGAAACAGTGCCACCTAGTGGTCAAAAGTTAACAAAATTTCCAAAAAGGCTAATAACTTTTGACTAAATCTGCCTGTTGAAATGCCACTGGTCTTAATAGATTCCTTGGGTCAAGTCGAGAACATAGATACCAGGTTTTCCTTATTTGGCCGAACTTCCTGTCCGCCATCTTGATTTTTCAGTCAAAACCTACTTTTTCAAACTCCTCCTACACCGTTTGTCCGATTTCCACCAAAATCGAAATCGTACCATCTCCAGATCATAGACTGTAAAAAAAAAAAAAATGGACGACGCCCCTTCGCTCTTTTCCATCAGAGAACCGAAGCCGCCAGTGTCTCGTTATGACGCTGACATCTTGGAACTTGAGTCTGCGCACTTGCGTGTTTCGGGACCAGTCATGCGCAGTCGTGAGCAGGAAGTAAACCCGCGAAATCAAGGCCGCGCCCTCATTCGCGCTGAATCAAACGCAAGCACACGCCCCGCACTTTCATTAAAGGGTTAGTTCACCCAAAAATGAAAATTAAGTCATTAATGTTTAAATATCCCAAGTGACTACCGTGGCTCAACTATATGTTTATCAAGCGACGCGAATACTTTTTGTGCGAAAAAACAAACAAAAATAACGAGTTTATTCGACTATTTCTTTTCTTCCTTGTAGAGACTTCCTTAGATTTCCACGACGCATGCACGAGAATTGCGATCTGAAGTAGTGTAAGCTGGTGTGAGCAGATCGCAATTCTCGCGCATGCGTCGTGGAAATCTAAGGAAGTCTCTACAAGGAAGAAAAGAAATAGTCGAATAAACTCGTTATTTTTGTTTGTTTTTTCGCACAAAAAGTATTCGCGTCGCTTGATAAACATATAGTTGAGCCACGGTAGTCACTTGGGATATTTAAACATTTTCTTCATTGACTTTCTGGGCCGTCAAGAGGCAGTCCTTTAGGAGCCAATGTGGTAGTTATACAGCTCTCAAATTTAATCAAAAATATCTTCATTTGTGTTCCGAAGACGAACGAAGGTCTTACGGGGTTGGTACAGCATGGGGGTGAGTAATTAATGACTTAATTTTCATTTTTGGGTGAACTAACCCTTTAAGTGTCCTCTGTCTGCTTCGTTCTTCTCCAATGATGTCCGCTGATCGCAGAACCTCGTTAAAATAAGGTAAATACAACTACTAACCACATAATCAACATTATTAAAAAAAGTCCGCTGGTGCTTCAGTGACTACCTCGCACAGAGAACCTGTCAATCATGATGTCAGAGCACCGTTTTTATCATCACATAACTAACTAAAAACAAACTTATTTTAAAAACGAACACTTGAAATTACATCAACGTGACAGAAACTACAGTAAATGACAGAAACCATCTTTGGAAAAAGGATATGTGAAGTGTAATTTAATTGTTCAGTTGGTCTCGCATCCCGTTGAATAACATGGGGAGGCGGGGGTTATGAGCTATACTAGGTCCGGTCACAGGGGGGCGATCGAGACGTTTTGGCTTCACTTTTGAGGGCTTGTGCGGCACGCTTGCTACAGACCGTGCCGTCTAAAAGTTATAGATTTCGTGTCGATAGATGAAACTGTTTTCGTTTAGCGCAGCAGCTAATTTGCTAATTTTTTTCGTTTAGCGCAGCAGCTAATTTGAGGCATGACGCTAAAAACACTATTAAAGCTTTATCTCTGCAATGCCTTGACATATTGACACCAAACTTCATGTGTCATTGTCACTTCACTCTGACCACGTCACGTCAGTTTTGTAACTGTGCCACCTATTGGTCGAAAAGTGATAATCCATTAAATCATATTTTTATTTACAGTTTCTATGATCCTTTTAGCCGTTTCGCCTAAAATTGTCTTTAAATGTCTTTCATTGTTGCAGTTGGTCTGACACTTTCAGCAATGTTGGCATGTCTTGTCGTCTTATGCTGCTTGGCCCCGGTAATTGCTGCTTGTGATTTGTGTATTTGTTCATATTTTATTACTGACAGCACACAACCTTTCATAATGTTTGAACTTTAAGTGTTAGGCTAGAAGTTTCTGCTGTGATATCAAAGTACTTCAAGTGTGCTTTCAGCAATAAATGAAAAGCAGTTACATCCATTTGTTTGAGTTTGAGGTGAAGCTTTGAGGGATAGACTGTATAAAGCTCCTAGATCACATCATTTTCCACAGCTCATGTTGTCTGGAGTTTAACCGTCTACTATAATTTCTAGGAAATATATTTTGGCAGCGTTTCATCAACAGAGCACTATAACAGTTCAACCTGCTGAAGAGATGAGTGTGTTTCTCACAGCCTCACTTTCAATCCTGTTAAAAATCAATGGCACTGGACATTCAGCATGCCAGTTTTTGTGGATGTTGTGTGTACAATTAGGTGGCAAAGTCAAAGAAGAGTGCAAACAGAGAAATACAATATGCAGAATATCCAGAACGTGGAAAATGAAGTATACCAGAGGCTTTAGACAAACCCCAGCACAACAGTGCTCTTCTGAAAAAGTGCAAATCTAGTTCTTTTAATAGAAATCAAATTACCAATGTGAAATCCGATTAATAATAGTTGTAAAACAAACACACTTCTTCAACATTAACAGGATTAATTTCACGCAGGGAGAAAATTCATCTTATTCTCCCAAGACAGTTTCAGCAATTTACTCTCCCCGAGACTCTGGATGTGATTTATGGTCATTATTATTGTTTTCACAAGATTTTCCATTCGCCTCGTACCCAAGTTTGAGTTTTGTTGAACTTTCTTATAACAAACTTGGTCTCGAATTGCAACAATAACAAATGATTCCCTCAGTTTCTCCCTCCATTACTAAAAAAATGCTGTGACTGACTTAAAGGAGTAGATGCCCATGTCTTTCTTTCTTCAGTCGAAAAGAAATGAAGGTTTTTGATGAAAACATTCCAGGATTTTTTCTCCATATAATGGACTTCAATGGGGTCCAAACGGTTCAAGGTCCAAATGAGAGTTTCAGTGCAAACTGCAAAAAGGGCTTTAAACGATTCCAGACGATGAATAAGGGTCTTATCGAGCGAAACGATTGCTCATTTAAAAAAAAAAAAAAAAAGTTTAAGTTTTATAAGCTCAAATGCTCGCCTTGCTCTGTTCTGTGATGCGCATTTGTGACTCTCCTGTTCGAACTAGTTCATCAAAATGAACGAATCTTTGTTGTGTCATTTGGTTCATTCGAGGAACGAAATGAAAAAGTTGACTCGGGAAAAGATTTCGACGAACAAATTTGAATAGGAGAGTCACGAACGTGCACCACACCCTAACCCTAACAGAGCAAGGCGAGCATTTGAGCTTATAAAACGTAATTTTTTTTTTTTTTTTAATTAAATGAGCGATCGTTTTGCTTGATAAGACCCTTATTCATCGTCTGGAATCATTTAAAGCCCTTTGAAGCTGCACTGAAAGTGTCTTTTGGACCTTAAACCGTTTGGTTCCCATTGAAGTCCATTATATGGAGAAAAATCCTGGAATGTTTTCATCAAAAACCTTCATTTCTTTTTGACTGAAGAAAGAAAGACATGGACATCTTGGATGACATGAGGTGGGTAAATTATCAGCAAAAGTTTTTTTTTTTAAAGTGAACTACTCCTTTAACAATGCTGACATGTACATCTACAGCTCAAACTGAGTTTGTTTCATACTTGGTGTGAATTTAGAATAAACAGAAAAATATTGTGCGTTTGTGTGGACACTAATATAGTTATCATTCTTGGTGTATACAGGGATTAACAGTTATTTAGCTGTGTATTAGATGCTTTGAAACAGTCTCTAATGTATAAAGTGTTATATAAATGAATGTGACGAGACTTTCAAGGGCGTTTCATTTGATTATTTTCCACCGTCTCCATGAATTAAACACTGCATGACCACATTGTTCACTCCGCCGTTAGTGACGACAAGTCAAGCTTCTGAAAACTATAATAAAATAGTTAAAAATGTTAAATGAACTTGAATTTGGTGGAAGTCTTGCTTTAAAAAGTGCAATCCAGTTATTCGTTTATATGACTCCTTTTCATTATCACTTATAATAGGAAACGCGAAACGTATGAATGCGCAGATAACCAGATGGAGAGAGAGAGCGAGATTGATGCAGGAGAATAAAACGCTAGGAAGAACATTCAGAAGATATTACGGAAGTCCTTTCACTTCCGATAGGCCGGTCAAGAGCAATTTCCTACATCCCACCAGCTGAGCCGCACAAAACTGCTTCCAATATAAGAGAACGACAGACTCGGAGGGACCGTAAAGCAGCAGTTAATGGCACAAAACCACACCACAGAGATAAGAACAGCCCGTATAAACAGACACGCTCATATCAGCGCACTTCAGGGAACCTCTGGCTTTATGAGGACATTAAGACCTGACTTTATATCTGGGCTTTGGGGAATCGTTGAAGCAGGTGGTCCATTCTGTAGACTGTTTTATGAAGGACACATTAAGATTGAGACAAACACAGCAGATGAGCAATGTGTTCCAACGGCCCATGAGGACCAAAACAAGAAGGTATTAAGAGAATTTTATGAAGGATTTAGACATGACGGTCTTCTGGGGACAAGAAATATGAAAACGGCGAGATATGAGGACAGAATGTACCAGAATCAACAGAAAAGAAGAATCATATTTCAACCCAAACTAAAAAAAAAATAATAGCAATATTTGGCTTAAAAGAGAATGCGGCCTATTTGCAGGACCAGTGCAATATTTGTTGTTACAATTAAGCACATTTCACCAAATATTACCACTGTAAAAAATGATCGTGATTTTAACAGTAAAAGACTGTAAAAATTCTACAGTGAAAAACTGTTAATTGGTTAACAGAAAGTTTCCTTACTATATACGGTAAATAACTGTGATCTATATAATGGTACATTTAATGTAATTTTACTGTAAAATACTGTTAAATTTACAGTTTTTGGAAGTGAAAAAGAAGAAGTCATTGTATAATTTACAGTGAAAAAAATGTAAATTGACTTTCCCACAATTCCCTGCGTGACACTTTACATTTAATGTATTTTAACTGTTTATTCATAATTTGTTTTTTTTAAGGGTTTTATGTTACATTTAACATTGTTAAATTAATTCTTATTTTATTTTTTTAAATTTCAACATGTTACCATGATGGTGTTTAATGTTTGTGTGAATGACACTGTGCAGCTTCTATATATGAACTCTCTTGTGGAAGAGCTGATAATGATGAGCTTTGATTGATCATTTGACTCTGTGATTGATGGCTGTCGGTGTATTGCAATTGAACAAAACAGATATTAATACTTCAAAATGTCAGTAAATTAACATTATGTCAAATAATGAATTACGGTTTATTGCTGTAAAATTAAATACGGTCAAAGTCTGTAAAACCTAAAATGTTGCTACCGTACTTTTAACAGGAAAACTCACAGCTGCCGGGTTTTCCCGTAAATTTAACAGACTTTTTTTTACAGTGTGGACATTTGTATTTATTTATTGTAATGTATTGATTCTAATTAGATTCCTGTAAAACAGATTATTATTTTCTTTTCTTTTTTTGACAAATTCTAGATCAAAGCTCATGGTCAGGAATATTGAATCCAGTCTCTTTAAAATAAATGAATAAAAACTATTATTATTATTATTATAAAAAAAAAAAATCATTAAAACGTTTTGTAATATCATTTACCAATTACTAATGATGAAAATAAATGAGTAAAATGCAATTAAATATTATTTCTGTGTCATGCTAAATATTTGGTCCGCATAATTTGCATGCGTTATTTTTCCTCTTTGGATTTTGGGGTAAATATGAGCCATGATGTTTTTTTGTGAACTGTTTCTTTAAAACTTGGAGTCTTTAAGATTTCGTGTCTTTAAGATTGAGTCACCTTTTTATTTTGCAATAAGTTAATCCCTGTTTTTTGGATAGTCAGGGAGTGGAGGGAAGTATACGTTGTTTATTTATTTTCTTTTACCCGTGTAGGTCATTTAGTTCTCCACCCCCATTTTCTTTGTTTAAATATAATAAATCATTTTACTTTTTGCATCAAGTGTTGGCTCACATTTCTGGGGCAGAGGACTGAAGGGAAGCCTCCACGCTTATGTTTACAGTATGCTCTTTTACCTTTTCCTCTGCTCTCTATAACTACCGCGTTAATAAGCGTTTAAGACATTTTATTTATGTAAGTGGGGCTCAATTAACATTCTACTGAGACACGAGGTGGACGACAGCCAAACATCTCATCGACCTTTAGAAGTCGAGCGACTTCACTACAAATGAGTGAGCAAATGAGGGTCAAGCTGGAAGATATCGATCTAAGCGGAGTGAAAGTACTGCTACAAATTATGGATCTGTTGCGTTACTTTTTGAAATACTAATTTGTGATTTAGAGCTTACCAAAAGGCAATAATTTATTTCACACACTAGTCTCATGTTACCATATTCACCCTCGGCTTTATAGACAAGGCTTAAGTCCAGTCCCAGCCTCAAATGCATATTTAAGCTGTTTAACCGAAAGCAACTAAATCTTAAAATATATCAGTGCCATTGTTTTGTCTCAAGATGCACACAAGTGATGTGTTTCTCTAAGGCATGTTTATAAAAGATACTTTGGCTAATCCTGCTGCCAGTTGCATAAACAGCCATTATGTTAAGAACCATTATACAGTCCCTCCAGAAAAACGCGATTATGCGATCGCTGAATTCAATGCAAAATCAGCCAAAGTCCGCATATTTATGCGGGGGCCGCATTTTTTCGAATAAGCCGCACTTTCGCCGCATAAAATGCTGATTTCCACGCAAAATATGCGGGGCTCGCATGATTTCATAATCCTCGTATTTTCGTTGCAAAAAAAAGTCACATATATCTTCGCAGAAAGTTGAAAAATGTTGCGTTTGCTTCATACAAGAGCAGCCATTTCCTCCGGTTTCCATGGGAACGTTATGAAGTGACGCAATTACGCGACGGGATAGCAGCTCACAGCTGAAGTTATTGCAGAGGCCAGAAAGACTCACGGAGGCGATTGACATCTCACAAATCGAACTCGTATAACTGTCTGTCACACGTTCTACCATCACATCGTTACTTAATAAACAAAATAAGATAAAAGAATAAGCATCAAACAGAAATTACCCGCACACGACATGGGGTGTTTGAGGCGCACACACTGCAGACAGTTCAGCGCGCAGCTCTTAAAGGGGCCACACCTTATTTACACTCGTTACAGTCTGAAATAAAACATTGCTGATTTTGTAATTGTGAAAGAGAGTCTATTGTGCACTTATTGTTTGAATGTCCCTATTTTTCAATCTTTTGGAATGAGATGTCTCAATTTCTAGGTTTTAAAATGAATTGCAACCTTGTCTTAAATTTGTCATCTTCATACAAATGATTTTGACTTTCCTATAAGAAAAATGTATGTTATCGATTTTTTCTATTATTAGGAAAATTTCATATTCATCAAACTAAGTGGAGTAGCCTAACTCAAAACCCAACTTTGCTCATTTCAAAACAGCCTTTAAAATGTATTTTGAGTCTTTAAAATTTAAAAAAAAAAATCGAAAAGCCCAAAAGATCTGTATCTCTGCTAAAGGAATTTAATATGTCTGTGATGCCCTCTATCTTTTTTTTTCTTTTTTTCTTTCTTTTTTTTTTTTCCAAATTATTGTTTCATGTTTTAGGCTACTTCTCAGATGTTATACTTTTCAGAAAATGTGTAAAAGAAATGTCAAGAACTTGATATCAAACTCTGTGATTTTGAAAATTTAATAAAAATAAAACAAGAGAGAAATTAAATATTCCCAGCACTTTCTATGAGTTAGTATGCTTGCTACATCATAGAAAGTAATAAGAAATGACTCTTTACATTAAGGTAGTAGCCTAGTGAGAACAGGATGTTGGGGGAATCACTTTTTTTCTCTTTTTCATCAAACCACAGTTTTTGCAAGTTCCCGCAATTTTTGCAAGTTCCCGCAATTTTTGCAAGTTCCCGCAATTTTTGCAAGTTCCCGCAATTTCATCGCATAAAATTGCATAAATATCCCGCATATTCCATCGCATTTTTAAAGAAAACGGGCCGCGTAATCAAGGATTTTTGCCCGCAACAATCACAAAAAAACTCCGCGTTTTTCTGGAAGGACTGATTATATCCAACTAGCAGTTAGTTAAGGGTAATCAGTCTTACTTTTCGGTATCAAATTAGACCAATCTATGTTCTTATGCAACCGACTTAAAGTTATGAAGCTGGCTTAATATAAGCCGTGTCTGTGGAACCAGGACATGATGTTTTTAATTCAACATTTTGCCTAATGTCTCAATTCTTTCCCCATCGCCAATGAAATACTGAGAGACGAGTCAAAATAGTTCTTAAAATAGCAAATATTGTAGATTTATTTCAAGTTCAAGTCAAATTTTATTGGTATAGTGCATTTCAAATCACACATTGTTTCAAAACCAAACGAATGTAATGTTTATAATAACTTGATATCTACATGCCTTATAGACCTCGTGCACTAGTGTGCTTGAACTTGCGTTTTAATTAGCTTGTGAAGTGGATTTACTTATTGTAGAGTGAATGAAAGTTATCATGATGAGTTGTAATTTTTGATGCGGATGGGAGATTTTAAAACACATTTATTCATAAATCCGTAAGATCTTTCGTTCATGCGGTGAAAAGGGGCGGAGCTACATGAGGCCTATCGTCACGTTTGTCTGGCTGTAATTCAAGTTCATGAATAATACACTGAGATCTCAAGGAAGTACAGAAAACAACAAGAGTCGTACATATGCAATCCACTCTTTAGGTTGAGATGTGTGTGTGTGTGTGTGTGTGTGTGTGTGTGTCCCCTGCTGTCACACTTGTGGCTCTGGGTCTATAACTCTAAGTGAGTCTGGACAGCAGGGACTGATATGAGACGAGACTAGCCGCAAGTGTGTGTGTGATAATAAAGTAGGTCGGTGATATACATCAGAGGAGGAGACATGTGTGTGTGTGTGTGTGTGTGTGAGAGAGAGCAGAGGTGAGCGGCTGAACTAAATCCCGAGAGACTCAGCTGGTCTCCGTGGAGACGGGAAAAGCAGGCCGCCAGCGAGACGGAGAGAAACATTAAAAGACTCACAGAGAGAAGCCAATCAATAACACACACAACAAACCTGTGAAACAAACCTGACTCGCTTATAAACGCAGAAATGGACGAAAAATAAAACCTCCATCGAGACAGTAAAACTGCTGAATCCATCAGCACAGACTCTCTCTCTCTCTCTCTCTATAAATAAAGTAACAGCACACATGAATGGAATAATCATTAATGATAAGTTAAATGCTGAACTAACCAGATGTGACTAGCAAGCTATTTCTTCTATGTTAATCAACCCCGAATCTATCCTTCCGCTATAGATGAATCATCTAAATGGACTGACAAATATTGTCTGTTATCAAATACTTTAAGTTTTATGAGAAAAAAACAATCAGAAATAGAGCCAGACCGATATATCGGCCAGCTGATATTATCGGCCGATATTAGGCATTTTCCATTATATCGGTATCGGCAGTTATAATGGCCGATAAATGAATATTTAAAAAATAAAATACAAATGGACGAAACACGCTTTAATCGTCTCTCCTTGGCCTGTTATATTGAAAATGTATGTTTTACAATTTGCAGTATGATGTTATCTATTGCTAAATTATGGCTCATCATAGACTAGCTAACCACGCTAGCTAAGAGCTTGGAAACCACAATGAACTTTTTCTGCCTAAATAAAGTAATGATTACCGTATTTATAACTAGCATATCTCTAGTTACAGTCCCCTGCATTGTAAAATGCAAGTTATACTTGCGAGGAGTGAACATTTAGACATAGAGCAGTGGCGGTTCTACTTTGAATTACACCCAGGGCGAAACCCCCTTGATCAAGCTAGCGCCGTGAATTCACTGTGAGACACATGCAATTGACACTTAGCAAACAGGTTAGTTAAGCTCTCAGATTCTGTCAATTATATTACGCAATTCAAAGAATAAATACCGTTTTGGCGCTTGTACATGTTACACCACAGATCCCTAGCGCACGTGAACCGATCGTCTCTACTAGCTGGAAAAAGAACACGAACACTGGTGAAAGATACAGTATGCTACAACTTACCAAAATGTATTCCTCATGCATAATGTCGACCAATAATTTTTTGAACTCTTCCCTGAACTGAAATGTAGTAATTGGCTGTATTTCCACACGACTGACATCAGGTTCAAGTACACACAAGCCGGCGCGAGCGCGACTCACTCGTCTATTGCAGTTTGGCTGGTGCTAACGTTGCCCGTCCGCATACCGCCTCCCATGGCCGGAACTGGTATTACGATACCTGCCGGGCCGGGGCTAGTAATTTAGCATGCTAATTCAGGTTAATATCTCGGCAGCACTATAACTTGTCAGTTTTTTAATGACATCTTTGCACTTATTTATTCTCATTCTTTTGATGCGTGTAGCTCATTTTTCGTATATTGTTACCTCAATTATTACATATGGCACCTTTAAAGTTGATTTTAGTTGATCATTTTGAAAAGTATTAGATAATATGGTGACCAAAATCTTGTTCAAAAAGCCTAATACACAGTGAAATCAATTCACCAAGTTAATAACATTAAAGATTTCTTTTAAAGGAGTGTCTTTCATCTTACCTACTAAACTTAAAAAAAGGTTAACACAAAAAAAGGTTTTATATAAAGATAAACCTCATATTTCAGCATTTAAATCATCTAAAGAATGAGTCAATAAAGATACATTACTGACATTTATAATGCACAGTAGCTTATATTTTATTATTGATAGTAAAATTCGTACCGATTTTCCCATGGCTGTCGATGCTATAGAACCATGCACTCATTACACTGCGCTCTCCACAACGACAAAGGAGTTTTAGTAGCTAATGTATTTCCACCACAGAAAAACGCTTGCTGTAGCTTTGCTAAAAGATTTATTTACGGAGAAGAGAAAAAAAACACCCAAGTGTTAGGGTGCACGACACGTGCGCTCCCATACTGAAAAGTTTATGAGCGCGCTTCCCGTGAGCGCATAATGAGCGCGCTTCCCGTGCGCCTATTTGAAACATAGAGGATTTGAAAGCGCGCAAAAGACGCGATACGTGAACTAATCAGGAGATTCCCTTGACATCGCTTCTGCGCACGGCACCTTATCAGGAAGCAGGGCGCCATTGCCAATAATTGAATCGAAATGATAAAAAAATAGAAAAACTTCGCGGCACAGAGTATTTTTTTTTAACTGCTCGTGCCGCCCCCCATGTGACATGAAGAAATGCCGCCCCGGGCGACTGCCCAGTTCGCCCGTGCCTAGAACCGCTACTGACATAGAGAAAAAGTATCAAACATATCATGTGCAGAAAAGTGAGCTTTTCTTTTACACGTGTGTGAAATCCAACAATATTTAATAAAAAATATATATATAGCGGCCGATATGTCGGAATATCGGATTTTAAAACCCAAAAATATTTGTATCGGTATCGGCCTTCAAAATCCTTTATCGGTCGGGCTCTAATCAGAAAAGCCATGAAAACACAAGGTTTGTGTTGCATTGCGAGCATGAATGAAACATCACAGCACATGCATGCGTGATCATATGCGTTCAGATCACTAGCGCTGAGAATGAGCAACAGCAACTGTGATGGAACACACGCAAGATAATATGCTTGAGGTCCTGTCAAATTAAATCAACTATCAGTGGTGTGACCTCACTGAAGAGGTCATCAACTTGCGACCCCACCGTCAGCAGAGGTCAGAGGTCAGCTCTGGCTGTCGGTGGCGTCCTTTCGCTCGGCTGGAGAGTGATGTGACCAGAGGAGAGAGAGAGAGAGATATATATGGCGGCGGCCGCCTGATGGAAGAGAACACCACAATCCTGCTCAAGGACACACACACACACACACACACACAAGCTCGTGTTTTACGGACAGGATCGGACAGATGGAAGATCTGAAAAGGGCAGCATTCATTTACAGTCAGATATCAGAAAAGGTTATCCTACATCAACTCAGACAGCTGGACCCGCACACACACACACACACACACACACACACACACACACACACACACACACGGCGAGCTCAGGTGGTCCTGAGGAAAACAGCTGCCAAAGATGACATTTCAAGGTTTCGTTTTCCATATTCAAAACAGAAAACACTGTGTTTGTGTGTGTGTGTGTGTGTGTGTGTGTGTGAGATAGAGAGAGAGGCTGCGGCGGATGCATGACAACATCACACTCTTTGAAGGTCATTTGCTGAAGGGCGAAGCCACATACACAGCCCTAAAAAAACTCACACACACCTTGTTAAAGTTGACAGTGCTGTATATCGTATCAGATATAAATATGCAATAAAACTGTAAAGGCCACTCATAGAGGACAAAGAGCAGGTGGCAGGAAACACACACACCTGACACTTGCCTCTTGCTCATTTCTAATTCATGAGGGGCTTTTGCATACAGTCACCGAAAATATGACATCCAGGCGAATCTCAAGGGAACCAGTGAAGAACATGTGCGGGTCATGTTTCAAACCAAAATATGATTAAAAAAAAAGAAATAATATTTCGCTGTGAATGCAAAAAAATGCATTGTTGTGCTTTTATACTTTTGTTTTTTTGTTATGAAATTCTAATAAGAGGGTCTAATAAGAATCACAACTGAGAATAATGAGAAATGTATTTTTTAAAAGAAAAAAAATATTTTTTTTTAGCATTGCACATTATGAAAATTTGAGAGGAAAATGTGCTTGTTTGTAACGGGGTGTCTACAGATATAAACAAGTTCAATTTAAGACTTTTTAATGCCACTTTGAATGAAATTTAAGACCAAACCTGTGATGGAAATACACATTATATTAATTACATGAATATATGTAATATTTAACCTAAGTAACTGAAGTAATTTAATACTAACTACTTGTTTATTGAACTAAAATCAATGTAACATTTGCAATCATGAGAATATTGAGCAAAATAGCTCCCGTCATGTTATCTAACTTAACTGTATCATATATTATAAATAAAAAACAACGTTTAATGTATGTTTCTTCTGTGAGTTTTTTGTGTGCTGTTATGCTCATTTGTTTTGATTTCTCACTATAAAATATTTCAGAGACAGGCAAGTACTACCAGAAATACATTATCAATCGCTGTTTATGTAATAAAATCATAAACAATCATAATCAAATTCGATGCTTCACTTGGTTATTTGATGGACATTGGGTCCATCAGACGGGAGAAATTTTAGCGGTAATGTGACCAGAAATATTTAAGACCCATCGAATCGAAATTTAAGACATTTTAATACTTTTTAAGGCCTTTTATTAGGAAAATTTTATTTAAGACTTTTTAAGGACCCGCGGCCACCCTGTTGTAATGAGAATAATGCACAATGCCAACCCGATCTCACGAGAATTCGTACGAATTTTACGAGGTGGCTAATTCGTAACAATTCATACGACCTCACTCAAACACTTTTGCTAAATCGTACATATTTTACGAATTGGCCAATTCGTATGAATTCGTACGAATGTCCTACCCATCACGTGGGTTTAGACAAATCGTACGAGTGAGGTCGTACGAATGAGCCACTTTTTAATCACTCGTACGAATTGGTCGTGAGATAGGGTAGACAATGCAACAAATCTTACTGATCCTAAATATGCTTTCATTTTCTTTATGCTTCAAACAGGGTTCCCACACCTTGGTTAACCTGAAATTCAAGGACCTTTTAAGGACTTTCCAGGTCAAATACCCTCAAATTCAAAGACCTCTTCTTTTAGTGGTCACACTTGTCTCCGTTGCAGTCAAAACAAGTGACCGAAGCCTTGAACTGTAGGCTTCTTTTTTCCAGGAAAACTATTATGTTTTTGTTCAATAATATTGTTTAGATTATATTATTCAGAATTTTGAAGGGATTTTGATACTATGCAATATTTAGCAATTATTTTCCATTAGAACTATTTTTTTTTTGTTACAATAAATGCAATATTTCACATTAAAATAGAGTGGAGGCCTTTAAAATCAATTTTTTGAAGTGAGAAAAGTGCTATTTGGAGGCGTATTTTTGGGCATTTTTTGTAACGTCCTGTAATCAACTGTAGAGCTCCCTATATAAAGGCTAGGATGGCTTGTAAATTAAATAAATAAAGTAAATTAGGGGCTTACTTTCATTTTAAAGTGAACTACTCCTTTAACATAACATGTAAATTCCCATAATTAACATAAATCAAGCAAGCTAGTGTGCAGAGGACACGAAGTGTTGGCGAAATAACACAGCAGACTGGAGGGAATAAATATGGAATTTTTTCCAGAAAACTTCTTGGAAAAAATAAATTCAAGCACTTTCAAGGACTTGTATCAGTTTTCAAAAAGTTTCCAGGGCGTTGCATTTTTTTTTTCAGATTCACTAACTTTCAAGGATTTCAAGGTAGTTCAAAGTAGTTTTTATTTTGGTTTTTGTGGTGAAATCTACACATTTAATTTTACTCAATTTCATTTTTTTTTATATTATACTGTATAACGTGTTGTTTGATTGTATTTTACAGAGTTGTTGGTTATATTTCTCTGTCCTGTAGTTTTTGAAACGTAATAACCTTTGGAAAAGGGACAGCCAATGAAAACTAGCCTTTGGGCTAACTTGGGTATTTCTATTCATGAAAGTTGATGAATGTTCATTGTCCCGTTTTCATGAAATTCACGCTCTCTTTCGCTAAACTCTGTCATCATTAGACTCAGCGCTGGCCCTGATGTTGTTCTCTACACTGAGATGACAGTCATCACTTCCACATCCCTGTATTCTGTCATCTATGTTTGACCCAGTCCCTCGGGGAGAGTCTCAGCAGGCACACACACACACAGATGCACAAGCACAGAGCAAGGGGCATCTCTTACCTTTAGAGGCTGTGTTCAGAGAAGAGAGAGAGAGAGAGAGAGAGGTTTAATGTGTGATGGTGTGATGTGTGTGTGATGTGACTGGAGGATGGCAGGGTGGATCAACTCACTCTTGGTCTGTGTGGAGAAGGTCAGTGTGAGTTTGGCAAACAGCTCCTTGTTCTCGTAGCGCTCCTCGTTGGCCTTCACCCAGAAACTGCTTTCAGAAAGATCCTCCGGTGCGATCTAGCGCAACATAAAACACTCGTCAATGCCTTCATCCATCTTTTCATCCATCATCCAAACACGTTTGTCTCTTCATCATCCAATTTATATATCAACATCATTAATCTGTTCATTTATACTTCCATCTTCAAATCAATCCCTTAATCATAAAATATCTGAATCCTTTCTCCAAATAATTCTTCAAAAAAGGAGAACAAGAGACCAGTGTTATTTAAAGGAGTAGTTCACTTTAAAAAAAATCTTTTGCTGATAATTTACTCACCCCCATGTCATCCAAGATATCCATGTCATCAAAATGAACGAATCTATTTTCGTGTCATTTGGTTCATTCAACGAACGAAATGAACGAGTTGACTCGGGAAAAGATTCGTTCATTTTTGATGAACGAGTTCAAACATGAGAGTCACGAGTTTTTTTTTTGTTTTTTTTTTTAAATGAGCGATCTTTTCGCTTGATAAGACCCTTATTCATCGTCTGGTGTCGTTTAAAGCCCTTTGAAGCTGCACTGAAACTCTCATTTGGACCTTGAACCGTTTGGACCCCATTGAAGTCCATTATATGGAGAAAATCCTGGAATGTTTTCATCAAAAACCTTCATTTCTTTTCGACTGAAGAAAGAAAGACATGGACATCTTGGATGACACGGGGGTGAGTAAATTATCAGCAAAACTTTTTTTTTTTAAAGTGAACTTCTCCTTTAAGTATTATTTACATACTATTATGGTGTTATATAAACAATAAACTGCAAGAGACACAATACATCAGATACAAAATTCTGCATGTGATCAAACCCCAAAACAGACAGTTCTGGCTCTAAACTCTGATTGGATGAGCCAGTTATAATTGGCTAACACACACACAGCTGTGATGCATCAGTTGAGTCTTAATGTAATATGTTGACAACCAGAAACCTCAAACAGCTGAGCTAATAATAGTTAATGGAGGAAATGTTTTGTGTGATTTTCATTAGTGATAATGCATTTATGTGGTGACATTGTGCTTAACAACATCCCTTGTTCACTTTAAAAAAACAAAACAAAAAAAAAGGCCTAGGCCTCAATTGGCTTATTGCTTTGACACGGTCGCGGGCCTCATTTATAAACGTTGCGCACACACAAAAAAAAGGCGTACGCCGCTCTCTACACAATAATTGGTTTTAATAAAAAGCAAACTTGATGGGAAAATGTGCGTAAACGCGTACGCACAAAAACGGGTGAAATGAGAAATGGCGACACCGTTGGCAGATGGAAGAAACACGTGAAAGTGTGTGAAACTGTAGACTGTTGTGTAAAAGAAATGGCAATACTGTCAATCATAAATAACTTGAAGACTTCACAAAGCAAGTCTTACAACTAACAGGCTACACAAACACTCGTTTGATTGGCGATTTTCTTAACAATGTTAAAACGCACATCAACCGATCACTTGTTTAGCGTTCATTCAGATTCACCGATCGGAATGAATTCAGTTCGATTGAAACCAAAGCTGTGCATGTTTTTGTTTTTGTAAACTGAAAAACTGAAAATAAAGTATTAAAAAAAAACAATGAATGGCGACTGCAGAAAGCAAAAGCTGAATCCCGGACATCGACGGCCGGACATGTCCGGGAAAAAGAGGATGTAACCCCGACTACTCGGCTTTCTCCACAGAACAAGATCCTGCTAGCTAAGCTTACAAACAAGATGGCCGACACTGTGTTCATTCTGTGAGTGAGATCGCCCTCTATGGGCGGGTTGAGGACATGCGGGACAGTACTACTCACTGTAGTCTTTAGCCTCTGGACAAAAAATCCTCTGATGACGCATAATGATGATTTTTATGTCGTCGGAGGATTTTTTACAGACAAAAAAAAACATAAATTTCTCGTTTCAAGGGGATATGAGAGTGGAAAACATGGTAATTCGAAAATACTAATATAAAGCTTAATGCTAAATCCTGAAGTATCCCTTTAAGGGAAAACTGCGTAGGATGTGCGTGCACATAGTTTTATAAATCTGAATATTTCTGTGAACATCCTATGATTTATCCATATACCATTTCTGACACAAATCCTACGCATAGTTTTATAAATGAGCCCCCCCCGGTCTCTGGACAGCATCATTACGTAGACACCGCTGATATGATGGTTCGGCTCAAATCATCTCGCTGCACTGATTTAATGGCCCGCAGATTGTGATTCTGGAGTCCGGGGCTTTATTTTACCCCATTCGAGAAGATGAAACACCACCGGGCGCTTTCTCACAGTCTCAACCCATAACCTCATTTACACAGAAGAAAAGCGCTGCAAGTCCTGGGAGTAAAATGAGTTTAACAGCAGTGAACAGACTGTCAGGATATCGGCGCTAACCGCCTTCAGACGGTTGAGACAGAATGAGAAATGTAGAACAAGGATTAGAGGAAGACAGAATATGATAATAGACAGAGAATAAAAGAGGGTGAAACTCATTAAAACGGATCCCGATTTTACGCACAAAAGAGAGAAAGGCGACGCGCTCCCAATGCACACTGGGACGGCCAGACAAAAACTGCTCCATCCTTTTGTAATTCTCTCCTCCTCTCAATCTCTCGCTGCACAAACCTTTTTAACGTCCATCATTCTGTCTTTTCCGGCCCTGCGACTCGGTTTTCTAATACGGCTGAGCAAGGATTTATTTCAGACTTATTTATTTATATATATAGATAATGTTTAATATATATTAAGTTGTATACATCGCTGTTCTTTAGAGCGTTCTGTTAATCAAAGAATCAAATCCATGTTCTTTCTTTCTTTCTAACTATCAATCTTTCTAACTAATCCATATTTCTTTCTTTCTTTATAATCCTTTCTTTCTTTCTTTCTTTCTTTCTTCCTTTCTTTCCAACTAATCTTTCTTTCTAACAAATCAATTTTTCTTTCTAACTAATCTTTCTTTCTTTCTTTCTTCTTTCTTTCTTTCTTTCTTTCTTTCTTTCTTTCTTTCTTTCTTTCTTTCTTTCTTTCTTTCTTTCTTTCTTTCTTTCTTTCTTTCTTTCTTTCTTTCTTCTTTCTTTCTTTCTTTCTTTCTTTCTTCCTTTCTAACAAATCCATCTTTCTTTCTTTCTTTCTAACTAATCAATCTTTCTTTTTAACAAATCCATCTTTCTTTCTTAGTTTTTTCTTTCTTTCTAACTAATCTTTCTTTCTTTCTAACTAATCTATCTTTCTAACTAATCCATCTTTTTCTAACTAAGCCATCTTTCTTTCTTTCTAACTAATCCATCTTTCTTTCTATCTAATCCATCTTTCTTTCTTTCTTTCTTTCTTTCTAATCCATATTTCTTTCTTTCAAACTAATGCATCTTTCTAACTAATCCATCTTTCTTTCTAATCCATCTTTCTTTCTTTCTTTCTTCATTTTTTTTCTTTCTTTCTAACAAATCCATCTTTCTTTCTTTCTTTCTTTCTTTTTTTTCTTTCTTTCTAACAAATCCATCTTTCTTTCTTTCTTTCTAACTAATACATCTTTCTTTTTAACAAATTCATCTTTCTTTCTTTCTTTCTTTGTTTTTTCTTTCTTTCTAACTAATCTTTCTTTCTTTCTAACTAATCCATCTTTTTCTAACTAAGCCATCTTTCTTTCTTTCTAACTAATCCATCTTTCTTTCTATCTAATCCATCTTTCTTTCTTTCTAATCCATATTTCTTTCTTTCAAACTAATGCATCTTTCTAACTAATCCATCTTTCTTTCTAATCAATCTTTCTTTCTTTCTTTCTAATCCATCTTTCTTTCATTCTTTCTTTTTAATCAATCTTTTTTTCTAATCAATCTTTCTTTCTTTCCAATCCATCTTTCTTTCTTTCTTTCTTTCTTTCTTTCTTTCTTTCTTTCTTTCTTTCTTTCTTTCTTTCTTTCTTTCTTTCTTTCTTTCTTTCTTTCTTTCCTTCTTTCTTTCTTTCTAATCCATCCAAATTTCTTTCTCTCTTTCTAAGTAATTTTCTTTCTCTCTTTCTTTCTTTTCTACCAAATCTTTCTTTCTTTCTAACTAATCTTTCTTTCATAGAAACTAATCTTTCTATCTATATATTATTTATCTAGCTTCCTAACTAATCTTTCCCTTCTAACCAATCATTTTTTTCTTTCTAACTATTCTTTCTAACTAATCCATCTATAAAATGTCAAACTACTTTACAAGCTTTCTCAAGCCAACTTAAAGTAAGTTTGTCTCATCAAACTTGTTTTTCTAGTCTTAAATAATATTCTGGCTCTTCCCAGGTTTGTAACGCCACTGAATAGAGCACATATTTTTTTAGCTCCAAAAAGCGCATCCATAAATCATACGAGCAATCCATACGACTCCAGTGGGTTAATAAAGGCCTACTGACGCAAAACGAAGGGTTTTTTTTTTTGTCCGAAGCCAGTGATTAGAGTTTATTAAGTTTTAAATATGGATATTTTCTTACAAAATCTCATCGCTTTGTATCAGAAGGCCTTTATTAACCCACTGGAGTCTTTTATGATGGATGGATGAGTTTTTTTTGGAGCTTCAAAAACTCGTTAATGCCATTAGAGAGCCAAGATATTATTTCATACGACTCTGATTGTGTTCGACTCAAAGAAGAAAGTCATAATCACTTAGGATGACTTGAGAGGGAGTAAATCATGGGATGATTTTAATTTGGGGGTGAACTATTCCTTTAGAAACTGCATTAGTATTATTGCAATTTTCACAATGCTACTAAATCCAATAACACTAGCAGAATCGTCAAAAATGCATTGGTGTATTGAAACTAATCGCTCAGACCTTGTTGAATGTAAACTTGCAAATTGTGTCTGAATGGACTAAGCATGTGTGACGTTCACAGTCAGTCAAGACTCTAACCTCCATTTCCACTGGAATGTGAAAAGAAACAAATCTGAGAGGAGAGGAAGAGAAAAAGAGATGTATAAGGGGAAAGCGGAGGCGGCGAAGAAAGGTTAGGACACGCAGAGACAAGGTACAACCTCTAATGATACAGCAGCATCTAATTACCCCCAGAGAGAGAGAGAGAGAGAGATAACAAGACTCGTCTGAGAGCATGAGAGGAAAGCTAAAAAACGTTAATTTAAATTACAAAAGAATGCTGTCCTTTCTACTAGCAATTTAATTATCTTTCATAGACGCAGTCAAAAGACACAGGCTTATTAAAAAGCTATTTCACTGACATCCTCAAAGAGCCCTAACCACGGAGACTCTAAACACTCATGAATTCCACTGAAGCCATTAAAGAGTAGCTTTAGGCTAAAAGGAGACAGGACCGTTTTGATGTTTTTACTCTTGTGGAGGGCGAGGGAGAGAGAGAGAGAGAGGGAAAGAGAGAGATCAGAGGAGGAGAGGAGCGTGTTCATGATCACCCATGATTCACTGCTGCAACACGGGACGCGTGTCCCTTACACTGCAAGTGGGCGACGTATGGGTTGAAACTATGGCTACAGTACAACTTAGAAAATAAAAAAAAACGTCAATACTTTTGTCTTGTTTTCCATTTCTAAACTTAAGTCAATTTACTTGAGAAGCAAAACTGCATTCGTCTTGTTTTTATACAATGCATCTTACATGACACCTTCATAATCATGAAATGACATGTCAAAATGTCATTACTGAGCGAAAGACACTTAATGACAGTAGTCATAAACATGCATAAACCCTACTTCATATTCATTTTAGGGTTTATTCCAAGTAGGGTTTATGCATGTTTATGACTACTGTCATTAAGTGTCTTTCGCTCAGTAATGACATTTTGACATGTCATGTCATGCTTATGAAGGTGTCATGTCTGTCTTATGCACACCCTTCAAGTAAAGTGTTACTGTTTTTTTCCCTTGTTTTAAGTATAAATTTTAATTAAAACTAATTAATAAAATATGAAAAGGGGGTTGGGGTATTTTTTTTTTTTTAGCTAAACAAAAATATTAAATATAATAGTTATTATTATATACAAAAGTTACCTGAAATGAACCACTATTATTTAAAATTTGCCTTCAATGCATTTATATTGCTGCTTATTTCAAAAAAAAGAAATAAATAAATAAATAAATAAAAGATATTCTCGAATATGTTGACACTAAATTATTATATTTATCTTGTTTATTTATTAAACTAAGTGTCTTTTTAACTTATTAAGGATTTATTCTTTTATTTTTATATTTTATACTTTTATTATGCCATGTGTTTTATGTCTTTTATGGCTGCTGTCCTCTGTGAGCTATCAAACAAATTTCGTTGTATAACTACAATGACAAATAAAGTTCTATTCTATTCTATTCTCATCTTGTGTAATGCATCTGTTATCAGTGTTACTTTAATATAAATGTATATATAATTTTGGTTAAAATATAGGATTTTGATTTATTTTTCATTTAGATTTTAGTTAGTTTAATTGTTTTGTCATTTTTTTCATGTCTATATGGTTATTAACTTTTATTTGCACTTATAACTAAACATAAATGAGATGTTGCCTTGGCAACTAGTTATTACACTTTACATCAGATCAAATCCTTGTTTAATATTGGCCAAACAAAACCTAATCCCTATGTTCACATAATCTTTCCTATTTGGACACTTATTTACGATAGATGTGCAACATCACCTGTGTACATCAAAACATGCAAACTCAGAACGAGGATTTAAACGGAAAGATATTGATGTATTCTCCTGTGTTGGCGTAGGTTTATAAATGATTCATCTTACAAATCTAATGAAATGACGCACAATGTGTTCCCATATGAACTCAGAGATGTAGTTTGAGACGCTCCACACATGTAAATGATAACAGTTGATGTGGAGCAGCATTTACTGTAAAGTTTAAACCGAGACGCTCTGAGGTGCATGCAACCATTTTCATCTAAATGTTGGGAGTATAGTAAACGGAGCAATTTTTGAAGGGGACACCGATAACTGAACGTTCTGAGGATATGTGCACACATAGGAAAGCCTTACTACTATTATCAGTGTAGCATGTTGTCAAAGTTTCTCTCTGGTTCATTGAAAGCCGACTCAAAATGTTCAAAATTACATTTGTTTTGCTAATATCTGGAGAAAAACTTCACTGTTTGTGTGATATTATATTATATTAAATACACACCCAATGTTTAAAGTGAATAAATTAGCCTTGACTTATTGGAGTTTACAGCTATTGAAAATCAGTATTATCCCCCACCGGAGTGTGTGTGTGTGATGTAAAGGGGAGCAGGCAGTGGACCAAAGCACTGTGAGGCAAGGGAGGGGGACTCAAAACATTAAAAGGTTGTTTTTCTTTTCTTTTTTTGCCCCGTTTGCATTTGAATTGTTCTAATTACATAATTATAATTAGAAAATAGGGTTCATTGGGGTTCTATTTATGAACCATAGGGTTCTTTACTCAACTCCAAAGAACCTTTTATGCTAAAAAAAGCTTCTATAATGACAAGAAAGAACCCTTTTGGTGGTTCTCACAAGGTGCTTCATTCATTAATATATCACATTATTCTGCAATATTTTGTAGTTGTAATTAAATGATTGTTTATTAACTTAATATCACATTTTAATCGTGCTGAGTTTTGGAGGAGAAAAACTGAAATGGCACTCTTCGTGTGATATTGATTAACTACATAAAATGATATAAATATACACATTTTCTAACCCCCATATCTTAAATTTTGAGATTCATAAATACATTTTAGGGTCTTGATGTTTGTCAATAATATGAAATATTTAATCCGGAAAGGACAAAACAAATGATAATGAATGAACCCAAAAGGTTCCAAATAGAACCTTTTTCCTGGTTACAAAGGAAGGACCCTTAAAAAGGGCTTCTGTATAGAACCTTTTAGGGGTTCCAAATACGCAGCGCTGATAGAACTTTTTAAGGTTCTACATAGAAGAGTGTATATATCAATATCTTACAATACACATATTTTAATGATATTGCCATCCTCATTTAGGATGAGGACGAGATTTTCGCCTATGTATGCAACCTACATGCATATGCATAATTAAAGAGCATATATTAAACCCGCAGGACATACATTTACATAACTGCATCACAGCATTTGTGAATTCACAATAGCACAATGCTATAGTATGTTTTTTAAATGGTTTTAATACATTGTGACAGTCTAAAATGCAGTTCATGGATCCTCATCCACTGAATGCGCCACTTCCGGTATTTTATCAGTTACTCGACACAGGCAACGTGCAATTGAAAGATTTTTAAAAAATCAAATCGTGACAACCCTAATGTGATGCATTTTTGTTAATAAAACCAAAAGACCAAAATCATGAAAAAAGCTTTTCATTTCTGCACCCCATCTCTAGATACATTACCCAGGTTGAGTAGTAAACAGCCGCCACTAGTACTCATATAGTCACACTGACTAGGCAAATGCAACATCTTTAAGAGCCAAAATAGTAGGCGGAGACCTGTGAGAACATACACACCTTGCTCCAGTTGGCTCTCTTCAGCTGCACCTCAGGTGTGTAGTCTTTCTTGGGCTGTAGGCCGAAGGGCAGCTGAGGAACCTGAGGTGCCCATCCACCAAACCCGCCTGGAGGGGGCGGAGGCATTCCAGGACCGCCCATTGGAGGAGGTGGAGGAGGCATCCCGGGCATCCCGGGCGGAGGAGGGGGAGGAGGAGGCATACCAGGTGCTCCTGGTAAAGGAGGAGGAGGAGGCGGCATACCAGGAGCGCCTGGCAATGGGGGTGGAGGAGGAGGCATGCCATGTGCTCCGGGTAAAGGAGGAGGTGGAGGGGGCGGAGGCATGCCGGCTGCCCCAGGAAGAGGAGGAGGTGGAGGAGGTAAAGGCATGGATGTCTGTCCGGGAAGAGGAGGTGGAGGAGGAGGAGGTGGTGGTGGTGGAGGAGGACCTGGTGCGGGGAGGCAGGCTTCACCTGGACGAGGAGGAGGCGGAGCCACAGGCACTTGTACGGTGATGACCTTCGCTTTGGCTTCTTTGAGATCTTTTGAAAGCTTGTCGATCTGAGAAACAAAAGAAACACCTATGCAGTCATATATCAGCAACCAGAACAAGAACACAATCAACTCTTACGTTATAACTTGTAAAATACTGAAATATGAAAAATGGAAGGAGATGAAATCTAGCAAATTTACATTTTAGTTTTATTAAAAAAAATGGATGGGTTATATATACATACATACATTATATATATATATATATATATATATATATATAAACACAGACACATATACAGTTAGTTTATATATATATATATATATATATATTAGGGCTGTGCAAAAGTTAATTGTGATTAATCGCATCCAAAATAAAAGTCTGTTTTACATAATATATTTGAGTGTGCTGTATATAATTATTTTGTATATATAAATACCTATGCATGCATGTATATATTTAAGAATTATTTGTGCTTAAATTCTGTATATATATATATATATAAATACATAATCTATATTATATAAATATAAATATTTTATGTAGGAATAACACATTTTCTTAAATATATACATGCATGTGTGTGTATTTATATATACAAAATAATTATATACAGCACACACAAATATACTATGTAAACACAGACTTTTATTTTGGATGCGATTAATCGCAATTAACTTTTGCACAGCCCTAATGTATATATATATATATATATATATATATATATATTTGGTGTTTTTTTGCAATATTTTTTTTTGTTTTGTTTTTTGTTTTTTCTTACTGTTATGTTTGTTTTCTTAAGTACTTATTTGTATTTGTATTGCTTGCTTAATAAAAAAAAAAAAAAAAAAAAGAGAATAAATCTAACAATTAGACTTTTTTAGAATAGAACTATTCACACACACACATTTATATATATGCATGTGTATATGTACAGTATATATACACACATACATATGCTTAAATATATATATATATATATATATGAAGAGTTCAGATGCAAAAGCCTCTAAGTGCCATTTGAAATTTTCTTCTAGAATGATAGAATGATAGAATGAAGTTCAGTGATTTCACTTAAATGGCAATGATAATTACCTATTAATTGTTATTTAAGTGAAATTACTAAATTTAAATATACAAGTTTGATAAAAATCATCATTAAAGAAGAAAATTTCAAATGGCATTTAGAGGCTTTTGCATCTGAACTCTTCATATATATATATATATATATATATATATATATATATATTACAATGCAATATAATAATAATAATGCAAGCAAGTAACAAAATCATTTAAAAACCAATCATCTCTATAGCAATTCTTCAACTCAGTGTCAGGGGTTTGTTCAAATCAACATACATCTGAAGTTTGGGATGTAAATTAGGTTTCTGATAAAATTGTGACACCATAGCATGAGGCGCATTACTCAGATTTTCTTCATAAAATGTAAGAATCTAGTTAATCTTGTAATTGATGGAGGGAGAGACAGACAGAAGAAGGTCAGGCCAGAGTTGGAAGCACATGAGGGAGTGTCTAAATTCATGTCTAATTAGTGGCATAATTTATTTACCCAGAATTTGGCAGAACTCATTAAAAATGACCAGCCTGCCAATGTCACATCAGACAGAGAGTTCGACTGTGAGATGGGAAGTAGTTCACGACAGGGTTCTGGCTGACGTCTCATTAAGGAGAAGTTTCTGATGCTTGTTTATGAGTAGGTGACGGGTCGGTTTAGCTCAGCGGGTTCTCTCGGACAAACATCTCTCCGCACTTCTGCTGACGGCGGCGCTTCATCTCTTTCCACTGGAATTATCAGTAGCGCATCCGTGTTTGTTAGATAACCGGCAAACATCACTTCTGTCCTGCCCGTTCTATTAATATCTCTCCTCACAGTCGGCTACTCTCTTCTGTCTCCTCACAGAGACGCAGTTAATTCTAGTCAAGAACTGCCCACATACACAGGAACAGAGAGTCTGATACACATGCATTACTGTAAAATGAGTGTAGAAGTTTATTTAAGAAGTCCTGCACTTTGAAACCCAATTTTGTTTGCCTACTTAAAGTTATTGACACTTTAGAGTGAGAAAGCAACATGCAAGAATGAGAAAAAGAGCGTTTTCATACAGTAAAGACTATGTTGTGTTTTATTTGGACATTTGTTTACTCAATATCTATCATGTTGGGCCTCAAACGCGATGAGCCAATCACAGCGCGCAGCTAACCCAAGACATTCTCTGCTTCCACGTTCATTGAAATGCATTGCGGTTAGCCAGTTTTCATTCGTTTTTTCTTGTTATTTTAAGTTTAAAATGGTCAAACGGTGTGCGTGAGGTACATGCAGCGCCGACACTAGGTTCCCAAGAGGCTGGGCGACGGTGTGTGGTTTTTTTTTACCCTTTCCCAAACCACATCTCAACCGAGATAAGTGTCTGCTCTGGATTAAGTTATGCTGTAAACACCAACTAAACGTGGATAAATTAAACAAGGATGTCCATATCTGTTCTAAGTTAAAGGTTCTATACGTAACTTTTTTTTTTTTATATAAAATGAATCCTTTTTTTATTGCCTGTGTTTGAAGGGGTTGTAATCACACATTGCAATGATCCACTTTTCGGGTTTTGCTATTACCTCTGAAGGCCAATATTCATATTTATAAGTGAGGTCTCCGGGTCGGATTTCCTGCGAAATCCATCAGATGTGACGTGCATGCGCGCTTTTCCAGACACGTTCAGTACAGTAATGTCACTTCCTACGATCTTACTGATACAATGAAACTGCTCAGTTTAGTTCACTAACCGTTTTCGTTATCATATTAGACATTCACCTATGTTGACATTGCTGATTGTGAAAGATACACGAATAGTTAGAAAAATGGCTTATGCTATATAACATCACATGTCGGCTAAATGCAGTTTATTGTAACATTATCATGGCACGAGCACAGAGCAAAAAAAGTAGGCTACTATTGTTGCATTCTGAAACATCAGAGGCCGCTAAAAATCGCATACAGCACCTTTAAGTCAATAACGTATTTGAACGTTACTTTAAAATCTCTAAAGTACTGTTAGGCTAACGTTAGCCTAACATTAGAAAATGTTAACGTTAGCTTCTAGCTGCGTTGTAAGTTTCATTAACGTATCTGTAAATAACCAAGATAACAAATGCTAACTGATGTTGTGCTGAATGATTGATGTAAATACTGTAGCACCAAACGGTGATGGCAACAATATGCGGTTTATCACGTTTACACTGTGACCTGGAGCTGAAGCTTTTCATCGACCTCTTTAGGTGACTTTGAGATGATATTTAATCATCTGTCTCCAAAAATCACCAATTGTCTCCTACTGTGACAGCAGCCATAGTGCCTGTCCCCGAACGTTGACTGTGTGTCCGAGTGAGTGGAGGGGGCGTGGCTTAGCCATAGGTCAATAGCAGTTTTGTTTGGTGGCGCAGAATTGACACACTTCTCCTTTTAATGACATCATTTCCATGTACCTTCTCCTTCAGTTGGCTGATCTCAGACTGCAGGCCCTGGTTCTCCTTCTCTCTCTCGCTCTTCTCCTTCCCCAGCGTGTCTTTGTCAGCGCTGAGCTCCTGAACCTTCAGCTGGTAATCGGCCTCCATCTTCTTCAGCTCCACCTGCAGCTCGTGCCGGGCCGTCAACTCCGCCTCCAGCTGCACAAACACACCGGGATCATCACGTCATTAATAACAAGAATATCCCTCAATAAGCATGTGTGGAAACTACTCAAAACACACGTTTGACTGAAAAAAAAAAGCATTTTGAATGGTTTGAGATCCCCGTTCAAAAGTTTAGGGTTGGTAAGATTTTTGTAATGTTTTAATATTTTTTAAATGTTGCTTTAAGTTTCGTACACTGTAAAAAATACTGTTGGTTTAACTTAAAAAAGTAAGTAACCTGGTTGCCTTAAAATTTTAAGTTCATTGAACTGGAAAAAGTGAGTTAATACAATGAAGGAGAATGATTTAATCATCAAAATTATATGTTATCTGAACTAAATAAATTATTTAAGTTGATTTGATTAAAGAAAAAATGTTGTGATTACTACACTGTAAAAAAAAATATTGTTGGTTTAACTTAAAAAGTAAGTAACCTGGGTTGCCTTAAAATTTTAAGTTGATTGAACTGGAAAAAGTGAGTTAATACAATGATTAATTTAATCATCAGAAACTCAAAATAATAAGTTATCTCAACTAAATAAATTATTATAAAGTTGATTTGGCAAAAGAAAATATGTTGTGATAACAAATCTTGAAAATATTTCTTTTACAGTGACCAAGGCTGATCAAAATATAGTGGAATATTACATTACAATTTAAAATGACTGTTTTCTATGTGAATATATTGTAAAATGTAATAAATTCCTGTGATCAAAGCTGAATTTTCAGCATCATACGATCCTTCAAAACTCACTCTAATATGATTTCATCATCATTTCTCATTATCAATCTTAAAAAAAAGTGTGCCTAATATTTTTGTGGAATTTTTTTTTCAGGATATTTTGATGAATACATACATTTAAAATAGAAAAATGTTGTAACTTTATAAAAAGTTACTTTAACTTTGATCAATTTAATGCATCCTTGCTGAATTAAAGTGTTCATTTCTTTTTAAAAAACAATTTACAGAACCCAAACTTTTACGGCATGATAAATTTAAGAAAATAAGAGTGTGCAATAAACATTCAAACAGCAGAGCGCTACATCAAATCCCAAGACTTCATTATATTGTGTGATTAATGCTGTGCATGTCATTCAGAAGGTCATAGTCAAGCACAATGCATCTCAAGCAGGACAGTGTGGTTGTGTACTGTGCGCAGAATACACACCTAAAACGGTATGAACAGAGCTAGAATCTTCATTTGACCAAAGTGATGTATTGTGTTATCAATAAACTCTCACATGACCATCACAGATCATCACTATGAAGGTGGTTTATTGTTCTCTGCGCCAGGGAATAAGAGGACGGACTCGAAAACAAATCTGAGGTGAAATCGAGTCTCTCTGGATTTTAGTATTCACCTCACAAACTTCCAGAAAAAAACTGTTATTCTCCCTCTCACAGACAGACACTGACAATTTCCGGTGACATTGACAGCGGGTGTTTGCAAGTCAGACATGCAATTACGTGACAGCGGCGGAAATGGAAGGGTCACACACACACACACACACACACACACACAACTTCTCCATGTGTTAATAATGAGAGTCATTCGCTGTCGCTCTTCTGACGACACACTGCTATTACTCTGGATTAGAAGGAAAAGGAGAAGAGAGTAGAGTAAACACTCGCCTGACAAGCCTGATGGACACTCTCACACACAAATGCATGAGCAAAGCAGAGATTATTTACTTTATTTTGGCTCTGACGGAGAAAATACAAACACACACACAGAGATAGATAGAGTACATTTCAGGTCCTATAGATACCTGGTGCCGTATTTTAATGATCTGAAACACAAGCATCAAGCGTGAAGCACAAGTAATTTTGTGGGCAGGTCTCGGGCGCTGTTGCGATTTCAGCCCTTTCTCATCCCAAGATCTCATATACTGACGCTTTTGCCAATGCGTAGACATACAACACACATGGCACCCTTTAGCGTCAATATGAGACATAGATATGTATGGGGCATTAGGCGCCTCCTAGTGGTCTAACACAAAACTAAACCTACCCACACTCTGTGCGTGTTATATAGATGCTACAGAGTGCCATGTGCGTTGGAATATATATACGCATTGGCAAAAGCGTCGTATATGACGCCATGGGATGAGAATGCGTTGGCTATTTTACCGGCGGGATAAATGACTCTCGCGCCTGACGCAAGTTTAAAAGGGGTTGGTCTGAAGTAGCTTCATTATTCATAGGTGTGGTTTGGGCGTAACTGAAACAAGCCAATCTTTTTCAGATCTGTCCATCTATTGGATGAAATAATCTCACCCGATTTACACATAAACATGACGGAAGACACAGAGAACATCAGCTTTAGCTTCTGCTCTGACGGCCTCGACACCAGCCGAAAGTTGTGAGTGTGTGTGACACATAGTGTTGCTTTTGTCAACGAAAATTATGACTAAATATTGCCGTTAACGAACCTTTATCACGTGACGAAAACGAGACGAGACGCAACGTAAATGCTGGTCGTGTGACGATGACTATAACGACATGTATAATGCAATATCGTTAACGAATAAAAACGAGACTAAATGTGGTTTACCAAAATAAAAACTATGCTAAAACGTCTCTTCATTTTCGTTGACCAAAACGAGACAAAATGTTATTTAACGTTACTTCGTCTTGTTTAGCCTACTTGCATTATTATTATGCAGCATTTCTATTTCCCGAGCGCTAATCTATTACTGTAGCATGGGTGCGGGAAAAATATATACGCACTGCAAACGGAGTATGTGTGAAACAGGCGTTAGCGTAAACGACAACAAACAAAGTTAAGTCTGACACAGAGAAAGGGATTCATCTTTGGGAGAAAAAGAAGAAATGACATTTGGAAAAACGTTCATTTCATCATGCGTGTAGGGCAGGCTACTTCTAACATGTTTGGTTGGTAAAATAAATATGTTGTAAATTCAATTCAGAGCGTCTCTCATGTCTGTAATGGATGTATTCTTGAGTATTCTTCTATTAGGTAACAATAATATAAGAAGATAAGATTGTTTGAAATGGGTTTGGCTAAAAGAAAATTTTGGTTTAGGCAGGCTACTTATATATTGTCTGGGGTAAATAGAATTGCCTATTAAAAAGACACTAAAATACAATTTTCATTGACTAAAACTAGACTATGTTTTTCGTCATCTAAAACAAGACTAAATTGTCATCAGTTTTCGTCGACTAAAACTAAACTAGACTAAAAAGAGTATGAACGTGACTAAAACTAATAAAAACTAAAAATGTCAGCTTGACACAAAGACTAGACTAAAACTAAAATTAAAACAGACCTAGAACTACTTAAGTACTGTATTTAAGTACTAAAATGCTGTATCTGTACTCTACTAGAGTATTGTTTTTTTCTCATACTTCTACTTTTAGTTCAGTAGATATTTTCAATGAATTTAATACTTTTACTTTTACTATTTTTTTTAATGTTCTGCTAGTTACAATTATAAAAATTTAACGAATCATTCGTTGCAAGTTGTCTTTCATGCTGCCTAAATCACACGCCAGTTTTATAGAGTAATGGTATTGATTGACACACATTGACAACTAATGCAGGGGTTGTCCTGCAATGACATTTTTTTGGCAAATTTGTACCTTATTTGATTGCTAGTTCAAACTTTTGACTGCTTTCCTTAATAATTACTTGACACAATACTTTTACTTTTAGTACTTAAGTAGTGAATTTTAAAATAAACTACTTGCAATACTTAAGTAAAAAAATAGTTTTTCATGTTTTTCAAAATCAAGTGTGGTGCATACAGAGGACTTCAACTTCTACTCAAGTCACTTTTTTGATAGAGCACTTGTACTTTTACTCAAGTCCGGGTTTCTAGTACTTTATACATCTCTGGATGTTTTCCATCTTCAAACCCAACTTTGGTCACCAGTCGACAAGTGTAAATCCCGTCTCCAGAGCGTTTCCCATAATGTTTAAGCATTAGATGAGTGTGTGGCGAACAGACGGTCTTTAGTGGCTGTTTGAACACATTCGACAACATGAGCGTTTACACTACCAAAACAATCCTGATGACAAGCTCAAAACGCTTCAGACCCGTATACACCTATATTTAGAGTCGTCCACTTGTGATCCGATCGACCAAAAGGCATCACACACACACACACGCAAGATAATTGTAGACTGTGTTTGGAGAGTTTGGAGAAAAGATGTCAGGAAGAGACAGGAAATCTTCGTTCTGCTTGTCTCACCTCCCAAATTACACATCTGTCAACTGACAGGCGCACTGAGACAGCGGGGGGCGTCTGGGAGCAGCGGCTGTGTGTGTGTGTGAGAGATCTGGTGTTGTTGATCCATATTGGAGGACTCTAATTTGGTCTAAATCTGTGTGATTCAGTGTGTTTGTCCGTGTGTCAATACCTTTTTTGCCAGATCCGTGGCCTTGGCTTCACTGATTTCCACTTTGGTCTGATCAACCATGTTATCTAGAAAGAGAGAGAGAGAGAGAGAGCGAGTGAATTGATGGTTTTAGAGGTGTGTGTGTGTGTGTAAAGTGCCTTTCACTGCGACACGTCTCTTTTCCTCCTGTGATTCGTGCTCTGATTACTGAACGATCTAATTAAAATCTTCGGCTCGCTCAGACCCATCCCAAACTCACACTAAAATAAGAAAACCAGGAGCGTCTTTGAAATCACCACACAAAGGGCAGCGAGTGAGAATACATTTATACATCTAAAGCTCTTGGAAAACTCTTCTGTGTCTGTTCTCAAACCCTAAAGTCTCTGTGAACTCCAGATCAATATCACTCGCACGTGTGCCCGTTACAAACACAGACCTAAAAGAGTCTGAGGAGAGCGGACTAAGCTTAGTTTAACCGGCCAGAGGGTCAGCGCTGACGTCAGCAGCCAATGGGAGGGCTTTCTGCGGAGATATGATAATGAGATCAGAGGTGACCGAGAACGTCGAGAACGTTTGTATTGGCCAGCTAGAAAGGACATTCAGAATTAATAATGGAAGATTATGCAAGGGAAATATGAAGTAAAGCCCGACCGATAAAGGATTTTGAAAGCCGATACCGATACAAATATTTGTTGGTTTGAAAATCCGATATATCGGCCGATATTTTATTATTATTTTTTTATTTATTTCAGAAACGACGATAAGAGATGATGCGTGTCATTGCTATAACTATCACGCGCTATTAAAGAAATACTTCAGTCACATCGTCAAAAGTTAAAAGGACAGTCAGTCAACTAATAACGTAACGTAACTATTACTAGCTAATTCCGCTTCACTCTCGGGTTATTTAACAGCAGCAAAACTGGACATGATAGTCAGTATAGTCAACGACTGTGTAGAGCGCCCTCTGGTGGACAAACTCTACAACTCCAACACTCATGACATGGTTCAAGCGAGTTTCGTCCGTTTTTATTTTATTTTTGAAATATTTATTTATCGGCCATTATAACTGCCGATACCGATAGTTTGGAAAATGCCTAATATCGGCCTGCCGATATATCGTCTGGCTCTAATATGAAGTTTAGAAAGGAAGTCTGAAAGGATGCATGGAAGTTCATAAGCAAGGAAGAAATTATGTGCCGACGAAAGTACCAAAGGAAGTTTGGATGGATGTAAATAAGGAAAAATGAAAGAAAGGAGGGAAATATTGAAGATAGTATGGAAGGAAGTTCAAAAGAAAGAATTTAAGTAGACTTGAAAGTGGTGAAAGTTCAGAAGTTTAGAGCTTAGTATGCATTGAAGTTCACAGAGACGGATAGACTGACCGGGAGAATGGAAGTTATTATTGAAGGAATAATGGAAATATAGAACTATGATAGTTCATAAGGATAAATGAAGTATGTCATATAAAATCTACAATCTATATGATTCTCTAAAATAAATATATAAAGCTGGTTATTGTGTATTTAAAAATCATTGGATCTCATTCAAGAAACATTCGTAAATATACGAGTGATTTGCGCGTCGTTAAAAGTATTAACGATTTCTGTAATTTACGATTTCGTAATCGTAAATTAACGGTTTTATTAATGTTTAACTGACATATATGCATCACGTTAAGTTTGTTCCAAATGGACGGAAATTGTATCCACAAGTTTCCGAGGGGCGCTCCTGTAAAAAATAAAGTGGGTGAAACTTCCGGTGACGCGGCGGAAGTAGCATTCCAATGGTATTTTGTGTGTTAGTTAGCGAAGAGGCTAGCTGTTTTTCGGAGAATTATTTTACTATTTAAAGACGCAAATCTTTATGAGAGATGTTCGCGGTTGTATGTATAACCGGACTAAACTAATTAAGTGGCTTAAACGTGATTGTTTTAAACATAAGCCGAAAATGAAATCAGAGTGATCCTGCCAACGACTGTAGTTTCCATCACCTCCCAAAAGGCGACGAATCTTCCTGTGTACATTTGTTTAAATTCTTAATATTCTATAAACTCTATCAGCATGTGATTGGCTGTTCGCTACTGATGTTACACCTAAACTCAGGAGTTGACAGAATACCAAATGTGCCAGTTAATGTATTCAAGTAGCACATTCATTTATAATTTTGAATAAACTCCAAAGCACAATGACTAAGTGTGTATTTTTTATTTTAATTGTTTGTCAGCTCGCACAACTGTCTGTCACCATACCTTGATGACTATTGATTATTAATAATATTATTATAATACTCCCAACCAACTACTGCGGAGGGTAAAGGTACTGTTATTTCACCCTTTTGAATTTGGTTGAGGTTGTGTTCCCACATCGTTAGCTAGTTGAATGACTGCCAACTGTTGAACGAACGAGTGTCAAGATTTGTTTACTTCGAACCGGAAGACGCGCCCACTTTTGACGCAAGGCCTCATGGGGCGTAGGAAACTTGTGGATATGCGATTCAAAAACATCTCAAATTTAGGCCTAAATATATTTTTTGAGTGAACCTCAAACATCAGACCCGATATGAGCCAAACCAGACGCCGTCTCTGACAAATACCACATACTAATAATCAGAAAACGAGCTTGTTTTCATATCTTTTTCATTTTAAATGTCCAGCCGGATTCCTCTTGATGAGATTGGAGATGATTTGAAGTTTTGAACGCTGCCACCTTGTGGTCAAATGTGGCATTTAGGAAATGTCATTAACCGGATGTAAAAATCAATGGAAGTCTATGCAATGTCCTCACTCATATCGTGCAACAAATGTGTTTGAGTCTTACCAATCAGAAAACCCACGTCCAGCTCAAACTTCCTACATTTGAAGTCAGGATCACAGCCGTTCCTGTGCAGAACGATCTGAGCCGTACACTCATCGATGAGTTTGTAGTACTGAGGCCTGAGAGACAGAAAGAGAGACGTCAGTCGCTGTTGGACGAGACAAACACTGAGTTCATGAAATAAAGTGATTTTCATCACACTGTTTGCCCAGTCGTCCATGACGACCTCCGGTGACCTTTCAAAACGACACACTGTAGGTAATTTAAGGCGTTCCAAGATTATTTATCCAACATTTCACACACAATGTAACTTAAACATAGAAAGGATTTAAAATGTAAAACAAATTAAGAAGATAACTTCAGACGACAAATAGTGCATAAGCTGATTTAAATCAACTGATGCGCAGAAATGCTGTTTAATGTATGGGATTGTGAGTAACTGGGTAGTCAGATGTCATTTTAATGTGTGTGTGTGAGAGAGAGAGTGAAAATAGCTGACACCTGCGTGTTTGTGTGTGTGATGGTTTGATATTTGAGAGGTTTTTTCAGACAGTCCATTTGAGAAATCTGCCATCTTGACCTGGCGTGAAACGAACTCGATATGTTCTTCATTTTCCACCAAGCTGTTTCTTTTTCCTTTATTTGCCCTCTTCTCTCTCTCTCTCTCTCTCTCTCTCTACACGCGGCCGGATTCTTCCGTGGAGCGAGAGTGACCCCTAGTGTCCGTGTTTCCAACCCCAGCACCTCGATTGAGTTTAACCAGGGGCTTTTGGAGAAATCAGAATAATCCTAATTAATTCTCTCTCGTCAGTGATTAAAGTGGTGAAACGAGAGTTTGTTTGTGGGCAGACGGGCCGCTCGGGGATTTGAGCTGCGGTTATATTTGGAGGATAATTATACGGAGGCGTCGTCACTTTCTGCCGTGTGTCAGCACATTAATCGCTGAAGAGAAACTCATGAAACGATTCTGCTGATGGCAGCGGAGAACCGTCTCGCACTTCTCTTGCTCAGCTCCTTTCAGAAAACCCTCAGTTCTCGCTCGTTTACGTGACTTTCTTAACATTATTTCCCTTCTCTGCTCATAATCTACAACCAAACGGGCAGTTCGTCTTATTAGATCACCCTACGACCCTTCTTTTATTTATCCACACTCGTCAAGTTTGGGATTTAAAGGGATAGTTCACTTTGAAATTATTTTTTGGTATGTTTTATCTTACCTCAAGGGCATCCAAGATGTAGGTGTCTATGTTTCCGCAGTATTTTAAATTTTAAACGTTGTCCGTCAGTCACATAATGGAGGTCTATGGTCACCACCTCAAAAAACATGCACAGAGAGGTCCAAATTAAACATGATTTAATGACTTGTAAATGTAAGTACACATTGATCGCCTAAGACACGAAACGAGCGGTTTGTGTGAGAAAACAAACAGTATTTATATAGTTTTTACCTCTTGTAACCACAGCCACGTCCAAGTGATCTGAGGGCGAGGGCGCTTTACGATATAAAAACTCTTTGTTTTCTCACACAAACCGCTCGTTTCGTGTCTTAGGCCATCAATTAGTACTTACATTTACAAGTCATTAAATCACGTTTAATTTGTACTTCTCTGTGCATGCTCTTTGAGGTGGTGACCATAGACCTCCATTATATGACTGATAGAAAACGGTTTGAGTTAAAAACATCAAAATTTAAACTACTGCGGAAACAAAGACACCTACATCTTGGATGCCCTTGAGGTAAGATAAAACATATCAAAAATTAATTTCAAAGTGAACTATCCCTTTAAATAAACATGGTCTCGTTCTCACACAACAGACCTGGAATATAGTCAAACAGATTTCTATCATTGCAATTGATGCTAATTGTCTCAGACTTGACTGAACGACAACAGGATTTTAATTGGGTGAACTTTTCCTGTAAGTTTTTCTCTAACATCTAAAAACAACTGGAGGAAAGCATTCGATCGATCGATAGTGTGAAGAGACTGATGAGCATGAAATGCACGGCTAGAGATGCGCCTCAAACACACTGCGTGTGAAAATATAAAAGAAAAAATTAGTATGCCATTCAAAACATATCCAGTGTTGTGTTCTTTAAACTCTAAATAATTAAGTGCTCATTATATGCATTATGAACACCGTGTGCACAGTCAGTGAATTTTCATTATCCATGAAAAACCCCAAGTGATCGACTGCATGTGTTAAAGGGCACAGGATACAACAGAAGAAACTGTGACAACGTATCCCATTATACAATGCGCTAAAAAGTAATGTACAATACTGTGCAGTACACTAACATCCCATTTCAAACATTACGCTCTCTCTCTCTCTCTCTCACACACACACACACACACACACACCGAGAGAGAGATGACAGAAACAGGCTCTCCAATTTCCTGCCTGTCGGATCACATTGAGCGGACGAGAAACAAGCAACAAGTCTGAAAACCTGAAAGCATTTATAAACCCTCACACACACACACACACACACACACATAGTTTCTCCATCTGTGCGTGTCTTTTCATACTCACACCATCTCTTTGTTCTGTGTGTGTGTGTGTGTGTGAGAGAGAGAGAATAAGAGTGTGTGGGTGATTTTAGATGTGCAGGTTAGAGAAAAAGAAATGAAAGAAATGTGTAATCATTTCTCTGCCAAAAAACCCTTCTAAATGCATTGGTGTGTGTGTGTGTGTGTGTGTGTGTGTGTGTGTGTGTGTGTGTGTGGCAGTTAATTGAAGCGGGGGTGTCATACAGTGGCTGGGTTCTTATTTCAAGCCGGTCGCCATCGGCAACCGCATCCGCCTCCTGCTGCCCATCAATCAAACGTCTCCCAGTCTCAGACCGCATCCATCTCTCCTGTTTCCCTCCTTTATCCATGAACTCTCACTTTGTAGAAAATATAACTACAATATCGTCTCTTAAAGGGACAGTTCAGCTGAAAATGATTAGTTATACACCCAAACCTGTATGACTTAACAGGAAAACACGTGTAAAACACTGTCCTGGTTTCTACACTCATAACTGTAGTCCATTCAACTTGCGCACTATTCCAGCGTATTTGAGGACACGATATGAGATGTTAACCACCAGATGACTCCGTAAGAAGCAGACTTATGAACCAAAATTAATTAATACAGTTTATCCCTGCTAAAGCTACAGACTGATTTTCTATTTTGTTGTTTGTTTAACATTGGTGTGACAAACAGCTGTGGGTATATTAGGCTGCTGTCACTTTAAAGGTGAAAGTCTCTGAGTTTTTGCAGAACTACGCCCCCTATAATTTTTAATGGAAAAAGTTTTTGCTCTGTTTTTTTCTGATTTAAAGAGCTAATTATCTCAGAATTACGAGATAATTTTTCATGGAAAAAATGTTTTGCTGTTTTTTTTTCTGAATTAACGAGTAAATTATCTCATAATTACGAGATAATTTTTTGATGGAAAAAAGTTTTTGCTGTTTTTTTCTGAATTAACGAGCTAATCATCTCAGAATTACAAGATCATTTTTCATGGAAGTTTTTGCTGTTTTTTTCTGAATTAACGACTCAATTATCTCAGAATTACGAGATCATTTTTCATGAGAAAATAGTTTTCGCTCTGATTTTACTGAATTAATTAGTTCATTATATCAGAATTACAAGATATTTTTTCCAATGAAAAAAGTTTTTGCTCTGTTTTTTTCTGAATTAACGAGTTAATTATCACAGAATTACGAGATAATTTTTCATGGAAAAAAGTTTTTGCTCTGTTTTTCTGAATTAACAAATTAATTATCTCAGAATTACAAGATCATTATTCATGGGAAAATAGTTTGCGCTTGGATTTTACTGAATTAATGAGTTAATTATCTCAGAATTACAAGATAATTTTTCATGGAAGTTTTTGCTGTTTTTTCTGAATTAACGACTTAATTATCTCAGAATTTCAAGAGATTATTTTTCATGGGAAAATAGTTTTCGCTCTGATTTTACTGAATTAATTAGTTAATTATATCAGAATTACAAGATATTTTTTTCAATGAAAAAAGTTTTTGCTCTGTTTTTTTCTGAATTAACGAGTTAATTATCACAGAATTACAAGATAATTTTTCATGGAAAAAAGTTTTTGCTCTGTTTTTCTGAATTAACGAGTTAATTATCTCAGAATTACAAGATCATTATTCATGGGAAAATAGTTTGCGCTCGGATTTTACTGAATTAATGAGTTATCTCAGAATTACGAGATAATTTTTCATGTAAAAAAGTTTTTGCTGTTTTTTTTCTGAATTAACGAGTTAATTATCACATAATTACAAGATAATGTTTCAGGGAAAAAACTTTTTGCTTCGTTTTTCTGAATTAACAAGTTAATTATCTCATAACTACAAGATAATTGTTTCATGAAAAAAGTTTTCGCTCTGTTTTTTTATGAATTAATGAGTTTAGTTGAGATAATTAACTCATTAATTCAGAAAAACGGTAGATTATTTTTCTTCAAGTGAATGCAATACGCTTCCGTATTTGGCCAAATCCATCTCTAATGAGAAGAAACCCCCTGGATGATAATGATGATGGATGCTGATTTTATTTCATTCAATAATGTGTTTAGTTTATTTAGCTTTAGTTATTTTAGTCCTCAAGATAAACAAAATTGCCTTGGAATGTTGAGAAATGCTGTTTAAGTTTTATATTTTATTTCAGTTAATACTTTTTTTATGGTTTTAGTATTAGTTCATATAATAATGCCACTGATTATGTGTCGTGGAGTATTGTGTTCCAACTCAGCCACTTCTATGACTTTTATTATGTAGTCTACATAGACAGCACACAGGCTAGGGAACTTTATATCATGTCTGACCCCTGTGTGTCCAACTCACTCCTTATTCTTTCCTTCTCATCAGTCTAAACTCTTGACAGGTGTGTTTCTTGCTCCTCAAACACACAATAACCTCACTTTCTGCCATTTGTCGCAACCTGAGAGAAGTTGACATCTCTAACATCAGTGATTGACAGCTAAATAACCCTCGAAGCTCAGGCGTATACGTATGTCAGCGATGTGACAGACACCCACAGCACACATCAACTCAATTCGCTCAGTTTAATCATGTTGTCTGTAATTTTCAGAGAGGGTCAAAGGCCACTGTAGGGGTTAGTATGGGGTGATGTACGTTCATACCTGGACATGTAGTCGTTTCGGACCAGAAGCAGATGCTGGAGCAGCGACAGGAACAGAGGTTCAGCTTTAGAGTCCTTTACTGTGTTCATCAAGATCTGGAAGACTTCAGTCACATCAGTGAACACACACAGTTAAAGAACACACACCAAAACAAATCAAAAAATTAAACACATTTTAAGTTAAATAAAATAAATATTACATGATAAAAACAACTTAAATACTAAAATTACTCCCTGAAATAAAACTAACACTGACATGAAACAAACTAAAATGGAAATAGAAATATTAGTAAAAAATAGATTAGATTCGAATTTTGTACATAAAAAAAATATAAAAATAAAGGCTAAACAAAAATATGAATGACAACTATACTTGTATACCAACACTAATTTATCATGCAAAACACATGGATAGTAGACAGCTCTACTGTGATCATTTCTAAGACTATATAAATATTAAATAAAACATTATCTCAATTAAACAATATTTTTCCCAGCGTTTATCTTGTAAATGATGGATATAGGCGCCTAGACTTCATGATGCCACCTGGTGGACAAAACCTGAGAATAGGATTTTTATTAAATATTCAAAAAGGTCATATTTTTACCACATTTGCTTTTTTATAATCTACTTATAATGTTAATTGAGGTATCTTGCACCAAATAAATCATAAATTAGTTTTTCATGATCATTTTTCACTCTCTCTGACTCTTAAATGAGACAATAAAACAAGACTACTGCTATTGTTTTACTACTGTGCTTTCTAAATGTAAATTAACCTATGCTATGATTGGGAAATATCTTCACATTGGAAATGAGGAAAATTTGTTTGTTTTTTTTAATTATTATTATTATAAAGAAAAGACAAAATCCTGTATTATGTGTTATGACCATCTATAGAGTGTAAAATAAATGATTCTGCACTTTTGAGACACCTGGTGGTCATTTTCGGAACTACACTCAGATGCAGCTTTAACTGCTTTAAACCTCCACAGCCCAGCACTGAACCCAAAGCTTTAGACAAGCGTCTCGGAGAGATGATTAACGTCAGCAGGGAAGGATATTCCATCTCAATGCGGACATCGTCCAACCGCGAGCGAAGATCTTCAGAGTCTTCCTCAGCCTGCTCTTCAAACACCTGCAACTGCACCTTGAGCTCCTCGTTCTCTATCGACCTCACTTCCTACACACACACACACACAGAGAATTTAAGAGAAATTTTGAAAGGTGTGTGACATTCCCGGTAACAAACAAGTGACAAAATGCATGTTATGCATGTACAGAAGAGACGAGAGACAATCAAAAAAATTAGTCAAATCTGATTCATTATGATAAAATGATATTTTTCTTAAGATAATAGATGAATTTTTTAAGTTATTTTCTGAGTTATCTAACTATCTATCCATCCATCTAACTAACTAACTAACTAACAATCTATCTATCCATCCAACTAACTAACTACCTATCCATCCATCTAACTATCTATCCATCCATCCATTTAACTAACTAACTAACTAACTAACTAACTAACTAACTAACTAACTATCCATTAATCTAACTATCCAACTATCCATCTAACTAACTATCTATCCATTATCCAACTAACTAGAAAACTATCTATCCATCCATCTAACTAACCATCCATCTAACTACCTATCTATCTATCCATCCATCTAACTAACTATCCATCTAACTAACTATCTAACTATCCATCTAACTAACTAACTATCTATCTATCCATCCAACTAACTATCTATCCATCCATCCATCTAACTAACTAACTAACTATCTATCCATTCATCTAACTATCCAACTATCTATCCATCATCTAACTAACTATCTATCCATTACCCAACTAACTAGATAACTATCTATCCATTCATGTAACTAACTATCCATCTAACTATCTATCCATCCAACATCCATCCATCTATCCAACTAACTATCTATCCATCCATCTAACTAACTATCTAACTATCCATCTAACTATCTAACTAACTATCCATCTATATAACTAACTAGATAACTATCTATCCATCCATATAACTAACTAGATAACTATCTATCCATCCATCTAACTATCTAACTAACTATCTATCCATATAACTAACTAGATAACTATCTATCCATCCATCTAACTATCCATCCAACCAACCAACCAACCAACTAACTAACTGACTAACTAACTAACTAACTAACTAACTAACCATCCATCTTTATTTGTATCGCCCTCTTCCCTTCTTTCTTTTGTTATGGTGTGATTATGGCTGTACATGTTGTCACAAGATATCAGAATCATTATAAAAAATTATTAAAGGGGTTCCATTCTTTGTTTAATTAAATTTTATGAATTAAACAGAAATGACCCATTAAACTAAAGCATTATGCAATCATCTAAGAATATTTTTTTGGCATAAAGGCTTATTTAACATCGAGTCAAGAAGAGCTCTATACAGGATCCCCTTGAACCTTTATTTGAACTGAAAGTATAGTGTTGTGTTTGTGCTTTGGTGTGTGTGTGTGTGTGTGTTCTGACCTTCAGCATGTCTTTGAGTCCCAGTCTCATGAGCTCTGATCTCAGATGGATCCTGAAGTCCAGTTCCTCCACGCGACTGATGAGAGCGTTGATCAGCTGCATACAGCCGGCCTGCACACACACGTTTCATTCGATGTCATTAGGGCAGGTGAGGGGAACTGACTTGAACCTGTGTGTCAGCAGTGTGTGTTTGACCTTGAGAGTGATGGAGTTCTTCTGCATGCCGGACAGCAGCGGCTGGAACCTCTCGACCTCCTGCTCTTCACCATGTTCAGTGATACACTCCAGAACACGCTCGTGACTGAAACACACACACGACACACATCATCACACTTATTAGCCCTCAAATTGTATTCACTTTATAGCCCTTAAACCTGTAATTGTGGACAAATGTGGGCACAGAGGACGCAGGTGTGATCCTAATTTTTATTTATTATACATGTTATATCAGTGTCTTCGATAAAGTTTTGTCTATCCATTTATGATGTTGTTTTTTATTTGGGGAGTGTTTTTGAATTTATTTACTTCAAAAAGTACCATATTTTCTATGTAAATTATGCTTCTGTTTTATTTTTTTTATTTTTTAACTACATTCAAATATCATTCCCATAAGTTTTTAGAGCTAAAACCTAAAGATGAAGTGACTTTGCTGTTATATTGGCTTATTTTCGAATGCTCTAAATGACAGTTTTTCCCATTCATTTCTACGGGTGCCCATTTCTGACCCAAATACAAGATTAAAGAGGGTTTTTTTTCACCCACTTAACATTGTAGAATTGAGTCAAAAAAAATTGTGTGTGTTCAGGAGGAAAACTTAGGAAAAGTAGCCAAGTCTTGTACCGCTCAGATCAAGGGAAGTATTTTTTAAAAAATAAATCAAAACTATTTTGCCCACATTTGTCCAGAATACGGTTTTAGGATTAAAGTCCTTTTCAGTGGATCATTTGAGGTGCATCTTAAAACAGCCCATCTCAACTGTGGCTCATAATTCTCATTTAAGGTTTTTCATAGTCAGAATGATAATTGAACATTAATTTATAATAAATGACTTACTAATGTATAAGGGACTCACTTTAAGACAAGCTAAAACTATATAGACTAATAAAGAAAGTATTTAAAAATAAAACATTACTAAAGCAGAAAATATAAAAATACATTTACTTTAAAATATAAGTTTTAAAAACTTATTTAAAGATAATTGTGCAAATATTAGTGCCGTCAAATGTATTTATGATTAATTGCATCTAACATAAAAGTATATAATGTATATATATATAAACATATATGTATGTGTGTGCGTTCTGTATATATAATCGATTTTACAGCACTAGTAGTGATAAGTAGTGACAGCAATAATGTTTTTGTCTGTGTTCCATCCCATAGTGATACAAAAGGACTGTTGCTATAGTAACCTCCTCAGGTGAACATGACTTGTTATTGGGCATCTATTTGGCACCAGTCAAAAATGTACATGATGAGCTTGTGTGGATATAAAAATACTATAATCTGGTGAAAGATTAGCTCAACACAGCTTCACACACACACACACACACACACACACACACACACCTGTTTGCCGGATGCTCCAGGATACAGATGGCAGACAGAATTCTGACAACATCCACCATCATGTGCGGGACTTTGGGATTGATGGATCGCACGAGGAGAGGGATTCCCTCTGGTGACATCAGCATGGCTTTAAGACCGTGCTGAGAGAGAGAGAGAGAGACATTAATAACAGTTTTCACATGTGTGTACAATAAAGGCTCAGATCTGCTCTCACCTTGTTGTTCATGAACGCTTTGAGACATCGAATGATCTCATGTTGACATTTAACACCAATCCCAGCATTTCTGCGAAACACAGGTTTATGTTGAAATCATTTGCATTTATTATAAATAATTCTGATCCTGGATGCTGATTGGTCAATACAGCATTCCAGTTACGATACCTTTATTAGGTAAAAAATATATTTAATATGTCGTATATTAGATACAAAAATATTAGGCGTCTATTAAAACCGTTTAGTCGTGACCACATTTACAATGGCATATGGTACCTTATTTCTTCATTTTTCAACTAAATTGAGACAAAATCCAAAATGTAATTCCTTAAAGGAGTAGTTCACTTAAAAAAAAATTGCTGATAATTTACTCACCCCCATGTCATCCAAGATGTCCATGTCTTTCTTTCTTCAGTCGAAAAGAAATGAAGGTTTTTGATGAAAACATTCCAGGATTTTCTCCATATAATGGACTTCAATGGGAACCAAACGGTTCAAGGTCCAAAAGACACTTTCAGTGCAGCTTCAAAGGGATTTAACGACACCAGACGATGAAAAAGGGTCTTATCTAGCGAAACGATCGCTCATTTAAAAAATAAATGAAAAAGTTTAAGGTTTATAACCTCAAATGCTCACCTTGCTCTGTTCTGTGATGCGCATTCGTGACTCTCCTGTTCGAACTCGAACGCGCATCACGAACGCGCATCACAGAACAGAATAAGGTGAGCATTTGAGCTTATAAAACTTAAACTTGGTTATTTATTTATTAAATGGCCGATCGTTTCGCTAGATAAGACCCTTATTCATCGCCTGGAATCATTTAAAACCCTTTGAACAGTTTGCACTGAAACTGTCTTTTGGACCTTGAACCGTTTGGACCCCATTGAAGTCCATTATATGGAGAAAAATCCTGAAATGTTTTCATCAAAAACCTCCATTTCTTTTCGATTGAGGAATGAATGACATGGATATATTGGATGACATGGGGGTGAGTACATTATCAGCAAAAGTTTTTCTAAAAGTGAACTACTCCTTTAAATCCTAAAAGCAAAAGGTGCAAAAGAATAAATAGAAGTAAATAATCCAACAAAAACAGATGAATCATGCACAAACCTATAGCGTTCAAATCTTATTTTAAAGCAATGTTGTGGTCATGAGACCTTTATCAGGAATAGTTATTAATTAAATATAGTTTTCGCATTTTTCTTCTAGAATATTTGCTTGATATTTGTTTTAAAAACAAAATCAAACTACTTTACAGCAGCTATACTACTGAATGAAATACACTCAATCACTCTTATATCGCATACATCTTGAAAATGAACATTTTGTATGTGTGTTTATGTCATACAAGGATTCATCTCTCTCTTCTTGAAGTTTCTTGAGGAACGCCAGAAGCAAAGCCAAACCCTCGTCTCCAAACGTCTGGACCCAACTAAGAAATAAAACACACACACAACGGTCAGCTGAAATCACACGCTTAGAAACGGCTCACTTTAAGTGTGTGTGTGTGTGTGTTTGTGTGTACCTGACGGGGTTGTTGTTTAATGACACACGCAGTGACTCCAGGCAGCCCAGTAACTGTGCGTCTCTCAGATCGGTCTTCAGTTCCTGGATGTATATCAGCGCCGACTTCGAGCTCTCCTTCTGGCTCTTGCCCTAAAACACACACACACACACGCAGCGTAGAATGAGTCTACAGCATGAACAAGCGCAGTGCTGATGTCACACACCCGTAATGACGGCCGAAAGCCTCATGTTGCACATTAAAGCTTTACAACTTTTTGTTGTCAGTTCTTCTCTTAAAGTGACAGTACACCAAAAAATGAAAAC